>NW_028128133.1:0-399887 GCF_965231255.1 Vanellus vanellus
CAGCATGGAAAAGTGATGCTGGTCCTCATTGCCTCCTGGAACCTCTTCAAATGCCACAGACAATTTGGCCCTCTCTGCTTTCCTGCGGACTCCATCCTCAAAAGCACCTGTTTTCGCTTTCGGCAGCCTCCGGAGCAAAAAAGACAAACGTCCAGCTTTTGCTGCCACAGCAAAGGTGCCAGCGGGGAAAAGTAATGCTGGTTCTCACTGCCTCCTGGAACCTCTTCAAATGCCACAGACAATTTGGCCCTCTCTGCTTTCCTGCGGACTCCATCCTCAAAAGGACCTGTTTTCACTTTCGGCAACCTCCGGAGCAAAAAAGACAAACGTCCAGCTTTTGCTGCCACAGCAAAGGTGCCAGCGGGGAAAAGTAATGCTGGTCCTCATTGCCTCCTGGAACCTCTTCAAATGCCACAGACAATTTGGCCCTCTCTGCTTTCCTGCGGACTCCATCCTCAAAAGCACCTGTTTTACCTTTCGCAACCTCAGGAGCAAAAAAGACAAACGTCCAGCTTTTGCTGCCACAGCAAAGGTGCCAGCGGGGAAAAGTAATGCTGGTTCTCACTGCCTCCTGGAACCCTTTCAAATGCCCCAGACAATTTGGCCCTCTCTGCTTTCCTGCGGACTCCATCCTCAAAAGGACCTGTTTTCACTTTCGGCAACCTCCGGAGCAAAAAAGACAAACGTCCAGCTTTTGCTGCCACAGCAAAGGTGCCAGGGGGGAAAAGTAATGCTGGTTCTCACTGCCTCCTGGAACCCTTTCAAATGCCACAGACAATTTGGCCCTCTCTGCTTTCCTGCGGACTCCATCCTCAAAAGCACCTGTTTTCGCTTTCGGCAACCTCCGGAGCAAAAAAGACAAACGTCCAGCTTTTGCTGCCACAGCAAAGGTGCCCGCGGGGAAAAGTGATGCTGGTCCTCATTGCCTCCTGGAACCTCTTCAAATGCCACAGACAATTTGGCCCTCTCTGCTTTCCTGCGGACTCCATCCTCAAAAGCACCTGTTTTCGCTTTCGGCAACCTCCGGAGCAAAAAAGACAAACGTCCAGCTTTTGCTGCCACAGCAAAGGTGCCAGCGGGGAAAAGTAATGCTGGTTCTCACTGCCTCCTGGAACCCTTTCAAATGCCCCAGACAATTTGGCCCTCTCTGCTTTCCTGCGGACTCCATCCTCAAAAGCACCTGTTTTCGCTTTCGGCAACCTCCGGAGCAAAAAAGACAAACGTCCAGCTTTTGCTGCCACAGCAAAGGTGCCAGCGGGGAAAAGTAATGCTTGTTCTCACTGCCTCCTGGAACCCTTTCAAATGCCACAGACAATTTGGCCCTCTCTGCTTTCCTGCGGACTCCATCCTCAAAAGCACCTGTTTTTGCTTTCGGCAACCTCCGGAGCAAAAAAGACAAACGTCCAGCTTTTGCTGCCACAGCAAAGGTGCCAGCGGGGAAAAGTAATGCTGGTTCTCACTGCCTCCTGCAACCCTTTCAAATGCCACAGACAATTTGGCCCTCTCTGCTTTCCTGCGGACTCCATCCTCAAAAGCACCTTTTTTCGCTTTCGGCAACCTCCGGAGCAAAAAAGACAAACGTCCAGCTTTTGCTGCCACAGCAAAGGTGCCAACGGGGAAAAGTGATGCTGGTACTCATTGCCTCCTGGAACCTCTTCAAATGCCACAGACAATTTGGCCCTCTCTGCTTTCCTGCGGACTCCATCCTCAAAAGCACCTGTTTTCGCTTTCGGCAGCCTCCGGAGCAAAAAAGACAAACGTCCAGCTTTTGCTGCCACAGCAAAGGTGCCAGCGAGGAAAAGTGATGCTGGTTCTCACTGCCTCCTGGAACCCTTTCAAATGCAACAGACAATTTGGCCCTCTCTGCTTTCCTGCGGACTCCATCCTCAAAAGCACCTGTTTTCGCTTTCGGCAACCTCCGGAGCAAAAAAGACAAACGTCCAGCTTTTGCTGCCACAGCAAATGTGCCAGCGGGGAAAAGTAATGCTGGTCCTCATTGCCTCCTGGAACCTCTTCAAATGCCCCAGACAATTTGGCCCTCTCTGCTTTCCTGCGGACTCCATCCTCGAAAGCACCTGTTTTCGCTTTCGGCAACCTCAGGAGCAAAAAAGACAAACGTCCAGCTTTTGCTGCCACAGCAAAGGTGCCAGCGGGGAAAAGTGATGCTGGTCCTCATTGCCTCCTGGAACCTCTTCAAATGCCCCAGACAATTTGGCCCTCTCTGCTTTCCTGCGGACTCCATCCTCAAAAGCACCTGTTTTCGCTTTCGGCAACCTCCGGAGCAAAAAAGACAAACGTCCAGCTTTTGCTGCCACAGCAAAGGTGCCAGCGTGGAAAAGTAATGCTGGTTCTCACTGCCTCCTGGAACCCTTTCAAATGCCCCAGACAATTTGGCCCTCTCTGCTTTCCTGCGGACTCCATCCTCAAAAGCACCTTTTTTCGCTTTCGGCAACCTCCGGAGCAAAAAAGACAAACGTCCAGCTTTTGCTGCCACAGCAAAGGTGCCAGCGGGGAAAAGTAATGCTGGTTCTCACTGCCTCCTGGAACCCTTTCAAATGCCCCAGAGAATTTGGCCCTCTCTGCTTTCCTGCGGACTCCATCCTCAAAAGCACCTGTTTTACCTTTCGCAACCTCAGGAGCAAAAAAGACAAACGTCCAGCTTTTGCTGCCACAGCAAAGGTGCCAGCGGGGAAAAGTAATGCTGGTTCTCACTGCCTCCTGGAACCCTTTCAAATGCCCCAGACAATTTGGCCCTCTCTGCTTTCCTGCGGACTCCATCCTCAAAAGCACCTTTTTTCGCTTTCGGCAAACTCCGGAGCAAAAAAGACAAACGTCCAGGTTTTGCTGCCACAGCAAAGGTGCCAGCGGGGAAAAGTAATGCTGGTTCTCACTGCCTCCTGGAACCCTTTCAAATGCCACAGACAATTTGGCCCTCTCTGCTTTCCTGCGGACTCCATCCTCAAAAGCACCTGTTTTCGCTTTCGGCAGCCTCCGGAGCAAAAAAGACAAACGTCCAGCTTTTGCTGCCACAGCAAAGGTGCCAGCGGGGAAAAGTAATGCTGGTCCTCATTGCCTCCTGGAACCTCTTCAAATGCCACAGACAATTTGTCCCTCTCTGCTTTCCTGCGGACTCCATCCTCAAAAGCACCTGTTTTCGCTTTCGGCAACCTCAGGAGCAAAAAAGACAAACGTCCAGCTTTTGCTGCCACAGCAAAGGTGCCAGCGGGGAAAAGTAATGCTGGTTCTCACTGCCTCCTGGAACCCTTTCAAATGCCCCAGACAATTTGGCCCTCTCTGCTTTCCTGCGGACTCCATCCTCAAAAGCACCTGTTTTCGCTTTCGGCAACCTCCAGAGCAAAAAAGACAAACGTCCAGCTTTTGCTGCCACAGCAAAGGTGCCAGCGGGGAAAAGTAATGCTGGTTCTCACTGCCTCCTGGAACACTTTCAAATGCCACAGACAATTTGGCCCTCTCTGCTTTCCTGCGGACTCCATCCTCAAAAGCACCTGTTTTACCTTTCGCAACCTCAGGAGCAAAAAAGACAAACGTCCAGCTTTTGCTGCCACAGCAAAGGTGCCAGCGGGGAAAAGTAATGCTGGTTCTCACTGCCTCCTGGAACCCTTTCAAATGCCCCAGACAATTTGGCCCTCTCTGCTTTCCTGCGGACTCCATCCTCAAAAGCACCTGTTTTCGCTTTCGGCAACCTCCGGAGCAAAAAAGACAAACGTCCAGCTTTTGCTGCCACAGCAAAGGTGCCAGGGGGGAAAAGTAATGCTGGTTCTCACTGCCTCCTGGAACCCTTTCAAATGCCACAGACAATTTGGCCCTCTCTGCTTTCCTGCGGACTCCATCCTCAAAAGCACCTGTTTTCGCTTTCGGCAACCTCCGGAGCAAAAAAGACAAACGTCCAGCTTTTGCTGCCACAGCAAAGGTGCCCGCGGGGAAAAGTGATGCTGGTCCTCATTGCCTCCTGGAACCTCTTCAAATGCCACAGACAATTTGGCCCTCTCTGCTTTCCTGCGGACTCCATCCTCAAAAGCACCTGTTTTCGCTTTCGGCAACCTCCGGAGCAAAAAAGACAAACGTCCAGCTTTTGCTGCCACAGCAAAGGTGCCAGCGGGGAAAAGTAATGCTGGTTCTCACTGCCTCCTGGAACCCTTTCAAATGCCCCAGACAATTTGGCCCTCTCTGCTTTCCTGCGGACTCCATCCTCAAAAGCACCTGTTTTCGCTTTCGGCAACCTCCGGAGCAAAAAAGACAAACGTCCAGCTTTTGCTGCCACAGCAAAGGTGCCAGCGGGGAAAAGTAATGCTGGTTCTCACTGCCTCCTGGAACCCTTTCAAATGCCCCAGACAATTTGGCCCTCTCTGCTTTCCTGCGGACTCCATCCTCAAAAGCACCTGTTTTTGCTTTCGGCAACCTCAGGAGCAAAAAAGACAAACGTCCAGCTTTTGCTGCCACAGCAAAGGTGCCAGCAGGGAAAAGTGATGCTGGTCCTCATTGCCTCCTGGAACCTCTTCAAATGCCCCAGACAATTTGGCCCTCTCTGCTTTCCTGCGGACTCCATCCTCAAAAGCACCTGTTTTACCTTTCGGCAACCTCAGGAGCAAAAAAGACAAACGTCCAGCTTTTGCTGCCACAGCAAAGGTGCCAGCGGGGAAAAGTAATGCTGGTTCTCACTGCCTCCTGGAACCCTTTCAAATGCCACAGACAATTTGGCCCTCTCTGCTTTCCTGCGGACTCCATCCTCAAAAGCACCTGTTTTCGCTTTCGGCATTCTCCGGAGCAAAAAAGACAAACGTCCAGCTTTTGCTGCCACAGCAAAGGTGCCAGCGGTGAAAAGTAATGCTGGTTCTCACTGCCTCCTGGAACCCTTTCAAATGCCCCAGACAATTTGGCCCTCTCTGCTTTCCTGCGGACTCCATCCTCAAAAGCACCTGTTTTCGCTTTCGGCAGCCTCCGGAGCAAAAAAGACAAACGTCCAGGTTTTCCTGCCACAGCAAAGGTGCCAGCATGGAAAAGTGATGCTGGTCCTCATTGCCTCCTGGAACCTCTTCAAATGCCACAGACAATTTGGCCCTCTCTGCTTTCCTGCGGACTCCATCCTCAAAAGCACCTGTTTTCGCTTTCGGCAACCTCCGGAGCAAAAAAGACAAACGTCCAGCTTTTGCTGCCACAGCAAAGGTGCCAGCGGGGAAAAGTAATGCTGGTTCTCACTGCCTCCTGGAACCCTTTCAAATGCCCCAGACAATTTGGCCCTCTCTGCTTTCCTGCGGACTCCATCCTCAAAAGCACCTGTTTTCGCTTTCGGCAACCTCCGGAGCAAAAAAGACAAACGTCCAGCTTTTGCTGCCACAGCAAAGGTGCCAGCGGGGAAAAGTAATGCTGGTTCTCACTGCCTCCTGGAACCCTTTCAAATGCCCCAGACAATTTGGCCCTCTCTGCTTTCCTGCGGACTCCATCCTCAAAAGCACCTGTTTTCGCTTTCGGCAACCTCAGGAGCAAAAAAGACAAACGTCCAGCTTTTGCTGCCACAGCAAAGGTGCCAGCAGGGAAAAGTGATGCTGGTCCTCATTGCCTCCTGGAACCTCTTCAAATGCCCCAGACAATTTGGCCCTCTCTGCTTTCCTGCGGACTCCATCCTCAAAAGCACCTGTTTTACCTTTCGGCAACCTCAGGAGCAAAAAAGACAAACGTCCAGCTTTTGCTGCCACAGCAAAGGTGCCAGCGGGGAAAAGTAATGCTGGTTCTCACTGCCTCCTGGAACCCTTTCAAATGCCACAGACAATTTGGCCCTCTCTGCTTTCCTGCGGACTCCATCCTCAAAAGCACCTGTTTTCGCTTTCGGCATTCTCCGGAGCAAAAAAGACAAACGTCCAGCTTTTGCTGCCACAGCAAAGGTGCCAGCGGTGAAAAGTAATGCTGGTTCTCACTGCCTCCTGGAACCCTTTCAAATGCCCCAGACAATTTGGCCCTCTCTGCTTTCCTGCGGACTCCATCCTCAAAAGCACCTGTTTTCGCTTTCGGCAGCCTCCGGAGCAAAAAAGACAAACGTCCAGGTTTTCCTGCCACAGCAAAGGTGCCAGCATGGAAAAGTGATGCTGGTCCTCATTGCCTCCTGGAACCTCTTCAAATGCCACAGACAATTTGGCCCTCTCTGCTTTCCTGCGGACTCCATCCTCAAAAGCACCTGTTTTCGCTTTCGGCAGCCTCCGGAGCAAAAAAGACAAACGTCCAGCTTTTGCTGCCACAGCAAAGGTGCCAGCGGGGAAAAGTAATGCTGGTTCTCACTGCCTCCTGGAACCTCTTCAAATGCCACAGACAATTTGGCCCTCTCTGCTTTCCTGCGGACTCCATCCTCAAAAGCACCTTTTTTCGCTTTCGGCAACCTCAGGAGCAAAAAAGACAAACGTCCAGCTTTTGCTGCCACAGCAAAGGTGCCAGCGGGGAAAAGTAATGCTGGTTCTCACTGCCTCCTGGAACCCTTTCAAATGCCCCAGACAATTTGGCCCTCTCTGCTTTCCTGCGGACTCCATCCTCAAAAGCACCAGTTTTCGCTTTCGGCAAACTCCGGAGCAAAAAAGACAAACGTCCAGGTTTTGCTGCCACAGCAAAGGTGCCAGCGGGGAAAAGTAATGCTGGTTCTCACTGCCTCCTGGAACCCTTTCAAATGCCACAGACAATTTGGCCCTCTCTGCTTTCCTGCGGACTCCATCCTCAAAAGCACCTGTTTTCACTTTCGGCAACCTCCGGAGCAAAAAAGACAAACGTCCAGCTTTTGCTGCCACAGCAAAGGTGCCAGCGGGGAAAAGTAATGCTGGTTCTCACTGCCTCCTGGAACCCTTTCAAATGCCCCAGACAATTTGGCCCTCTCTGCTTTCCTGCGGACTCCATCCTCAAAAGCACCTTTTTTCACTTTCGGCAACCTCCGGAGCAAAAAAGACAAACGTCCAGGTTTTGCTGCCACAGCAAAGGTGCTAACGGGGAAAAGTGATGCTGGTACTCATTGCCTCCTGGAACCTCTTCAAATGCCCCAGACAATTTGGCCCTCTCTGCTTTCCTGCGGACTCCATCCTCAAAAGGACCTGTTTTCACTTTCGGCAGCCTACGGAGCAAAAAAGACAAACGTCCAGCTTTTGCTGCCACAGCAAAGGTGCCAGCGAGGAAAAGTGATGCTGGTTCTCACTGCCTCCTGGAACCCTTTCAAATGCCCCAGACAATTTGGCCCTCTCTGCTTTCCTGCGGACTCCATCCTCAAAAGCACCTGTTTTCGCTTTCGGCAACCTCCGGAGCAAAAAAGACAAACGTCCAGGTTTTGCTGCCACAGCAAAGGTGCCAGCGGGGAAAAGTAATGCTGGTCCTCATTGCCTCCTGGAACCTCTTCAAATGCCCCAGACAATTTGGCCCTCTCTGCTTTCCTGCGGACTCCATCCTCAAAAGCACCTGTTTTCGCTTTCGGCAACCTCCGGAGCAAAAAAGACAAACGTCCAGCCTTGCTGCCACAGCAAAGGTGCCAGCGGGGAAAAGTGATGCTGGTCCTCATTGCCTCCTGGAACCTCTTCAAATGCCCCAGACAATTTGGCCCTCTCTGCTTTCCTGCGGACTCCATCCTCAAAAGCACCTGTTTTCGCTTTCGGCAACCTCCGGAGCAAAAAAGACAAACGTCCAGCTTTTGCTGCCACAGCAAAGGTGCCAGCGTGGAAAAGTAATGCTACTTCTCACTGCCTCCTGGAACCCTTTCAAATGCCCCAGACAATTTGGCCCTCTCTGCTTTCCTGCGGACTCCATCCTCAAAAGCACCTGTTTTCGCTTTCGGCAACCTCAGGAGCAAAAAAGACAAACGTCCAGCTTTTGCTGCCACAGCAAAGGTGCCAGCGGGGAAAAGTAATGCTGGTTCTCACTGCCACCTGGAACCCTTTCAAATCCCCAGACAATTTGGCCCTCTCTGCTTTCCTGCGGACTCCATCCTCAAAAGCACCTTTTTTCGCTTTCGGCAACCTCAGGAGCAAAAAAGACAAACGTCCAGCTTTTGCTGCCACAGCAAAGGTGCCAGCGGGGAAAAGTAATGCTGGTTCTCACTGCCTCCTGGAACCCTTTCAAATGCCACAGACAATTTGGCCCTCTCTGCTTTCCTGCGGAATCCATCCTCAAAAGCACCTGTTTTCGCTTTCGGCAGCCTCCGGAGCAAAAAAGACAAACGTCCAGGTTTTGCTGCCACAGCAAAGGTGCCAGCGGGGAAAAGTAATGCTGGTCCTCATTGCCTCCTGGAACCTCTTCAAATGCCACAGACAATTTGTCCCTCTCTGCTTTCCTGCGGACTCCATCCTCAAAAGCACCTGTTTTCGCTTTCGGCAACCTCAGGAGCAAAAAAGACAAACGTCCAGCTTTTGCTGCCACAGCAAAGGTGCCAGCGGGGAAAAGTAATGCTGGTTCTCACTGCCTCCTGGAACCCTTTCAAATGCCACAGACAATTTGGCCCTCTCTGCTTTCCTGCGGACTCCATCCTCAAAAGCACCTGTTTTCGCTTTCGGCAACCTCCGGAGCAAAAAAGACAAACGTCCAGCTTTTGCTGCCACAGCAAAGGTGCCAGCGGGGAAAAGTAATGCTGGTTCTCACTGCCTCCTGGAACCCTTTCAAATGCCCCAGACAATTTGGCCCTCTCTGCTTTCCTGCGGACTCCATCCTCAAAAGCACCTGTTTTACATTTCGCAACCTCAGGAGCAAAAAAGACAAACGTCCAGCTTTTGCTGCCACAGCAAAGGTGCCAGCGGGGAAAAGTAATGCTGGTTCTCACTGCCTCCTGGAACCCTTTCAAATGCCCCAGACAATTTGGCCCTCTCTGCTTTCCTGCGGACTCCATCCTCAAAAGCACCTTTTTTCGCTTTCGGCAACCTCAGGAGCAAAAAAGACAAACGTCCAGGTTTTCCTGCCACAGCAAAGGTGCCAGCGGGGAAAAGTAATGCTGGTTCTCACTGCCTCCTGGAACCCTTTCAAATGCCCCAGACAATTTGGCCCTCTCTGCTTTCCTGCGGACTCCATCCTCAAAAGCACCTGTTTTCGCTTTCGGCAGCCTCCGGAGCAAAAAAGACAAACGTCCAGGTTTTCCTGCCACAGCAAAGGTGCCAGCGGTGAAAAGTAATGCTGGTCCTCATTGCCTCCTGGAACCTCTTCAAATGCCACAGACAATTTGTCCCTCTCTGCTTTCCTGCGGACTCCATCCTCAAAAGCACCTGTTTTCGCTTTCGGCAACCTCAGGAGCAAAAAAGACAAACGTCCAGCTTTTGCTGC
This sequence comes from Vanellus vanellus, assembly GCF_965231255.1. Classification (NCBI taxonomy): domain Eukaryota; kingdom Metazoa; phylum Chordata; class Aves; order Charadriiformes; family Charadriidae; genus Vanellus; species Vanellus vanellus. Next base: position 9,289 of record NW_028128133.1, read on the forward strand.
CACAGCAAACGTGCCAGCGGGGAAGAGTAATGCTGGTTCTCACTGCCTCCTGGAACCCTTTCAAATGCCCCAGACAATTTGGCCCTCTCTGCTTTCCTGCGGACTCCATCCTCAAAAGCACCTGTTTTCGCTTTCGGCAACCTCCGGAGCAAAAAAGACAAACGTCCAGCTTTTGCTGCCACAGCAAAGGTGCCAGCGGGGAAAAGTAATGCTGGTTCTCACTGCCTCCTGGAACCCTTTCAAATGCCACAGACAATTTGGCCCTCTCTGCTTTCCTGCGGACTCCATCCTCAAAAGCACCTGTTTTCACTTTCGGCAACCTCCGGAGCAAAAAAGACAAACGTCCAGCTTTTGCTGCCACAGCAAAGGTGCCAGCGGGGAAAAGTAATGCTGGTTCTCACTGCCTCCTGAAACACTTTCAAATGCCACAGACAATTTGGCCCTCTCTGCTTTCCTGCGGACTCCATCCTCAAAAGCACCTGTTTTCGCTTTCGGCAGCCTCCGGAGCAAAAAAGACAAACGTCCAGCTTTTGCTGCCACAGCAAAGGTGCCAGCGGGGAAAAGTAATGCTGGTTCTCACTGCCTCCTGGAACCCTTTCAAATGCCCCAGACAATTTGGCCCTCTCTGCTTTCCTGCGGACTCCATCCTCAAAAGCACCTGTTTTACCTTTCGCAACCTCAGGAGCAAAAAAGACAAACGTCCAGCTTTTGCTGCCACAGCAAAGGTGCCAGCGGGGAAAAGTAATGCTGGTTCTCACTGCCTCCTGGAACCCTTTCAAATGCCCCAGACAATTTGGCCCTCTCTGCTTTCCTGCGGACTCCATCCTCAAAAGCACCTTTTTTCGCTTTCGGCAACCTCAGGAGCAAAAAAGACAAACGTCCAGCTTTTGCTGCCACAGCAAAGGTGCCAGCGGGGAAAAGTAATGCTGGTTCTCACTGCCTCCTGGAACCCTTTCAAATGCCACAGACAATTTGGCCCTCTCTGCTTTCCTGCGGAATCCATCCTCAAAAGCACCTGTTTTCGCTTTCGGCAGCCTCCGGAGCAAAAAAGACAAACGTCCAGGTTTTCCTGCCACAGCAAAGGTGCCAGCGGGGAAAAGTAATGCTGGTCCTCATTGCCTCCTGGAACCTCTTCAAATGCCACAGACAATTTGTCCCTCTCTGCTTTCCTGCGGACTCCATCCTCAAAAGCACCTGTTTTCGCTTTCGGCAACCTCAGGAGCAAAAAAGACAAACGTCCAGCTTTTGCTGCCACAGCAAAGGTGCCAGCGGGGAAAAGTAATGCTGGTTCTCACTGCCTCCTGGAACCCTTTCAAATGCCACAGACAATTTGGCCCTCTCTGCTTTCCTGCGGACTCCATCCTCAAAAGCACCTGTTTTCGCTTTCGGCAACCTCCGGAGCAAAAAAGACAAACGTCCAGCTTTTGCTGCCACAGCAAAGGTGCCAGCGGGGAAAAGTAATGCTGGTTCTCACTGCCTCCTGGAACCCTTTCAAATGCCCCAGACAATTTGGCACTCTCTGCTTTCCTGCGGACTCCATCCTCAAAAACATCTTTTTTACCTATCGCAACCTCAGGAGCAAAAAAGACAAACGTCCAGCTTTTGCTGCCACAGCAAAGGTGCCAGCGGGGAAAAGTAATGCTGGTTCTCACTGCCTCCTGGAACCCTTTCAAATGCCACAGACAATTTGGCCCTCTCTGCTTTCCTGCGGACTCCATCCTCAAAAGCACCTTTTTTCGCTTTCGGCAACCTCAGGAGCAAAAAAGACAAACGTCCAGCTTTTGCTGCCACAGCAAAGGTGCCAGCGGGGAAAAGTAATGCTGGTTCTCACTGCCTCCTGGAACCCTTTCAAATGCCACAGACAATTTGGCCCTCTCTGCTTTCCTGCGGACTCCATCCTCAAAAGCACCTGTTTTCGCTTTCGGCAGCCTCCGGAGCAAAAAAGACAAACGTCCAGCTTTTCCTGCCACAGCAAAGGTGCCAGCGGTGAAAAGTAATGCTGGTCCTCATTGCCTCCTGGAACCTCTTCAAATGCCACAGACAATTTGTCCATCTCTGCTTTCCTGCGGACTCCATCCTCAAAAGCACCTGTTTTCGCTTTCGGCAACCTCAGGAGCAAAAAAGACAAACGTCCAGCTTTTGCTGCCACAGCAAAGGTGCCAGCGGGGAAAAGTAATGCTGGTTCTCACTGCCTCCTGGAACCCTTTCAAATGCCCCAGACAATTTGGCCCTCTCTGCTTTCCTGCGGACTCCATCCTCAAAAGCACCTGTTTTCGCTTTCGGCAACCTCCGGAGCAAAAAAGACAAACGTCCAGCTTTTGCTGCCACAGCAAAGGTGCCAGCGGGGAAAAGTAATGCTGGTTCTCACTGCCTCCTGGAACCCTTTCAAATGCCCCAGACAATTTGGCCCTCTCTCCTTTCCTGCGGACTCCATCCTCAAAAGCACCTGTTTTCGCTTTCGGCAACCTCCGGAGCAAAAAAGACAAACGTCCAGCTTTTGCTGCCACAGCAAAGGTGCCAGCGGGGAAAAGTAATGCTGGTTCTCACTGCCTCCTGGAACCCTTTCAAATGCCCCAGACAATTTGGCCCTCTCTGCTTTCCTGCGGACTCCATCCTCAAAAGCACCTGTTTTCGCTTTCGGCAACCTCCGGAGCAAAAAAGACAAACGTCCAGCTTTTGCTGCCACAGCAAAGGTGCCAGCGGGGAAAAGTAATGCTGGTTCTCACTGCCTCCTGGAACCCTTTCAAATGCCCCAGACAATTTGGCCCTCTCTGCTTTCCTGCGGACTCCATCCTCAAAAGCACCTGTTTTACCTTTCGCAACCTCAGGAGCAAAAAAGACAAACGTCCAGCTTTTGCTGCCACAGCAAAGGTGCCAGCGGGGAAAAGTAATGCTGGTTCTCACTGCCTCCTGGAACCCTTTCAAATGCCCCAGACAATTTGGCCCTCTCTGCTTTCCTGCGGACTCCATCCTCAAAAGCACCTTTTTTCGCTTTCGGCAACCTCAGGAGCAAAAAAGACAAACGTCCAGCTTTTGCTGCCACAGCAAAGGTGCCAGCGGGGAAAAGTAATGCTGGTTCTCACTGCCTCCTGGAACCCTTTCAAATGCCCCAGACAATTTGGCCCTCTCTGCTTTCCTGCGGACTCCATCCTCAAAAGCACCTGTTTTCGCTTTCGGCAGCCTCCGGAGCAAAAAAGACAAACGTCCAGCTTTTGCTGCCACAGCAAAGGTGCCAGCGGGGAAAAGTAATGCTGGTCCTCATTGCCTCCTGGAACCTCTTCAAATGCCACAGACAATTTGGCCCTCTCTGCTTTCCTGCGGACTCCATCCTCAAAAGCACCTGTTTTCGCTTTCGGCAACCTCAGGAGCAAAAAAGACAAACGTCCAGCTTTTGCTGCCACAGCAAAGGTGCCAGCGGGGAAAAGTAATGCTGGTTCTCACTGCCTCCTGGAACCCTTTCAAATGCCACAGACAATTTGGCCCTCTCTGCTTTCCTGCGGACTCCATCCTCAAAAGCACCTGTTTTCGCTTTCGGCAACCTCAGGAGCAGAAAAGACAAACGTCCAGCTTTTGCTGCCACAGCAAAGGTGCCAGCGGGGAAAAGTAATGCTGGTTCTCACTGCCTCCTGGAACCCTTTCAAATGCCCCAGACAATTTGGCCCTCTCTGCTTTCCTGCGGACTCCATCCTCAAAAGCACCTGTTTTACCTTTCGCAACCTCAGGAGCAAAAAAGACAAACGTCCAGCTTTTGCTGCCACAGCAAAGGTGCCAGCGGGGAAAAGTAATGCTGGTTCTCACTGCCTCCTGGAACCCTTTCAAATGCCCCAGACAATTTGGCCCTCTCTGCTTTCCTGCGGACTCCATCCTCAAAAGCACCTGTTTTCGCTTTCGGCAGCCTCCGGAGCAAAAAAGACAAACGTCCAGGTTTTGCTGCCACAGCAAAGGTGCCAGCGGGGAAAAGTAATGCTGGTCCTCATTTCCTCCTGGAACCTCTTCAAATGCCACAGACAATTTGTCCCTCTCTGCTTTCCTGCGGACTCCATCCTCAAAAGCACCTGTTTTCGCTTTCGGCAACCTCAGGAGCAAAAAAGACAAACGTCCAGCTTTTGCTGCCACAGCAAAGGTGCCAGCGGGGAAAAGTAATGCTGGTTCTCACTGCCTCCTGGAACCCTTTCAAATGCCACAGACAATTTGGCCCTCTCTGCTTTCCTGCGGACTCCATCCTCAAAAGCACCTGTTTTCGCTTTCGGCAACCTCCGGAGCAAAAAAGACAAACGTCCAGCTTTTGCTGCCACAGCAAAGGTGCCAGCGGGGAAAAGTAATGCTGGTTCTCACTGCCTCCTGGAACCCTTTCAAATGCCCCAGACAATTTGGCACTCTCTGCTTTCCTGCGGACTCCATCCTCAAAAGCATCTTTTTTACCTATCGCAACCTCAGGAGCAAAAAAGACAAACGTCCAGCTTTTGCTGCCACAGCAAAGGTGCCAGCGGGGAAAAGTAATGCTGGTTCTCACTGCCTCCTGGAACCCTTTCAAATGCCACAGACAATTTGGCCCTCTCTGCTTTCCTGCGGACTCCATCCTCAAAAGCACCTTTTTTCGCTTTCGGCAACCTCAGGAGCAAAAAAGACAAACGTCCAGCTTTTGCTGCCACAGCAAAGGTGCCAGCGGGGAAAAGTAATGCTGGTTCTCACTGCCTCCTGGAACCCTTTCAAATGCCACAGACAATTTGGCCCTCTCTGCTTTCCTGCGGACTCCATCCTCAAAAGCACCTTTTTTCGCTTTCGGCAGCCTCCGGAGCAAAAAAGACAAACGTCCAGCTTTTCCTGCCACAGCAAAGGTGCCAGCGGTGAAAAGTAATGCTGGTCCTCATTGCCTCCTGGAACCTCTTCAAATGCCACAGACAATTTGTCCATCTCTGCTTTCCTGCGGACTCCATCCTCAAAAGCACCTGTTTTCGCTTTCGGCAACCTCAGTAGCAAAAAAGACAAACGTCCAGCTTTTGCTGCCACAGCAAAGGTGCCAGCGGGGAAAAGTAATGCTGGTTCTCACTGCCTCCTGGAACCCTTTCAAATGCCCCAGACAATTTGGCCCTCTCTGCTTTCCTGCGGACTCCATCCTCAAAAGCACCTGTTTTCGCTTTCGGCAACCTCCGGAGCAAAAAAGACAAACGTCCAGCTTTTGCTGCCACAGCAAATGTGCCAGCGGGGAAAAGTAATGCTGGTTCTCACTGCCTCCTGGAACCCTTTCAAATGCCACAGACAATTTGGCCCTCTCTGCTTTCCTGCGGACTCCATCCTCAAAAGCACCTGTTTTCGCTTTCGGCAACCTCAGGAGCAAAAAAGACAAACGTCCAGCTTTTGCTGCCACAGCAAAGGTGCCAGCGGGGAAAAGTAATGCTGGTTCTCACTGCCTCCTGGAACCCTTTCAAATGCCCCAGACAATTTGGCCCTCTCTGCTTTCCTGCGGACTCCATCCTCAAAAGCACCTGTTTTCGCTTTCGGCAACCTCCGGAGCAAAAAAGACAAACGTCCAGCTTTTGCTGCCACAGCAAAGGTGCCAGCGGGGAAAAGTAATGCTGGTTCTCACTGCCTCCTGGAACCCTTTCAAATGCCCCAGACAATTTGGCCCTCTCTGCTTTCCTGCGGACTCCATCCTCAAAAGCACCTGTTTTACCTTTCGCAACCTCAGGAGCAAAAAAGACAAACGTCCAGCTTTTGCTGCCACAGCAAAGGTGCCAGCGGGGAAAAGTAATGCTGGTTCTCACTGCCTCCTGGAACCCTTTCAAATGCCCCAGACAATTTGGCCCTCTCTGCTTTCCTGCGGACTCCATCCTCAAAAGCACCTTTTTTCGCTTTCGGCAACCTCAGGAGCAAAAAAGACAAACGTCCAGCTTTTGCTGCCACAGCAAAGGTGCCAGCGGGGAAAAGTAATGCTGGTTCTCACTGCCTCCTGGAACCCTTTCAAGTGCCACAGACAATTTGGCCCTCTCTGCTTTCCTGCGGACTCCATCCTCAAAAGCACCTGTTTTCCCTTTCGGCAGCCTCCGGAGCAAAAAAGACAAACGTCCAGCTTTTGCTGCCACAGCAAAGGTGCCAGCGGGGAAAAGTAATGCTGGTCCTCATTGCCTCCTGGAACCTCTTCAAATGCCACAGACAATTTGGCCCTCTCTGCTTTCCTGCGGACTCCATCCTCAAAAGCACCTGTTTTCGCTTTCGGCAACCTCAGGAGCAAAAAAGACAAACGTCCAGCTTTTGCTGCCACAGCAAAGGTGCCAGCGGGGAAAAGTAATGCTGGTTCTCACTGCCTCCTGGAACCCTTTCAAATGCCACAGACAATTTGGCCCTCTCTGCTTTCCTGCGGACTCCATCCTCAAAAGCACCTGTTTTCGCTTTCGGCAACCTCAGGAGCAGAAAAGACAAACGTCCAGCTTTTGCTGCCACAGCAAAGGTGCCAGCGGGGAAAAGTAATGCTGGTTCTCACTGCCTCCTGGAACCCTTTCAAATGCCCCAGACAATTTGGCCCTCTCTGCTTTCCTGCGGACTCCATCCTCAAAAGCACCTGTTTTACCTTTCGCAACCTCAGGAGCAAAAAAGACAAACGTCCAGCTTTTGCTGCCACAGCAAAGGTGCCCGCGGGGAAAAGTAATGCTGGTTCTCACTGCCTCCTGGAACCCTTTCAAATGCCCCAGACAATTTGGCCCTCTCTGCTTTCCTGCGGACTCCATCCTCAAAAGCACCTTTTTTCGCTTTCGGCAACCTCAGGAGCAAAAAAGACAAACGTCCAGCTTTTGCTGCCACAGCAAAGGTGCCAGCGGGGAAAAGTAATGCTGGTTCTCACTGCCTCCTGGAACCCTTTCAAATGCCACAGACAATTTGGCCCTCTCTGCTTTCCTGCGGACTCCATCCTCAAAAGCACCTGTTTTCGCTTTCGGCAACCTCCGGAGCAAAAAAGACAAATGTCCAGCTTTTGCTGCCACAGCAAAGGTGCCCGCGGGGAAAAGTGATGCTGGTCCTCATTGCCTCCTGGAACCTCTTCAAATGCCACAGACAATTTGGCCCTCTCTGCTTTCCTGCGGACTCCATCCTCAAAAGCACCTGTTTTCGCTTTCGGCAAACTCCGGAGCAAAAAAGACAAACGTCCAGCTTTTGCTGCCACAGCAAAGGTGCCAGCGGGGAAAAGTAATGCTGGTTCTCACTGCCTCCTGGAACCCTTTCAAATGCCACAGACAATTTGGCCCTCTCTGCTTTCCTGCGGACTCCATCCTCAAAAGCACCTGTTTTCGCTTTCTGCATCCTCCGGAGCAAAAAAGACAAACGTCCAGCTTTTGCTGCCACAGCAAAGGTGCCCGCGGGGAAAAGTGATGCTGGTCCTCATTGCCTCCTGGAACCTCTTCAAATGCCACAGACAATTTGGCCCTCTCTGCTTTCCTGCGGACTCCATCCTCAAAAGCAACTTTTTTCGCTTTCGGCAAACTCCGGAGCAAAAAAGACAAACGTCCAGGTGTTGCTGCCACAGCAAAGGTGCCAGCGGGGAAAAGTAATGCTGGTTCTCACTGCCTCCTGGAACCCTTTCAAATGCCCCAGACAATTTGGCCCTCTCTGCTTTCCTGCGGACTCCATCCTCAAAAGCACCTGTTTTCACTTTCGGCAACCTCCGGAGCAAAAAAGACAAACGTCCAGCTTTTGCTGCCACAGCAAAGGTGCCAGCGGGGAAAAGTAATGCTGGTTCTCACTGCCTCCTGGAACCCTTTCAAATGCCACAGACAATTTGGCCCTCTCTGCTTTCCTGCGGACTCCATCCTCAAAAGCACCTGTTTTCGCTTTCGGCAACCTCCGGAGCAAAAAAGACAAATGTCCAGCTTTTGCTGCCACAGCAAAGGTGCCAGCGGGGAAAAGTGATGCTGGTCCTCATTGCCTCCTGGAACCTCTTCAAATGCCCCAGACAATTTGGCCCTCTCTGCTTTCCTGCGGACTCCATCCTCAAAAGCACCTGTTTCCGCTTTCGGCAGCCTCCGGAGCAAAAAAGACAAACGTCCAGCTTTTGCTGCCACAGCAAAGGTGCCAGCGAGGAAAAGTGATACTGGTTCTCACTGCCTCCTGGAACCCTTTCAAATGCCACAGACAATTTGGCCCTCTCTGCTTTCCTGCGGACTCCATCCTCAAAAGCACCTGTTTTCGCTTTCGGCAACCTCAGGAGCAAAAAAGACAAACGTCCAGGTTTTGCTGCCACAGAAAAGGTGCCAGCGGGGAAAAGTAATGCTGGTCCTCATTGCCTCCTGGAACCTCTTCAAATGCCCCAGACAATTTGGCCCTCTCTGCTTTCCTGCGGACTCCATCCTCGAAAGCACCTGTTTTCGCTTTCGGCAACCTCCGGAGCAAAAAAGACAAACGTCCAGCTTTTGCTGCCACAGCAAAGGTGCCAGCGGGGAAAAGTGATGCTGGTCCTCATTGCCTCCTGGAACCTCTTCAAATACCCCAGACAATTTGGCCCTCTCTGCTTTCCTGCGGACTCCATCCTCAAAAGCACCTGTTTTCGCTTTCGGCAACCTCCGGAGCAAAAAAGACAAACGTCCAGCTTTTGCTGCCACAGCAAAGGTGCCAGCGGGGAAAAGTAATGCTGGTTCTCACTGCCTCCTGGAACACTTTCAAATGCCACAGACAATTTGGCCCTCTCTGCTTTCCTGCGGACTCCATCCTCAAAAGCACCTGTTTTCGCTTTCGGCAACCTCCGGAGCAAAAAAGACAAACGTCCAGCTTTTGCTGCCACAGCAAAGGTGCCAGCGGGGAAAAGTAATGCTGGTTCTCACTGCCTCCTGGAACCCTTTCAAATGCCCCAGACAATTTGGCCCTCTCTGCTTTCCTGCGGACTCCATCCTCAAAAGCACCTGTTTTACCTTTCGCAACCTCAGGAGCAAAAAAGACAAACGTCCAGCTTTTGCTGCCACAGCAAAGGTGCCAGCGGGGAAAAGTAATGCTGGTTCTCACTGCCTCCTGGAACCCTTTCAAATGCCCCAGACAATTTGGCCCTCTCTGCTTTCCTGCGGACTCCATCCTCAAAAGCACCTTTTTTCGCTTTCGGCAACCTCAGGAGCAAAAAAGACAAACGTCCAGGTTTTGCTGCCACAGCAAAGGTGCCAGCGGGGAAAAGTAATGCTGGTTCTCACTGCCTCCTGGAACCCTTTCAAATGCCCCAGACAATTTGGCCCTCTCTGCTTTCCTGCGGACTCCATCCTCAAAAGCACCTGTTTTCGCTTTCGGCAGCCTCCGGAGCAAAAAAGACAAACGTCCAGCTTTTGCTGCCACAGCAAAGGTGCCAGCGGGGAAAAGTAATGCTGGTTCTCACTGCCTCCTGGAACCCTTTCAAATGCCCCAGACAATTTGGCCCTCTCTGCTTTCCTGCGGACTCCATCCTCAAAAGCACCTGTTTTACCTTTCGGCAACCTCCGGAGCAAAAAAGACAAACGTCCAGCTTTTGCTGCCACAGCAAAGGTGCCAGCGGGGAAAAGTAATGCTGGTCCTCACTGCCTCATGGAACCCCTTCAAATGCCCCAGACAATTTGGCCCTCTCTGCTTTCCTGCGGACTCCATCCTCAAAAGCACCTGTTTTCGCTTTCGGCAACCTCCGGAGCAAAAAAGACAAATGTCCAGCTTTTGCTGCCACAGCAAAGGTGCCCGCGGGGAAAAGTGATGCTGGTCCTCATTGCCTCCTGGAACCTCTTCAAATGCCCCAGACAATTTGGCCCTCTCTGCTTTCCTGCGGACTCCATCCTCGAAAGCACCTGTTTTACCTTTCGGCAACCTCAGGAGCAAAAAAGACAAACGTCCAGCTTTTGCTGCCACAGCAAAGGTGCCAGCGGGGAAAAGTAATGCTGGTTCTCACTGCCTCCTGGAACCCTTTCAAATGCCCCAGACAATTTGGCCCTCTCTGCTTTCCTGCGGACTCCATCCTCAAAAGCACCTTTTTTCGCTTTCGGCAACCTCAGGAGCAAAAAAGACAAACGTCCAGGTTTTGCTGCCACAGCAAAGGTGCCAGCGGGGAAAAGTAATGCTGGTTCTCACTGCCTCCTGGAACCCTTTCAAATGCCCCAGACAATTTGGCCCTCTCTGCTTTCCTGCGGACTCCATCCTCAAAAGCACCTTTTTTCGCTTTCGGCAACCTCCGGAGCAAAAAAGACAAACGTCCAGCTTTTGCTGCCACAGCAAAGGTGCCAGCGGGGAAAAGTAATGCTGGTCCTCATTGCCTCCTGGAACCTCTTCAAATGCCACAGACAATTTGTCCCTCTCTGCTTTCCTGCGGACTCCATCCTCAAAAGCACCTGTTTTCGCTTTCGGCAGCCTCCGGAGCAAAAAAGACAAACGTCCAGCTTTTGCTGCCACAGCAAAGGTGCCAGCGGGGAAAAGTAATGCTGGTTCTCACTGCCTCCTGGAACCCTTTCAAATGCCACAGACAATTTGGCCCTCTCTGCTTTCCTGCGGACTCCATCCTCAAAAGCACCTTTTTTCGCTTTCGGCAACCTCAGGAGCAAAAAAGACAAACGTCCAGCTTTTGCTGCCACAGCAAAGGTGCCAGCGGGGAAAAGTAATGCTGGTTCTCACTGCCTCCTGGAACCCTTTCAAATGCCACAGACAATTTGGCCCTCTCTGCTTTCCTGCGGACTCCATCCTCAAAAGCACCTGTTTTCGCTTTCGGCAGCCTCCGGAGCAAAAAAGACAAACGTCCAGCTTTTCCTGCCACAGCAAAGGTGCCAGCGGTGAAAAGTAATGCTGGTCCTCATTGCCTCCTGGAACCTCTTCAAATGCCACAGACAATTTGTCCATCTCTGCTTTCCTGCGGACTCCATCCTCAAAAGCACCTGTTTTCGCTTTCGGCAACCTCAGTAGCAAAAAAGACAAACGTCCAGCTTTTGCTGCCACAGCAAAGGTGCCAGCGGGGAAAAGTAATGCTGGTTCTCACTGCCTCCTGGAACCCTTTCAAATGCCCCAGACAATTTGGCCCTCTCTGCTTTCCTGCGGACTCCATCCTCAAAAGCACCTGTTTTCGCTTTCGGCAACCTCCGGAGCAAAAAAGACAAACGTCCAGCTTTTGCTGCCACAGCAAAGGTGCCAGCGGGGAAAAGTAATGCTGGTTCTCACTGCCTCCTGGAACCCTTTCAAATGCCACAGACAATTTGGCCCTCTCTGCTTTCCTGCGGACTCCATCCTCAAAAGCACCTGTTTTCGCTTTCGGCAACCTCAGGAGCAAAAAAGACAAACGTCCAGCTTTTGCTGCCACAGCAAAGGTGCCAGCGGGGAAAAGTAATGCTGGTTCTCACTGCCTCCTGGAACCCTTTCAAATGCCCCAGACAATTTGGCCCTCTCTGCTTTCCTGCGGACTCCATCCTCAAAAGCACCTGTTTTCGCTTTCGGCAACCTCCGGAGCAAAAAAAGACAAACGTCCAGCTTTTGCTGCCACAGCAAAGGTGCCAGCGGGGAAAAGTAATGCTGGTTCTCACTGCCTCCTGGAACCCTTTCAAATGCCCCAGACAATTTGGCCCTCTCTGCTTTCCTGCGGACTCCATCCTCAAAAGCACCTGTTTTACCTTTCGCAACCTCAGGAGCAAAAAAGACAAACGTCCAGCTTTTGCTGCCACAGCAAAGGTGCCCGCGGGGAAAAGTAATGCTGGTTCTCACTGCCTCCTGGAACCCTTTCAAATGCCCCAGACAATTTGGCCCTCTCTGCTTTCCTGCGGACTCCATCCTCAAAAGCACCTTTTTTCGCTTTCGGCAACCTCAGGAGCAAAAAAGACAAACGTCCAGCTTTTGCTGCCACAGCAAAGGTGCCAGCGGGGAAAAGTAATGCTGGTTCTCACTGCCTCCTGGAACCCTTTCAAGTGCCACAGACAATTTGGCCCTCTCTGCTTTCCTGCGGACTCCATCCTCAAAAGCACCTGTTTTCCCTTTCGGCAGCCTCCGGAGCAAAAAAGACAAACGTCCAGCTTTTGCTGCCACAGCAAAGGTGCCAGCGGGGAAAAGTAATGCTGGTCCTCATTGCCTCCTGGAACCTCTTCAAATGCCACAGACAATTTGGCCCTCTCTGCTTTCCTGCGGACTCCATCCTCAAAAGCACCTGTTTTCGCTTTCGGCAACCTCAGGAGCAAAAAAGACAAACGTCCAGCTTTTGCTGCCACAGCAAAGGTGCCAGCGGGGAAAAGTAATGCTGGTTCTCACTGCCTCCTGGAACCCTTTCAAATGCCACAGACAATTTGGCCCTCTCTGCTTTCCTGCGGACTCCATCCTCAAAAGCACCTGTTTTCGCTTTCGGCAACCTCAGGAGCAGAAAAGACAAACGTCCAGCTTTTGCTGCCACAGCAAAGGTGCCAGCGGGGAAAAGTAATGCTGGTTCTCACTGCCTCCTGGAACCCTTTCAAATGCCCCAGACAATTTGGCCCTCTCTGCTTTCCTGCGGACTCCATCCTCAAAAGCACCTGTTTTACCTTTCGCAACCTCAGGAGCAAAAAAGACAAACGTCCAGCTTTTGCTGCCACAGCAAAGGTGCCCGCGGGGAAAAGTAATGCTGGTTCTCACTGCCTCCTGGAACCCTTTCAAATGCCCCAGACAATTTGGCCCTCTCTGCTTTCCTGCGGACTCCATCCTCAAAAGCACCTGTTTTCGCTTTCGGCAACCTCCGGAGCAAAAAAGACAAATGTCCAGCTTTTGCTGCCACAGCAAAGGTGCCCGCGGGGAAAAGTGATGCTGGTCCTCATTGCCTCCTGGAACCTCTTCAAATGCCACAGACAATTTGGCCCTCTCTGCTTTCCTGCGGACTCCATCCTCAAAAGCACCTGTTTTCGCTTTCGGCAAACTCCGGAGCAAAAAAGACAAACGTCCAGCTTTTGCTGCCACAGCAAAGGTGCCAGCGGGGAAAAGTAATGCTGGTTCTCACTGCCTCCTGGAACCCTTTCAAATGCCACAGACAATTTGGCCCTCTCTGCTTTCCTGCGGACTCCATCCTCAAAAGCACCTGTTTTCGCTTTCTGCATCCTCCGGAGCAAAAAAGACAAACGTCCAGCTTTTGCTGCCACAGCAAAGGTGCCCGCGGGGAAAAGTGATGCTGGTCCTCATTGCCTCCTGGAACCTCTTCAAATGCCACAGACAATTTGGCCCTCTCTGCTTTCCTGCGGACTCCATCCTCAAAAGCAACTTTTTTCGCTTTCGGCAAACTCCGGAGCAAAAAAGACAAACGTCCAGGTGTTGCTGCCACAGCAAAGGTGCCAGCGGGGAAAAGTAATGCTGGTTCTCACTGCCTCCTGGAACCCTTTCAAATGCCCCAGACAATTTGGCCCTCTCTGCTTTCCTGCGGACTCCATCCTCAAAAGCACCTTTTTTCACTTTCGGCAACCTCCGGAGCAAAAAAGACAAACGTCCAGCTTTTGCTGCCACAGCAAAGGTGCCAGCGGGGAAAAGTAATGCTGGTTCTCACTGCCTCCTGGAACCCTTTCAAATGCCACAGACAATTTGGCCCTCTCTGCTTTCCTGCGGACTCCATCCTCAAAAGCACCTGTTTTCGCTTTCGGCAACCTCCGGAGCAAAAAAGACAAATGTCCAGCTTTTGCTGCCACAGCAAAGGTGCCAGCGGGGAAAAGTGATGCTGGTCCTCATTGCCTCCTGGAACCTCTTCAAATGCCCCAGACAATTTGGCCCTCTCTGCTTTCCTGCGGACTCCATCCTCAAAAGCACCTGTTTTCGCTTTCGGCAGCCTCCGGAGCAAAAAAGACAAACGTCCAGCTTTTGCTGCCACAGCAAAGGTGCCAGCGAGGAAAAGTGATACTGGTTCTCACTGCCTCCTGGAACCCTTTCAAATGCCACAGACAATTTGGCCCTCTCTGCTTTCCTGCGGACTCCATCCTCAAAAGCACCTGTTTTCGCTTTCGGCAACCTCCGGAGCAAAAAAGACAAACGTCCAGGTTTTGCTGCCACAGCAAAGGTGCCAGCGGGGAAAAGTAATGCTGGTCCTCATTGCCTCCTGGAACCTCTTCAAATGCCCCAGACAATTTGGCCCTCTCTGCTTTCCTGCGGACTCCATCCTCGAAAGCACCTGTTTTCGCTTTCGGCAACCTCCGGAGCAAAAAAGACAAACGTCCAGCTTTTGCTGCCACAGCAAAGGTGCCAGCGGGGAAAAGTGATGCTGGTCCTCATTGCCTCCTGGAACCTCTTCAAATACCCCAGACAATTTGGCCCTCTCTGCTTTCCTGCGGACTCCATCCTCAAAAGCACCTTTTTTCGCTTTCGGCAACCTCCGGAGCAAAAAAGACAAACGTCCAGCTTTTGCTGCCACAGCAAAGGTGCCAGCGGGGAAAAGTAATGCTGGTTCTCACTGCCTCCTGGAACACTTTCAAATGCCACAGACAATTTGGCCCTCTCTGCTTTCCTGCGGACTCCATCCTCAAAAGCACCTGTTTTCGCTTTCGGCAACCTCCGGAGCAAAAAAGACAAACGTCCAGCTTTTGCTGCCACAGCAAAGGTGCCAGCGGGGAAAAGTAATGCTGGTTCTCACTGCCTCCTGGAACACTTTCAAATGCCCCAGACAATTTGGCCCTCTCTGCTTTCCTGCGGACTCCATCCTCAAAAGCACCTGTTTTACCTTTCGCAACCTCAGGAGCAAAAAAGACAAACGTCCAGCTTTTGCTGCCACAGCAAAGGTGCCAGCGGGGAAAAGTAATGCTGGTTCTCACTGCCTCCTGGAACCCTTTCAAATGCCCCAGACAATTTGGCCCTCTCTGCTTTCCTGCGGACTCCATCCTCAAAAGCACCTTTTTTCGCTTTCGGCAACCTCAGGAGCAAAAAAGACAAACGTCCAGGTTTTGCTGCCACAGCAAAGGTGCCAGCGGGGAAAAGTAATGCTGGTTCTCACTGCCTCCTGGAACCCTTTCAAATGCCCCAGACAATTTGGCCCTCTCTGCTTTCCTGCGGACTCCATCCTCAAAAGCACCTGTTTTCGCTTTCGGCAGCCTCCGGAGCAAAAAAGACAAACGTCCAGCTTTTGCTGCCACAGCAAAGGTGCCAGCGGGGAAAAGTAATGCTGGTTCTCACTGCCTCCTGGAACCCTTTCAAATGCCCCAGACAATTTGGCCCTCTCTGCTTTCCTGCGGACTCCATCCTCAAAAGCACCTGTTTTACCTTTCGGCAACCTCCGGAGCAAAAAAGACAAACGTCCAGCTTTTGCTGCCACAGCAAAGGTGCCAGCGGGGAAAAGTAATGGTGGTCCTCACTGCCTCATGGAACCCCTTCAAATGCCCCAGACAATTTGGCCCTCTCTGCTTTCCTGCGGACTCCATCCTCAAAAGCACCTGTTTTCGCTTTCGGCAACCTCCGGAGCAAAAAAGACAAATGTCCAGCTTTTGCTGCCACAGCAAAGGTGCCCGCGGGGAAAAGTGATGCTGGTCCTCATTGCCTCCTGGAACCTCTTCAAATGCCCCAGACAATTTGGCCCTCTCTGCTTTCCTGCGGACTCCATCCTCGAAAGCACCTGTTTTACCTTTCGGCAACCTCAGGAGCAAAAAAGACAAACGTCCAGCTTTTGCTGCCACAGCAAAGGTGCCAGCGGGGAAAAGTAATGCTGGTTCTCACTGCCTCCTGGAACCCTTTCAAATGCCCCAGACAATTTGGCCCTCTCTGCTTTCCTGCGGACTCCATCCTCAAAAGCACCTTTTTTCGCTTTCGGCAACCTCAGGAGCAAAAAAGACAAACGTCCAGGTTTTGCTGCCACAGCAAAGGTGCCAGCGGGGAAAAGTAATGCTGGTTCTCACTGCCTCCTGGAACCCTTTCAAATGCCCCAGACAATTTGGCCCTCTCTGCTTTCCTGCGGACTCCATCCTCAAAAGCACCTTTTTTCGCTTTCGGCAACCTCCGGAGCAAAAAAGACAAACGTCCAGCTTTTGCTGCCACAGCAAAGGTGCCAGCGGGGAAAAGTAATGCTGGTCCTCATTGCCTCCTGGAACCTCTTCAAATGCCACAGACAATTTGTCCCTCTCTGCTTTCCTGCGGACTCCATCCTCAAAAGCACCTGTTTTCGCTTTCGGCAGCCTCCGGAGCAAAAAAGACAAACGTCCAGCTTTTGCTGCCACAGCAAAGGTGCCAGCGGGGAAAAGTAATGCTGGTTCTCACTGCCTCCTGGAACCCTTTCAAATGCCCCAGACAATTTGGCCCTCTCTGCTTTCCTGCGGACTCCATCCTCAAAAGCACCTGTTTTACCTTTCGGCAACCTCCGGAGCAAAAAAGACAAACGTCCAGCTTTTGCTGCCACAGCAAAGGTGCCAGCGGGGAAAAGTAATGCTGGTCCTCACTGCCTCATGGAACCCCTTCAAATGCCCCAGACAATTTGGCCCTCTCTGCTTTCCTGCGGACTCCATCCTCAAAAGCACCTGTTTTCGCTTTCGGCAACCTCCGGAGCAAAAAAGACAAATGTCCAGCTTTTGCTGCCACAGCAAAGGTGCCCGCGGGGAAAAGTGATGCTGGTCCTCATTGCCTCCTGGAACCTCTTCAAATGCCCCAGACAATTTGGCCCTCTCTGCTTTCCTGCGGACTCCATCCTCGAAAGCACCTGTTTTCGCTTTCGGCATCCTCCGGAGCAAAAAAGACAAACGTCCAGCTTTTGCTGCCACAGCAAAGGTGCCAGCGGGGAAAAGTGATGCTGGTCCTCATTGCCTCCTGGAACCTCTTCAAATACCCCAGACAATTTGGCCCTCTCTGCTTTCCTGCGGACTCCATCCTCAAAAGCACCTGTTTTCGCTTTCGGCAACCTCCCGAGCAAAAAAGACAAACGTCCAGCTTTTGCTGCCACAGCAAAGGTGCCAGCGGGGAAAAGTAATGCTGGTTCTCACTGCCTCCTGGAACACTTTCAAATGCCACAGACAATTTGGCCCTCTCTGCTTTCCTGCGGACTCCATCCTCAAAAGCACCTGTTTTCGCTTTCGGCAACCTCCGGAGCAAAAAAGACAAACGTCCAGCTTTTGCTGCCACAGCAAAGGTGCCAGCGGGGAAAAGTAATGCTGGTTCTCACTGCCTCCTGGAACCCTTTCAAATGCCCCAGACAATTTGGCCCTCTCTGCTTTCCTGCGGACTCCATCCTCAAAAGCACCTGTTTTACCTTTCGCAACCTCAGGAGCAAAAAAGACAAACGTCCAGCTTTTGCTGCCACAGCAAAGGTGCCAGCGGGGAAAAGTAATGCTGGTTCTCACTGCCTCCTGGAACCCTTTCAAATGCCCCAGACAATTTGGCCCTCTCTGCTTTCCTGCGGACTCCATCCTCAAAAGCACCTTTTTTCGCTTTCGGCAACCTCAGGAGCAAAAAAGACAAACGTCCAGCTTTTGCTGCCACAGCAAAGGTGCCAGCGGGGAAAAGTAATGCTGGTCCTCACTGCCTCATGGAACCCCTTCAAATGCCCCAGACAATTTGGCCCTCTCTGCTTTCCTGCGGACTCCATCCTCAAAAGCACCTGTTTTCGCTTTCGGCAACCTCCGGAGCAAAAAAGACAAATGTCCAGCTTTTGCTGCCACAGCAAAGGTGCCCGCGGGGAAAAGTGATGCTGGTCCTCATTGCCTCCTGGAACCTCTTCAAATGCCCCAGACAATTTGGCCCTCTCTGCTTTCCTGCGGACTCCATCCTCAAAAGCACCTGTTTTACCTTTCGGCAACCTCAGGAGCAAAAAAGACAAACGTCCAGCTTTTGCTGCCACAGCAAAGGTGCCAGCGGGGAAAAGTAATGCTGGTTCTCACTGCCTCCTGGAACCCTTTCAAATGCCACAGACAATTTGGCCCTCTCTGCTTTCCTGCGGACTCCATCCTCAAAAGCACCTGTTTTACCTTTCGCAACCTCCGGAGCAAAAAAGACAAACGTCCAGCTTTTGCTGCCACAGCAAAGGTGCCAGCGGGGAAAAGTAATGCTGGTTCTCACTGCCTCCTGGAACCCTTTCAAATGCCACAGACAATTTGGCTCTCTCTGCTTTCCTGCGGACTCCATCCTCAAAAGCACCTTTTTTCGCTTTCGGCAACCTCAGGAGCAAAAAAGACAAACGTCCAGCTTTTGCTGCCACAGCAAAGGTGCCAGCGGGGAAAAGTAATGCTGGTTCTCACTGCCTCCTGGAACCCTTTCAAATGCCCCAGACAATTTGGCCCTCTCTGCTTTCCTGCAGACTCCATCCTCAAAAGCACCTGTTTTCGCTTTCGGCAGCCTCCGGAGCAAAAAAGACAAACGTCCAGGTTTTCCTGCCACAGCAAAGGTGCCAGCGGGGAAAAGTAATGCTGGTCCTCATTGCCTCCTGGAACCTCTTCAAATGCCACAGACAATTTGGCCCTCTCTGCTTTCCTGCGGACTCCATCCTCAAAAGCACCTGTTTTCGCTTTCGGCAACCTCAGGAGCAAAAAAGACAAACGTCCAGCTTTTGCTGCCACAGCAAAGGTGCCAGCGGGGAAAAGTAATGCTGGTTCTCACTGCCTCCTGGAACCCTTTCAAATGCCCCAGACAATTTGGCCCTCTCTGCTTTCCTGCGGACTCCATCCTCAAAAGCACCTGTTTTCGCTTTCGGCAACCTCCGGAGCAAAAAAGACAAACGTCCAGCTTTTGCTGCCACAGCAAAGGTGCCAGCGGGGAAAAGTAATGCTGGTTCTCACTGCCTCCTGGAACCCTTTCAAATGCCCCAGACAATTTGGCCCTCTCTGCTTTCCTGCGGACTCCATCCTCAAAAGCACCTGTTTTACCTTTCGCAACCTCAGGAGCAAAAAAGACAAACGTCCAGCTTTTGCTGCCACAGCAAAGGTGCCAGCGGGGAAAAGTAATGCTGGTTCTCACTGCCTCCTGGAACCCTTTCAAATGCCCCAGACAATTTGGCCCTCTCTGCTTTCCTGCGGACTCCATCCTCAAAAGCACCTTTTTTCGCTTTCGGAAACCTCAGGAGCAAAAAAGACAAACGTCCAGGTTTTGCTGCCACAGCAAAGGTGCCAGCGGGGAAAAGTAATGCTGGTTCTCACTGCCTCCTGGAACCCTTTCAAATGCCCCAGACAATTTGGCCCTCTCTGCTTTCCTGCGGACTCCATCCTCAAAAGCACCTTTTTTCGCTTTCGGCAACCTCCGGAGCAAAAAAGACAAACGTCCAGCTTTTGCTGCCACAGCAAAGGTGCCAGCGGGGAAAAGTAATGCTGGTCCTCATTGCCTCCTGGAACCTCTTCAAATGCCACAGACAATTTGTCCCTCTCTGCTTTCCTGCGGACTCCATCCTCAAAAGCACCTGTTTTCGCTTTCGGCAGCCTCCGGAGCAAAAAAGACAAACGTCCAGCTTTTGCTGCCACAGCAAAGGTGCCAGCGGGGAAAAGTAATGCTGGTTCTCACTGCCTCCTGGAACCCTTTCAAATGCCCCAGACAATTTGGCCCTCTCTGCTTTCCTGCGGACTCCATCCTCAAAAGCACCTGTTTTACCTTTCGGCAACCTCCGGAGCAAAAAAGACAAACGTCCAGCTTTTGCTGCCACAGCAAAGGTGCCAGCGGGGAAAAGTAATGCTGGTCCTCACTGCCTCATGGAACCCCTTCAAATGCCACAGACAATTTGGCCCTCTCTGCTTTCCTGCGGACTCCATCCTCAAAAGCACCTGTTTTCGCTTTCGGCAACCTCCGGAGCAAAAAAGACAAATGTCCAGCTTTTGCTGCCACAGCAAAGGTGCCAGCGGGGAAAAGTGATGCTGGTCCTCATTGCCTCCTGGAACCTCTTCAAATGCCCCAGACAATTTGGCCCTCTCTGCTTTCCTGCGGACTCCATCCTCAAAAGCACCTGTTTTCGCTTTCGGCAACCTCAGGAGCAAAAAAGACAAACGTCCAGCTTTTGCTGCCACAGCAAAGGTGCCAGCGGGGAAAAGTAATGCTGGTCCTCACTGCCTCCTGGAACCCTTTCAAATGCCCCAGACAATTTGGCCCTCTCTGCTTTCCTGCGGACTCCATCCTCAAAAGCACCTGTTTTCGCTTTCGGCAGCCTCCGGAGCAAAAAAGACAAACGTCCAGCTTTTGCTGCCACAGCAAAGGTGCCAGCGGGGAAAAGTAATGCTGGTCCTCATTGCCTCCTGGAACCTCTTCAAATGCCACAGACAATTTGGCCCTCTCTGCTTTCCTGCGGACTCCATCCTCAAAAGCACCTGTTTTCGCTTTCGGCAACCTCAGGAGCAAAAAAGACAAACGTCCAGCTTTTGCTGCCACAGCAAAGGTGCCAGCGGGGAAAAGTAATGCTGGTTCTCACTGCCTCCTGGAACCCTTTCAAATGCCCCAGACAATTTGGCCCTCTCTGCTTTCCTGCGGACTCCATCCTCAAAAGCACCTGTTTTACCTTTCGCAACCTCAGGAGCAAAAAAGACAAACGTCCAGCTTTTGCTGCCACAGCAAAGGTGCCAGCGGGGAAAAGTAATGCTGGTTCTCACTGCCTCCTGGAACCCTTTCAAATGCCCCAGACAATTTGGCCCTCTCTGCTTTCCTGCGGACTCCATCCTCAAAAGCACCTTTTTTCGCTTTCGGCAACCTCAGGAGCAAAAAAGACAAACGTCCAGGTTTTGCTGCCACAGCAAAGGTGCCAGCGGGGAAAAGTAATGCTGGTTCTCACTGCCTCCTGGAACCCTTTCAAATGCCCCAGACAATTTGGCCCTCTCTGCTTTCCTGCGGACTCCATCCTCAAAAGCACCTTTTTTCGCTTTCGGCAACCTCCGGAGCAAAAAAGACAAACGTCCAGCTTTTGCTGCCACAGCAAAGGTGCCAGCGGGGAAAAGTAATGCTGGTCCTCATTGCCTCCTGGAACCTCTTCAAATGCCACAGACAATTTGTCCCTCTCTGCTTTCCTGCGGACTCCATCCTCAAAAGCACCTGTTTTCGCTTTCGGCAGCCTCCGGAGCAAAAAAGACAAACGTCCAGCTTTTGCTGCCACAGCAAAGGTGCCAGCGGGGAAAAGTAATGCTGGTTCTCACTGCCTCCTGGAACCCTTTCAAATGCCACAGACAATTTGGCCCTCTCTGCTTTCCTGCGGACTCCATCCTCAAAAGCACCTGTTTTACCTTTCGGCAACCTCCGGAGCAAAAAAGACAAACGTCCAGCTTTTGCTGCCACAGCAAAGGTGCCAGCGGGGAAAAGTAATGCTGGTTCTCACTGCCTCCTGGAACCCTTTCAAATGCCACAGACAATTTGGCCCTCTCTGCTTTCCTGCGGACTCCATCCTCAAAAGCACCTGTTTTACCTTTCGCAACCTCCGGAGCAAAAAAGACAAACGTCCAGCTTTTGCTGCCACAGCAAAGGTGCCAGCGGGGAAAAGTAATGCTGGTTCTCACTGCCTCCTGGAACCCTTTCAAATGCCACAGACAATTTGGCCCTCTCTGCTTTCCTGCGGACTCCATCCTCAAAAGCACCTTTTTTCGCTTTCGGCAACCTCAGGAGCAAAAAAGACAAACGTCCAGCTTTTGCTGCCACAGCAAAGGTGCCAGCGGGGAAAAGTAATGCTGGTTCTCACTGCCTCCTGGAACCCTTTCAAATGCCACAGACAATTTGGCCCTCTCTGCTTTCCTGCAGACTCCATCCTCAAAAGCACCTGTTTTCGCTTTCGGCAGCCTCCGGAGCAAAAAAGACAAACGTCCAGGTTTTCCTGCCACAGCAAAGGTGCCAGCGGGGAAAAGTAATGCTGGTTCTCACTGCCTCCTGGAACCCTTTCAAATGCCCCAGACAATTTGGCCCTCTCTGCTTTCCTGCGGACTCCATCCTCAAAAGCACCTGTTTTCGCTTTCGGCAACCTCCGGAGCAAAAAAGACAAACGTCCAGCTTTTGCTGCCACAGCAAAGGTGCCAGCGGGGAAAAGTAATGCTGGTTCTCACTGCCTCCTGGAACCCTTTCAAATGCCACAGACAATTTGGCCCTCTCTGCTTTCCTGCGGACTCCATCCTCAAAAGCACCTGTTTTCACTTTCGGCAACCTCCGGAGCAAAAAAGACAAACGTCCAGCTTTTGCTGCCACAGCAAAGGTGCCAGCGGGGAAACGTAATGCTGGTTCTCACTGCCTCCTGGAACACTTTCAAATGCCCCAGACAATTTGGCCCTCTCTGCTTTCCTGCGGACTCCATCCTCAAAAGCACCTGTTTTCGCTTTCGGCAACCTCCGGAGCAAAAAAGACAAATGTCCAGCTTTTGCTGCCACAGCAAAGGTGCCCGCGGGGAAAAGTGATGCTGGTCTTCATTGCCTCCTGGAACCTCTTCAAATGCCACAGACAATTTGGCCCTCTCTGCTTTCCTGCGGACTCCATCCTCAAAAGCACCTTTTTTCGCTTTCGGCAAACTCCGGAGCAAAAAAGACAAACGTCCAGCTTTTGCTGCCACAGCAAAGGTGCCAGCGTGGAAAAGTAATGCTGGTTCTCACTGCCTCCTGGAACCCTTTCAAATGCCACAGACAATTTGGCCGTCTCTGCTTTCCTGCGGACTCCATCCTCAAAAGCACCTGTTTTCGCTTTCGGCAACCTCCGGAGCAAAAAAGACAAATGTCCAGCTTTTGCTGCCACAGCAAAGGTGCCAGCGGGGAAAAGTGATGCTGGTCCTCATTGCCTCCTGGAACCTCTTCAAATGCCACAGACAATTTGGCCCTCTCTGCTTTCCTGCGGACTCCATCCTCAAAAGCACCTGTTTTACCTTTCGGCAACCTCAGGAGCAAAAAAGACAAATGTCCAGGTGTTGCTGCCACAGCAAAGGTGCCAGCGGGGAAAAGTAATGCTGGTTCTCACTGCCTCCTGGAACCCTTTCAAATGCCACAGACAATTTGGCCCTCTCTGCTTTCCTGCGGACTCCATCCTCAAAAGCACCTGTTTTCACTTTCGGCAACCTCCGGAGCAAAAAAGACAAACGTCCAGCTTTTGCTGCCACAGCAAAGGTGCCAGCGGGGAAAAGTAATGCTGGTTCTCACTGCCTCCTGGAACCCTTTCAAATGCCCCAGAAAATTTGGCCCTCTCTGCTTTCCTGCGGACTCCATCCTCAAAAGCACCTGTTTTCGCTTTCGGCAACCTCCGGAGCAAAAAAGACAAATGTCCAGCTTTTGCTGCCACAGCAAAGGTGCCAGCGGGGAAAAGTGATGCTGGTCCTCATTGCCTCCTGGAACCTCTTCAAATGCCACAGACAATTTGGCCCTCTCTGCTTTCCTGCGGACTCCATCCTCAAAAGCACCTGTTTTCGCTTTCGGCAGCCTCCGGAGCAAAAAAGACAAACGTCCAGCTTTTGCTGCCACAGCAAAGGTGCCAGCGGGGAAAAGTAATGCTGGTTCTCACTGCCTCCTGGAACCCTTTCAAATGCCACAGACAATTTGGCCCTCTCTGCTTTCCTGCGGACTCCATCCTCAAAAGCACCTTTTTTCGCTTTCGGCAACCTCCGGAGCAAAAAAGACAAACGTCCAGCTTTTGCTGCCACAGCAAAGGTGCCAGCGGGGAAAAGTGATGCTGGTCCTCATTGCCTCCTGGAACCTCTTCAAATGCCCCAGACAATTTGGCCCTCTCTGCTTTCCTGCGGACTCCATCCTCAAAAGCACCTTTTTTCACTTTCGGCAACCTCCGGAGCAAAAAAGACAAACGTCCAGGTTTTGCTGCCACAGCAAAGGTGCCAACGGGGAAAAGTGATGCTGGTACTCATTGCCTCCTGGAACCTCTTCAAATGCCTCAGACAATTTGGCCCTCTCTGCTTTCCTGCGGACTCCATCCTCAAAAGCACCTGTTTTCGCTTTCGGCAGCCTCCGGAGCAAAAAAGACAAACGTCCAGCTTTTGCTGCCACAGCAAAGGTGCCAGCGAGGAAAAGTGATGCTGGTTCTCACTGCCTCCTGGAACCCTTTCAAATGCCCCAGACAATTTGGCCCTCTCTGCTTTCCTGCGGACTCCATCCTCAAAACACCTGTTTTCGCTTTCGGCAACCTCAGGAGCAAAAAAGACAAACGTCCAGGTTTTGCTGCCACAGCAAAGGTGCCAGCGGGGAAAAGTAATGCTGGTCCTCATTGCCTCCTGGAACCTCTTCAAATGCCCCAGACAATTTGGCCCTCTCTGCTTTCCTGCGGACTCCATCCTCGAAAGCACCTTTTTTCGCTTTCGGCAACCTCCGGAGCAAAAAAGACAAACGTCCAGCTTTTGCTGCCACAGCAAAGGTGCCAGCGGGGAAAAGTGATGCTGGTCCTCATTGCCTCCTGGAACCTCTTCAAATGCCACAGACAATTTGGCCCTCTCTGCTTTCCTGCGGACTCCATCCTCAAAAGCACCTGTTTTCGCTTTCGGCAACCTCCGGAGCAAAAAAGACAAACGTCCAGCTTTTGCTGCCACAGCAAAGGTGCCAGCGGGGAAAAGTAATGCTGGTTCTCACTGCCTCCTGGAACACTTTCAAATGCCACAGACAATTTGGCCCTCTCTGCTTTCCTGCGGACTCCATCCTCAAAAGCACCTGTTTTCGCTTTCGGCAACCTCCGGAGCAAAAAAGACAAACGTCCAGCTTTTGCTGCCACAGCAAAGGTGCCAGCGGGGAAAAGTAATGCTGGTTCTCACTGCCTCCTGGAACCCTTTCAAATGCCCCAGACAATTTGGCCCTCTCTGCTTTCCTGCGGACTCCATCCTCAAAAGCACCTTTTTTCGCTTTCGGCAACCTCAGGAGCAAAAAAGACAAACGTCCAGGTTTTGCTGCCACAGCAAAGGTGCCAGCGGGGAAAAGTAATGCTGGTTCTCACTGCCTCCTGGAACCCTTTCAAATGCCACAGACAATTTGGCCCTCTCTGCTTTCCTGCGGACTCCATCCTCAAAAGCACCTGTTTTCGCTTTCGGCAGCCTCCGGAGCAAAAAAGACAAACGTCCAGCTTTTGCTGCCACAGCAAAAGTGCCAGCGGGGAAAAGTAATGCTGGTCCTCATTGCCTCCTGGAACCTCTTCAAATGCCCCAGACAATTTCTCCCTCTCTGCTTTCCTGCGGACTCCATCCTCAAAAGCACCTGTTTTCGCTTTCGGCAACCTCAGGAGCAAAAAAGACAAACGTCCAGCTTTTGCTGCCACAGCAAAGGTGCCAGCGGGGAAAAGTAATGCTGGTTCTCACTGCCTCCTGGAACCCTTTCAAATGCCCCAGACAATTTGGCCCTCTCTGCTTTCCTGCGGACTCCATCCTCAAAAGCACCTGTTTTACCTTTCGGCAACCTCCGGAGCAAAAAAGACAATCGTCCAGCTTTTGCTGCCACAGCAAAGGTGCCAGCGGGGAAAAGTAATGCTGGTCCTCACTGCCTCATGGAACCCCTTCAAATGCCCCAGACAATTTGGCCCTCTCTGCTTTCCTGCGGACTCCATCCTCAAAAGCACCTGTTTTCGCTTTCGGCAACCTCCGGAGCAAAAAAGACAAATGTCCAGCTTTTGCTGCCACAGCAAAGGTGCCCGGGGGAAAAGTGATGCTGGTCCTCATTGCCTCCTGGAACCTCTTCAAATGCCCCAGACAATTTGGCCCTCTCTGCTTTCCTGCGGACTCCATCCTCAAAAGCACCTGTTTTACCTTTCGGCAACCTCAGGAGCAAAAAAGACAAACGTCCAGCTTTTGCTGCCACAGCAAAGGTGCCAGCGGGGAAAAGTAATGCTGGTCCTCACTGCCTCCTGGAACCCTTTCAAATGCCCCAGACAATTTGGCCTTCTCTGCTTTCCTGCGGACTCCATCCTCAAAAGCACCTGTTTTCGCTTTCGGCAACCTCCGGAGCAAAAAAGACAAACGTCCAGCTTTTGCTGCCACAGCAAAGGTGCCAGCGGGGAAAAGTGATGCTGGTCCTCATTGCCTCCTGGAACCTCTTCAAATGCCCCAGACAATTTGGCCCTCTCTGCTTTCCTGCGGACTCCATCCTCAAAAGCACCTTTTTTCACTTTCGGCAACCTCCGGAGCAAAAAAGACAAACGTCCAGGTTTTGCTGCCACAGCAAAGGTGCCAACGGGGAAAAGTGATGCTGGTACTCATTGCCTCCTGGAACCTCTTCAAATGCCCCAGACAATTTGGCCCTCTCTGCTTTCCTGCGGACTCCATCCTCAAAAGCACCTGTTTTACCTTTCGCAACCTCAGGAGCAAAAAAGACAAACGTCCAGCTTTTGCTGCCACAGCAAAGGTGCCAGCGGGGAAAAGTAATGCTGGTTCTCACTGCCTCCTGGAACCCTTTCAAATGCCACAGACAATTTGGCCCTCTCTGCTTTCCTGCGGACTCCATCCTCAAAAGCACCTGTTTTCGCTTTCGGCAACCTCAGGAGCAAAAAAGACAAACGTCCAGGTGTTGCTGCCACAGAAAAGGTGCCAGCGGGGAAAAGTAATGCTGGTTCTCACTGCCTCCTGGAACCCTTTCAAATGCCCCAGACAATTTGGCCCTCTCTGCTTTCCTGCGGACTCCATCCTCAAAAGCACCTGTTTTCGCTTTCGGCAACCTCAGGAGCAAAAAAGACAAACGTCCAGGTTTTGCTGCCACAGCAAAGGTGCCAGCGGGGAAAAGTAATGCTGGTTCTCACTGCCTCCTGGAACCCTTTCAAATGCCACAGACAATTTGGCCCTCTCTGCTTTCCTGCGGACTCCATCCTCAAAAGCACCTGTTTTCGCTTTCGGCAGCCTCCGGAGCAAAAAAGACAAACGTCCAGCTTTTGCTGCCACAGCAAAAGTGCCAACGGGGAAAAGTAATGCTGGTCCTCATTGCCTCCTGGAACCTCTTCAAATGCCACAGACAATTTGGCCCTCTCTGCTTTCCTGCGGACTCCATCCTCAAAAGCACCTTTTTTCGCTTTCGGCAACCTCCGGAGCAAAAAAGACAAACGTCCAGGTGTTGCTGCCACAGCAAAGGTGCCAGCGGGGAAAAGTAATGCTGGTTCTCACTGCCTCCTGGAACCCTTTCAAATGCCACAGACAATTTGGCCCTCTCTGCTTTCCTGCGGACTCCATCCTCAAAAGCACCTGTTTTCACTTTCGGCAACCTCCGGAGCAAAAAAGACAAACGTCCAGCTTTTGCTGCCACAGCAAAGGTGCCAGCGGGGAAAAGTAATGCTGGTTCTCACTGCCTCCTGGAACCCTTTCAAATGCCACAGACAATTTGGCCCTCTCTGCTTTCCTGCGGACTCCATCCTCAAAAGCACCTGTTTTCGCTTTCGGCAACCTCCGGAGCAAAAAAGACAAACGTCCAGCTTTTGCTGCCACAGCAAAGGTGCCAGCGGGGAAAAGTGATGCTGGTCCTCATTACCTCCTGGAACCTCTTCAAATGCCACAGACAATTTGGCCCTCTCTGCTTTCCTGCGGACTCCATCCTCAAAAGCACCTGTTTTACCTTTCGGCAACCTCAGTAGCAAAAAAGACAAACGTCCAGCTTTTGCTGCCACAGCAAAGGTGCCAGCGGGGAAAAGTAATGCTGGTTCTCACTGCCTCCTGGAACCCTTTCAAATGCCACAGACAATTTGGCACTCTCTGCTTTCCTGCGGACTCCATCCTCAAAAGCACCTTTTTTCGCTTTCGGCAACCTCCGGAGCAAAAAAGACAAACGTCCAGCTTTTGCTGCCACAGCAAAGGTGCCAGCGGGGAAAAGTGATGCTGGTCCTCATTGCCTCCTGGAACCTCTTCAAATGCCCCAGACAATTTGGCCCTCTCTGCTTTCCTGCGGACTCCATCCTCAAAAGCACCTTTTTTCACTTTCGGCAACCTCCGGAGAAAAAAGACAAACGTCCAGGTTTTGCTGCCACAGCAAAGGTGCCAACGGGGAAAAGTGATGCTGGTACTCATTGCCTCCTGGAACCTCTTCAAATGCCCCAGACAATTTGGCCCTCTCTGCTTTCCTGCGGACTCCATCCTCAAAAGCACCTGTTTTCGCTTTTTGCAACCTCAGGAGCAAAAAAGACAAACGTCCAGCTTTTGCTGCCACAGCAAAGGTGCCAGCTGGGAAAAGTGATGCTGGTCCTCATTGCCTCCTGGAACCTCTTCAAATGCCCCAGACAATTTGGCCCTCTCTGCTTTCCTGCGGACTCCATCCTCAAAAGCACCTGTTTTCGCTTTCGGCAACCTCCGGAGCAAAAAAGACAAACGTCCAGCTTTTGCTGCCACAGCAAAGGTGCCAGCGGGGAAAAGTAATGCTGGTTCTCACTGCCTCCTGGAACACTTTCAAATGCCACAGACAATTTGGCCCTCTCTGCTTTCCTGCGGACTCCATCCTCAAAAGCACCTGTTTTCGCTTTCGGCAACCTCCGGAGCAAAAAAGACAAACGTCCAGGTTTTGCTGCCACAGCAAAGGTGCCAGCGGGGAAAAGTAATGCTGGTTCTCACTGCCTCCTGGAACCCTTTCAAATGCCCCAGACAATTTGGCCCTCTCTGCTTTCCTGCGGACTCCATCCTCAAAAGCACCTGTTTTACCTTTCGCAACCTCAGGAGCAAAAAAGACAAACGTCCAGCTTTTGCTGCCACAGCAAAGGTGCCAGCGGGGAAAAGTAATGCTGGTTCTCACTGCCTCCTGGAACCCTTTCAAATGCCACAGACAATTTGGCCCTCTCTGCTTTCCTGCGGACTCCATCCTCAAAAGCACCTGTTTTCGCTTTCGGCAACCTCAGGAGCAAAAAAGACAAACGTCCAGGTTTTGCTGCCACAGCAAAGGTGCCAGCGGGGAAAAGTAATGCTGGTTCTCACTGCCTCCTGGAACCCTTTCAAATGCCCTAGACAATTTGGCCCTCTCTGCTTTCCTGCGGACTCCATCCTCAAAAGCACCTGTTTTCGCTTTCGGCAGCCTCCGGAGCAAAAAAGACAAACGTCCAGCTTTTGCTGCCACAGCAAAAGTGCCAGCGGGGAAAAGTAATGCTGGTCCTCATTGCCTCCTGGAACCTCTTCAAATGCCACAGACAATTTGGCCCTCTCTGCTTTCCTGCGGACTCCATCCTCAAAAGCACCTGTTTTCGCTTTCGGCAAACTCCGGAGCAAAAAAGACAAATGTCCAGGTGTTGCTGCCACAGCAAAGGTGCCAGCGGGGAAAAGTAATGCTGGTTCTCACTGCCTCCTGGAACCCTTTCAAATGCCACAGACAATTTGGCCCTCTCTGCTTTCCTGCGGACTCCATCCTCAAAAGCACCTGTTTTACCTTTCGGCAACCTCCGGAGCAAAAAAGACAAACGTCCAGCTTTTGCTGCCACAGCAAAGGTGCCAGCGGGGAAAAGTAATGCTGGTTCTCACTGCCTCCTGCAACCCTTTCAAATGCCACAGACAATTTGGCCCTCTCTGCTTTCCTGCGGACTCCATCCTCAAAAGCACCTGTTTTCGCTTTCGGCAACCTCCGGAGCAAAAAAGACAAATGTCCAGCTTTTGCTGCCACAGCAAAGGTGCCAGCGGGGAAAAGTGATGCTGGTCCTCATTGCCTCCTGGAACCTCTTCAAATGCCACAGACAATTTGGCCCTCTCTGCTTTCCTGCGGACTCCATCCTCAAAAGCACCTGTTTTCGCTTTCGGCAACCTCCGGAGCAAAAAAGACAAACGTCCAGCTTTTGCTGCCACAGCAAAGGTGCCAACGGGGAAAAGTGATGCTGGTACTCATTGCCTCCTGGAACCTCTTCAAATGCCCCAGACAATTTGGCCCTCTCTGCTTTCCTGCGGACTCCATCCTCAAAAGCACCTGTTTTCGCTTTCGGCAGCCTCCGGAGCAAAAAAGACAAACGTCCAGCTTTTGCTGCCACAGCAAAGGTGCCAGCGAGGAAAAGTGATGCTGGTTCTCACTGCCTCCTGGAACCCTTGCAAATGCCCCAGACAATTTGGCCCTCTCTGCTTTCCTGCGGACTCCATCCTCAAAAGCACCTGTTTTCGCTTTCGGCAACCTCCGGAGCAAAAAAGACAAACGTCCAGCTTTTGCTGCCACAGCAAAGGTGCCAGCGGGGAAAAGTAATGCTGGTCCTCATTGCCTCCTGGAACCTCTTCAAATGCCCCAGACAATTTGGCCCTCTCTGCTTTCCTGCGGACTCCATCCTCGAAAGCACCTTTTTTCGCTTTCGGCAACCTCCGGAGCAAAAAAGACAAACGTCCAGCTTTTGCTGCCACAGCAAAGGTGCCAGCGGGGAAAAGTGATGCTGGTCCTCATTGCCTCCTGGAACCTCTTCAAATGCCCCAGACAATTTGGCCCTCTCTGCTTTCCTGCGGACTCCATCCTCAAAAGCACCTGTTTTCGCTTTCGGCAACCTCCGGAGCAAAAAAGACAAACGTCCAGCTTTTGCTGCCACAGCAAAGGTGCCAGCGGGGAAAAGTAATGCTGGTTCTCACTGCCTCCTGGAACACTTTCAAATGCCACAGACAATTTGGCCCTCTCTGCTTTCCTGCGGACTCCATCCTCAAAAGCACCTGTTTTCGCTTTCGGCAACCTCCGGAGCAAAAAAGACAAACGTCCAGCTTTTGCTGCCACAGCAAAGGTGCCAGCGGGGAAAAGTAATGCTGGTTCTCACTGCCTCCTGGAACACTTTCAAATGCCACAGACAATTTGGCCCTCTCTGCTTTCCTGCGGACTCCATCCTCAAAAGCACCTGTTTTCGCTTTCGGCAACCTCCGGAGCAAAAAAGACAAACGTCCAGCTTTTGCTGCCACAGCAAAGGTGCCAGCGGGGAAAAGTAATGCTGGTTCTCACTGCCTCCTGGAACCCTTTCAAATGCTCCAGACAATTTGGCCCTCTCTGCTTTCCTGCGGACTCCATCCTCAAAAGCACCTGTTTTACCTTTCGCAACCTCAGGAGCAAAAAAGACAAACGTCCAGCTTTTGCTGCCACAGCAAAGGTGCCAGCGGGGAAAAGTAATGCTGGTTCTCACTGCCTCCTGGAACTCTTTCAAATGCCCCAGACAATTTGGCCCTCTCTGCTTTCCTGCGGACTCCATCCTCAAAAGCACCTTTTTTCGCTTTCGGCAACCTCAGGAGCAAAAAAGACAAACGTCCAGGTTTTGCTGCCACAGCAAAGGTGCCAGCGGGGAAAAGTAATGCTGGTTCTCACTGCCTCCTGGAACCCTTTCAAATGCCCCAGACAATTTGGCCCTCTCTGCTTTCCTGCGGACTCCATCCTCAAAAGCACCTGTTTTCGCTTTCGGCAGCCTCCGGAGCAAAAAAGACAAACGTCCAGCTTTTGCTGCCACAGCAAAAGTGCCAGCGGGGAAAAGTAATGCTGGTCCTCATTGCCTCCTGGAACCTCTTCAAATGCCCCAGACAATTTGTCCCTCTCTGCTTTCCTGCGGACTCCATCCTCAAAAGCACCTGTTTTCGCTTTCGGCAACCTCAGGAGCAAAAAAGACAAACGTCCAGCTTTTGCTGCCACAGCAAAGGTGCCAGCGGGGAAAAGTAATGCTGGTTCTCACTGCCTCCTGGAACCCTTTCAAATGCCCCAGACAATTTGGCCCTCTCTGCTTTCCTGCGGACTCCATCCTCAAAAGCACCTGTTTTACCTTTCGGCAACCTCCGGAGCAAAAAAGACAAACGTCCAGCTTTTGCTGCCACAGCAAAGGTGCCAGCGGGGAAAAGTAATGCTGGTCCTCACTGCCTCATGGAACCCCTTCAAATGCCCCAGACAATTTGGCCCTCTCTGCTTTCCTGCGGACTCCATCCTCAAAAGCACCTGTTTTCGCTTTCGGCAACCTCCGGAGCAAAAAAGACAAATGTCCAGCTTTTGCTGCCACAGCAAAGGTGCCCGGGGGAAAAGTGATGCTGGTCCTCATTGCCTCCTGGAACCTCTTCAAATGCCCCAGACAATTTGGCCCTCTCTGCTTTCCTGCGGACTCCATCCTCAAAAGCACCTGTTTTACCTTTCGGCAACCTCAGGAGCAAAAAAGACAAACGTCCAGCTTTTGCTGCCACAGCAAAGGTGCCAGCGGGGAAAAGTAATGCTGGTTCTCACTGCCTCCTGGAACCCTTTCAAATGCCACAGACAATTTGGCCCTCTCTGCTTTCCTGCGGACTCCATCCTCAAAAGCACCTTTTTTCGCTTTCGGCAACCTCCGGAGCAAAAAAGACAAACGTCCAGGTTTTGCTGCCACAGCAAAGGTGCCAACGGGGAAAAGTGATGCTGGTACTCATTGCCTCCTGGAACCTCTTCAAATGCCCCAGACAATTTGGCCCTCTCTGCTTTCCTGCGGACTCCATCCTCAAAAGCACCTGTTTTCGCTTTCGGCAGCCTCCGGAGCAAAAAAGACAAACGTCCAGCTTTTGCTGCCACAGCAAAGGTGCCAGCGAGGAAAAGTGATGCTGGTCCTCACTGCCTCCTGGAACCCCTTCAAATGCCACAGACAATTTGGCCCGCTCTGCTTTCCTGCGGACTCCATCCTCAAAAGCACCTGTTTTCGCTTTCGGCAGCCTCTGGAGCAAAAAAGACAAACGTCCAGCTTTTGCTGCCACAGCAAAGGTGCCAGCGGGGAAAAGTAATGCTGGTTCTCACTGCCTCCTGGAACCCTTTCAAATGCCACAGACAATTTGGCCCTCTCTGCTTTCCTGCGGACTCCATCCTCAAAAGCACCTGTTTTCGCTTTCGGCAACCTCCGGAGCAAAAAAGACAAACGTCCAGCTTTTGCTGCCACAGCAAAGGTGCCAGCGGGGAAAAGTAATGCTGGTTCTCACTGTCTCCTGGAACCCTTTCAAATGCCCCAGACAATTTGGCCCTCTCTACTTTCCTGCGGACTCCATCCTCAAAAGCACCTGTTTTCGCTTTCGGCAGCCTCCGGAGCAAAAAAGACAAACGTCCAGCTTTTGCTGCCACAGCAAAGGTGCCAGCGAGGAAAAGTGATGCTGGTCCTCACTGCCTCCTGGAACCCCTTCAAATGCCACAGACAATTTGGCCCGCTCTGCTTTCCTGCGGACTCCATCCTCAAAAGCACCTGTTTTCGCTTTCGGCAGCCTCTGGAGCAAAAAAGACAAACGTCCAGCTTTTGCTGCCACAGCAAAGGTGCCAGCGGGGAAAAGTAATGCTGGTTCTCACTGCCTCCTGGAACCCTTTCAAATGCCACAGACAATTTGGCCCTCTCTGCTTTCCTGCGGACTCCATCCTCAAAAGCACCTGTTTTCGCTTTCGGCAACCTCCGGAGCAAAAAAGACAAACGTCCAGCTTTTGCTGCCACAGCAAAGGTGCCAGCGGGGAAAAGTGATGCTGGTCCTCACTGCCTCCTGGAACCTCTTCAAATGCCCCAGACAATTTGGCCCTCTCTGCTTTCCTGCGGACTCCATCCTCGAAAGCACCTGTTTTCGCTTTCGGCAACCTCCGGAGCAAAAAAGACAAACGTCCAGCTTTTGCTGCCACAGCAAAGGTGCCAGCGGGGAAAAGTGATGCTGGTCCTCATTGCCTCCTGGAACCTCTTCAAATGCCACAGACAATTTGGCCCTCTCTGCTTTCCTGCAGACTCCATCCTCAAAAGCACCTTTTTTCGCTTTTTGCAACCTCAGGAGCAAAAAAGACAAACGTCCAGCTTTTGCTGCCACAGCAAAGGTGCCAGCTGGGAAAAGTGATGCTGGTCCTCATTGCCTCCTGGAACCTCTTCAAATGCCCCAGACAATTTGGCCCTCTCTGCTTTCCTGCGGACTCCATCCTCAAAAGCACCTGTTTTCGCTTTCGGCAACCTCCGGAGCAAAAAAGACAAACGTCCAGCTTTTGCTGCCACAGCAAAGGTGCCAGCGGGGAAAAGTAATGCTGGTTCTCACTGCCTCCTGGAACCCTTTCAAATGCCACAGACAATTTGGCCCTCTCTGCTTTCCTGCGGACTCCATCCTCAAAAGCACCTGTTTTCGCTTTCGGCAACCTCCGGAGCAAAAAAGACAAACGTCCAGGTTTTGCTGCCACAGCAAAGGTGCCAGCGGGGAAAAGTAATGCTGGTTCTCACTGCCTCCTGGAACCCTTTCAAATGCCCCAGACAATTTGGCCCTCTCTGCTTTCCTGCGGACTCCATCCTCAAAAGCACCTGTTTTACCTTTCGCAACCTCAGGAGCAAAAAAGACAAACGTCCAGCTTTTGCTGCCACAGCAAAGGTGCCAGCGGGGAAAAGTAATGCTGGTTCTCACTGCCTCCTGGAACCCTTTCAAATGCCACAGACAATTTGGCCCTCTCTGCTTTCCTGCGGACTCCATCCTCAAAAGCACCTGTTTTCGCTTTCGGCAACCTCAGGAGCAAAAAAGACAAACGTCCAGGTTTTGCTGCCACAGCAAAGGTGCCAGCGGGGAAAAGTAATGCTGGTTCTCACTGCCTCCTGGAACCCTTTCAAATGCCACAGACAATTTGGCCCTCTCTGCTTTCCTGCGGACTCCATCCTCAAAAGCACCTGTTTTCGCTTTCGGCAGCCTCCGGAGCAAAAAAGACAAACGTCCAGCTTTTGCTGCCACAGCAAAAGTGCCAGCGGGGAAAAGTAATGCTGGTCCTCATTGCCTCCTGGAACCTCTTCAAATGCCACAGACAATTTGGCCCTCTCTGCTTTCCTGCGGACTCCATCCTCAAAAGCACCTGTTTTCGCTTTCGGCAAACTCCGGAGCAAAAAAGACAAACGTCCAGGTGTTGCTGCCACAGCAAAGGTGCCAGCGGGGAAAAGTAATGCTGGTTCTCACTGCCTCCTGGAACCCTTTCAAATGCCACAGACAATTTGGCCCTCTCTGCTTTCCTGCGGACTCCATCCTCAAAAGCACCTGTTTTACCTTTCGGCAACCTCCGGAGCAAAAAAGACAAACGTCCAGCTTTTGCTGCCACAGCAAAGGTGCCAGCGGGGAAAAGTAATGCTGGTTCTCACTGCCTCCTGGAACCCTTTCAAATGCCACAGACAATTTGGCCCTCTCTGCTTTCCTGCGGACTCCATCCTCAAAAGCACCTGTTTTCGCTTTCGGCAACCTCCGGAGCAAAAAAGACAAATGTCCAGCTTTTGCTGCCACAGCAAAGGTGCCAGCGGGGAAAAGTGATGCTGGTCCTCATTGCCTCCTGGAACCTCTTCAAATGCCACAGACAATTTGGCCCTCTCTGCTTTCCTGCGGACTCCATCCTCAAAAGCACCTGTTTTAACTTTCGGCAACCTCAGGAGCAAAAAAGACAAACGTCCAGCTTTTGCTGCCACAGCAAAGGTGCCAGCGGGGAAAAGTAATGCTGGTTCTCACTGCCTCCTGGAACCCTTTCAAATGCCCCAGACAATTTGGCCCTCTCTGCTTTCCTGCGGACTCCATCCTCAAAAGCACCTTTTTTCGCTTTCGGCAACCTCCGGAGCAAAAAAGACAAACGTCCAGCTTTTGCTGCCACAGCAAAGGTGCCAGCGGGGAAAAGTGATGCTGGTCCTCATTGCCTCCTGGAACCTCTTCAAATGCCCCAGACAATTTGGCCCTCTCTGCTTTCCTGCGGACTCCATCCTCAAAAGCACCTTTTTTCACTTTCGGCAACCTCCGGAGCAAAAAAGACAAACGTCCAGCTTTTGCTGCCACAGCAAATGTGCCAACGGGGAAAAGTGATGCTGGTACTCATTGCCTCCTGGAACCTCTTCAAATGCCCCAGACAATTTGGCCCTCTCTGCTTTCCTGCGGACTCCATCCTCAAAAGCACCTGTTTTCGCTTTCGGCAGCCTCCGGAGCAAAAAAGACAAACGTCCAGCTTTTGCTGCCACAGCAAAGGTGCCAGCGAGGAAAAGTGATGCTGGTTCTCACTGCCTCCTGGAACCCTTGCAAATGCCCCAGACAATTTGGCCCTCTCTGCTTTCCTGCGGACTCCATCCTCAAAAGCACCTGTTTTCGCTTTCGGCAACCTCCGGAGCAAAAAAGACAAACGTCCAGCTTTTGCTGCCACAGCAAAGGTGCCAGCGGGGAAAAGTAATGCTGGTCCTCATTGCCTCCTGGAACCTCTTCAAATGCCCCAGACAATTTGGCCCTCTCTGCTTTCCTGCGGACTCCATCCTCGAAAGCACCTTTTTTCGCTTTCGGCAACCTCCGGAGCAAAAAAGACAAACGTCCAGCTTTTGCTGCCACAGCAAAGGTGCCAGCGGGGAAAAGTGATGCTGGTCCTCATTGCCTCCTGGAACCTCTTCAAATGCCCCAGACAATTTGGCCCTCTCTGCTTTCCTGCGGACTCCATCCTCAAAAGCACCTGTTTTCGCTTTCGGCAACCTCCGGAGCAAAAAAGACAAACGTCCAGCTTTTGCTGCCACAGCAAAGGTGCCAGCGGGGAAAAGTAATGCTGGTTCTCACTGCCTCCTGGAACACTTTCAAATGCCACAGACAATTTGGCCCTCTCTGCTTTCCTGCGGACTCCATCCTCAAAAGCACCTGTTTTCGCTTTCGGCAACCTCCGGAGCAAAAAAGACAAACGTCCAGCTTTTGCTGCCACAGCAAAGGTGCCAGCGGGGAAAAGTAATGCTGGTTCTCACTGCCTCCTGGAACCCTTTCAAATGCCCCAGACAATTTGGCCCTCTCTGCTTTCCTGCGGACTCCATCCTCAAAAGCACCTGTTTTACCTTTCGCAACCTCAGGAGCAAAAAAGACAAACGTCCAGCTTTTGCTGCCACAGCAAAGGTGCCAGCGGGGAAAAGTAATGCTGGTTCTCACTGCCTCCTGGAACCCTTTCAAATGCCCCAGACAATTTGGCCCTCTCTGCTTTCCTGCGGACTCCATCCTCAAAAGCACCTGTTTTCGCTTTCGGCAACCTCAGGAGCAAAAAAGACAAACGTCCAGCTTTTGCTGCCACAGCAAAGGTGCCAGCGGGGAAAAGTAATGCTGGTTCTCACTGCCTCCTGGAACCCTTTCAAATCCCCCAGACAATTTGGCCCTCTCTGCTTTCCTGCGGACTCCATCCTCAAAAGCACCTGTTTTACCTTTCGGCAACCTCAGGAGCAAAAAAGACAAACGTCCAGCTTTTGCTGCCACAGCAAAGGTGCCAGCGGGGAAAAGTAATGCTGGTTCTCACTGCCTCCTGGAACCCTTTCAAATGCCACAGACAATTTGGCCCTCTCTGCTTTCCTGCGGACTCCATCCTCAAAAGCACCTGTTTTCGCTTTCGGCAACCTCCGGAGCAAAAAAGACAAACGTCCAGCTTTTGCTGCCACAGCAAAGGTGCCAGCGGGGAAAAGTGATGCTGGTCCTCACTGCCTCCTGGAACCTCTTCAAATGCCCCAGACAATTTGGCCCTCTCTGCTTTCCTGCGGACTCCATCCTCGAAAGCACCTGTTTTCGCTTTCGGCAACCTCCGGAGCAAAAAAGACAAACGTCCAGCTTTTGCTGCCACAGCAAAGGTGCCAGCGGGGAAAAGTGATGCTGGTCCTCATTGCCTCCTGGAACCTCTTCAAATGCCACAGACAATTTGGCCCTCTCTGCTTTCCTGCGGACTCCATCCTCAAAAGCACCTTTTTTCGCTTTTTGCAACCTCAGGAGCAAAAAAGACAAACGTCCAGCTTTTGCTGCCACAGCAAAGGTGCCAGCTGGGAAAAGTGATGCTGGTCCTCATTGCCTCCTGGAACCTCTTCAAATGCCCCAGACAATTTGGCCCTCTCTGCTTTCCTGCGGACTCCATCCTCAAAAGCACCTGTTTTCGCTTTCGGCAACCTCCGGAGCAAAAAAGACAAACGTCCAGCTTTTGCTGCCACAGCAAAGGTGCCAGCGGGGAAAAGTAATGCTGGTTCTCACTGCCTCCTGGAACCCTTTCAAATGCCACAGACAATTTGGCCCTCTCTGCTTTCCTGCGGACTCCATCCTCAAAAGCACCTGTTTTCGCTTTCGGCAACCTCCGGAGCAAAAAAGACAAACGTCCAGGTTTTGCTGCCACAGCAAAGGTGCCAGCGGGGAAAAGTAATGCTGGTTCTCACTGCCTCCTGGAACCCTTTCAAATGCCCCAGACAATTTGGCCCTCTCTGCTTTCCTGCGGACTCCATCCTCAAAAGCACCTGTTTTACCTTTCGCAACCTCCGGAGCAAAAAAGACAAACGTCCAGCTTTTGCTGCCACAGCAAAGGTGCCAGCGGGGAAAAGTAATGCTGGTTCTCACTGCCTCCTGGAACCCTTTCAAATGCCACAGACAATTTGGCCCTCTCTGCTTTCCTGCGGACTCCATCCTCAAAAGCACCTGTTTTCGCTTTTGGCAGCCTCCGGAGCAAAAAAGACAAACGTCCAGCTTTTGCTGCCACAGCAAAGGTGCCAGCGGGGAAAAGTAATGCTGGTTCTCACTGCCTCCTGGAACCCTTTCAAATGCCACAGACAATTTGGCCCTCTCTGCTTTCCTGCGGACTCCATCCTCAAAAGCACCTGTTTTCGCTTTCGGCAGCCTCCGGAGCAAAAAAGACAAACGTCCAGCTTTTGCTGCCACAGCAAAAGTGCCAGCGGGGAAAAGTAATGCTGGTCCTCATTGCCTCCTGGAACCTCTTCAAATGCCACAGACAATTTGGCCCTCTCTGCTTTCCTGCGGACTCCATCCTCAAAAGCACCTGTTTTCGCTTTCGGCAAACTCCGGAGCAAAAAAGACAAACGTCCAGGTGTTGCTGCCACAGCAAAGGTGCCAGCGGGGAAAAGTAATGCTGGTTCTCACTGCCTCCTGGAACCCTTTCAAATGCCACAGACAATTTGGCCCTCTCTGCTTTCCTGCGGACTCCATCCTCAAAAGCACCTGTTTTACCTTTCGGCAACCTCCGGAGCAAAAAAGACAAACGTCCAGCTTTTGCTGCCACAGCAAAGGTGCCAGCGGGGAAAAGTAATGCTGGTTCTCACTGCCTCCTGGAACCCTTTCAAATGCCACAGACAATTTGGCCCTCTCTGCTTTCCTGCGGACTCCATCCTCAAAAGCACCTGTTTTCGCTTTCGGCAACCTCCGGAGCAAAAAAGACAAATGTCCAGCTTTTGCTGCCACAGCAAAGGTGCCAGCGGGGAAAAGTGATGCTGGTCCTCATTGCCTCCTGGAACCTCTTCAAATGCCACAGACAATTTGGCCCTCTCTGCTTTCCTGCGGACTCCATCCTCAAAAGCACCTGTTTTAACTTTCGGCAACCTCAGGAGCAAAAAAGACAAACGTCCAGCTTTTGCTGCCACAGCAAAGGTGCCAGCGGGGAAAAGTAATGCTGGTTCTCACTGCCTCCTGGAACCCTTTCAAATGCCACAGACAATTTGGCCCTCTCTGCTTTCCTGCGGACTCCATCCTCAAAAGCACCTTTTTTCGCTTTCGGCAACCTCCGGAGCAAAAAAGACAAACGTCCAGCTTTTGCTGCCACAGCAAAGGTGCCAGCGGGGAAAAGTGATGCTGGTCCTCATTGCCTCCTGGAACCTCTTCAAATGCCCCAGACAATTTGGCCCTCTCTTCTTTCCTGCGGACTCCATCCTCAAAAGCACCTTTTTTCACTTTCGGCAACCTCCGGAGCAAAAAAGACAAACGTCCAGCTTTTGCTGCCACAGCAAATGTGCCAACGGGGAAAAGTGATGCTGGTACTCATTGCCTCCTGGAACCTCTTCAAATGCCCCAGACAATTTGGCCCTCTCTGCTTTCCTGCGGACTCCATCCTCAAAAGCACCTGTTTTCGCTTTCGGCAGCCTCCGGAGCAAAAAAGACAAACGTCCAGCTTTTGCTGCCACAGCAAAGGTGCCAGCGAAGAAAAGTGATGCTGGTTCTCACTGCCTCCTGGAACCCTTGCAAATGCCCCAGACAATTTGGCCCTCTCTGCTTTCCTGCGGACTCCATCCTCAAAAGCACCTGTTTTCGCTTTCGGCAACCTCCGGAGCAAAAAAGACAAACGTCCAGCTTTTGCTGCCACAGCAAAGGTGCCAGCGGGGAAAAGTAATGCTGGTTCTCACTGCCTCCTGGAACCCTTTCAAATGCCCCAGACAATTTGGCCCTCTCTGCTTTCCTGCGGACTCCATCCTCAAAAGCACCTGTTTTACCTTTCGCAACCTCAGGAGCAAAAAAGACAAACGTCCAGCTTTTGCTGCCACAGCAAAGGTGCCAGCGGGGAAAAGTAATGCTGGTTCTCACTGCCTCCTGGAACCCTTTCAAATGCCACAGACAATTTGGCCCTCTCTGCTTTCCTGCGGACTCCATCCTCAAAAGCACCTGTTTTCGCTTTCGGCAACCTCAGGAGCAAAAAAGACAAACGTCCAGCTTTTGCTGCCACAGCAAAGGTGCCAGCGGGGAAAAGTAATGCTGGTTCTCACTGCCTCCTGGAACCCTTTCAAATGCCCCAGACAATTTGGCCCTCTCTGCTTTCCTGCGGACTCCATCCTCAAAAGCACCTGTTTTCGCTTTCGGCAGCCTCCGGAGCAAAAAAGACAAACGTCCAGCTTTTGCTGCCACAGCAAAA
Organism: Vanellus vanellus; assembly: GCF_965231255.1. NCBI lineage: Eukaryota > Metazoa > Chordata > Aves > Charadriiformes > Charadriidae > Vanellus > Vanellus vanellus. Next base: position 49,548 of record NW_028128133.1, read on the forward strand.
GTGCCAGCGGGGAAAAGTAATGCTGGTCCTCATTGCCTCCTGGAACCTCTTCAAATGCCCCAGACAATTTGTCCCTCTCTGATTTCCTGCGGACTCCATCCTCAAAAGCACCTGTTTTCGCTTTCGGCAACCTCCGGAGCAAAAAAGACAAACGTCCAGCTTTTGCTGCCACAGCAAAGGTGCCAGCGGGGAAAAGTAATGCTGGTCCTCACTGCCTCCTGGAACCCTTTCAAATGCCACAGACAATTTGGCCCTCTCTGCTTTCCTGCGGACTCCATCCTCAAAAGCACCTGTTTTACCTTTCGGCAACCTCAGGAGCAAAAAAGACAAACGTCCAGCTTTTGCTGCCACAGCAAAGGTGCCAGCGGGGATAAGTAATGCTGGTCCTCACTGCCTCATGGAACCCCTTCAAATGCCCCAGACAATTTGGCCCTCTCTGCTTTCCTGCGGACTCCATCCTCAAAAGCACCTTTTTTCGCTTTCGGCAACCTCCGGAGCAAAAAAGACAAATGTCCAGCTTTTGCTGCCACAGCAAAGGTGCCCGCGGGGAAAAGTGATGCTGGTCCTCATTGCCTCCTGGAACCTCTTCAAATGCCCCAGACAATTTGGCCCTCTCTGCTTTCCTGCGGACTCCATCCTCAAAAGCACCTGTTTTACCTTTCGGCAACCTCCAGAGCAAAAAAGACAAACGTCCAGCTTTTGCTGCCACAGCAAAGGTGCCAGCGGGGAAAAGTAATGCTGGTTCTCACTGCCTCCTGGAACCCTTTCAAATGCCACAGACAATTTGGCCCTCTCTGCTTTCCTGCGGACTCCATCCTCAAAAGCACCTTTTTTCGCTTTCGGCAACCTCCGGAGCAAAAAAGACAAACGTCCAGGTTTTGCTGCCACAGCAAAGGTGCCAGCGGGTAAAGTAATGCTGGTTCTCACTGCCTCCTGGAACCCTTTCAAATGCCACAGACAATTTGGCCCTCTCTGCTTTCCTGCGGACTCCATCCTCAAAAGCACCTGTTTTCGCTTTCGGCAGCCTCCGGAGCAAAAAAGACAAACGTCCAGGTTTTCCTGCCACAGCAAAGGTGCCAGCATGGAAAAGTGATGCTGGTCCTCATTGCCTCCTGGAACCTCTTCAAATGCCACAGACAATTTGGCCCTCTCTGCTTTCCTGCGGACTCCATCCTCAAAAGCACCTGTTTTCGCTTTCGGCAGCCTCCGGATCAAAAAAGACAAACGTCCAGCTTTTGCTGCCACAGCAAAGGTGCCAGCGGGGAAAAGTAATGCTGGTTCTCACTGCCTCCTGGAACCTCTTCAAATGCCCCAGACAATTTGGCACTCTCTGCTTTCCTGCGTACTCCATCCTCAAAAGCACCTGTTTTCGCTTTCGGCAGCCTCCGGAGCAAAAAAGACAAACGTCCAGCTTTTGCTGCCACAGCAAAGGTGCCAGCGGGGAAAAGTAATGCTGGTTCTCACTGCCTCCTGGAACCCTTTCAAATGCCCCAGACAATTTGGCCCTCTCTGCTTTCCTGCGGACTCCATCCTCAAAAGCATCTGTTTTCGCTTTCGGCAACCTCCGGAGCAAAAAAGACAAACGTCCAGCTTTTGCTGCCACAGCAAAGGTGCCAGCGGGGAAAAGTAATGCTGGTTCTCACTGCCTCCTGGAACCCTTTCAAATGCCCCAGACAATTTGGCCCTCTCTGCTTTCCTGCGGACTCCATCCTCAAAAGCACCTGTTTTCGCTTTCGGCAGCCTCCGGAGCAAAAAAGACAAACGTCCAGCTTTTGCTGCCACAGCAAAAGTGCCAGCGGGGAAAAGTAATGCTGGTCCTCATTGCCTCCTGGAACCTCTTCAAATGCCCCAGACAATTTGTCCCTCTCTGATTTCCTGCGGACTCCATCCTCAAAAGCACCTGTTTTCGCTTTCGGCAACCTCCGGAGCAAAAAAGACAAACGTCCAGCTTTTGCTGCCACAGCAAAGGTGCCAGCGGGGAAAAGTAATGCTGGTCCTCACTGCCTCCTGGAACCCTTTCAAATGCCACAGACAATTTGGCCCTCTCTGCTTTCCTGCGGACTCCATCCTCAAAAGCACCTGTTTTACCTTTCGGCAACCTCAGGAGCAAAAAAGACAAACGTCCAGCTTTTGCTGCCACAGCAAAGGTGCCAGCGGGGATAAGTAATGCTGGTCCTCACTGCCTCATGGAACCCCTTCAAATGCCCCAGACAATTTGGCCCTCTCTGCTTTCCTGCGGACTCCATCCTCAAAAGCACCTTTTTTCGCTTTCGGCAACCTCCGGAGCAAAAAAGACAAATGTCCAGCTTTTGCTGCCACAGCAAAGGTGCCCGCGGGGAAAAGTGATGCTGGTCCTCATTGCCTCCTGGAACCTCTTCAAATGCCCCAGACAATTTGGCCCTCTCTGCTTTCCTGCGGACTCCATCCTCAAAAGCACCTGTTTTACCTTTCGGCAACCTCCAGAGCAAAAAAGACAAACGTCCAGCTTTTGCTGCCACAGCAAAGGTGCCAGCGGGGAAAAGTAATGCTGGTTCTCACTGCCTCCTGGAACCCTTTCAAATGCCACAGACAATTTGGCCCTCTCTGCTTTCCTGCGGACTCCATCCTCAAAAGCACCTTTTTTCGCTTTCGGCAACCTCCGGAGCAAAAAAGACAAACGTCCAGGTTTTGCTGCCACAGCAAAGGTGCCAGCGGGTAAAGTAATGCTGGTTCTCACTGCCTCCTGGAACCCTTTCAAATGCCACAGACAATTTGGCCCTCTCTGCTTTCCTGCGGACTCCATCCTCAAAAGCACCTGTTTTCGCTTTCGGCAGCCTCCGGAGCAAAAAAGACAAACGTCCAGGTTTTCCTGCCACAGCAAAGGTGCCAGCATGGAAAAGTGATGCTGGTCCTCATTGCCTCCTGGAACCTCTTCAAATGCCACAGACAATTTGGCCCTCTCTGCTTTCCTGCGGACTCCATCCTCAAAAGCACCTGTTTTCGCTTTCGGCAGCCTCCGGATCAAAAAAGACAAACGTCCAGCTTTTGCTGCCACAGCAAAGGTGCCAGCGGGGAAAAGTAATGCTGGTTCTCACTGCCTCCTGGAACCTCTTCAAATGCCCCAGACAATTTGGCACTCTCTGCTTTCCTGCGTACTCCATCCTCAAAAGCACCTGTTTTCGCTTTCGGCAGCCTCCGGAGCAAAAAAGACAAACGTCCAGCTTTTGCTGCCACAGCAAAGGTGCCAGCGGGGAAAAGTAATGCTGGTTCTCACTGCCTCCTGGAACCCTTTCAAATGCCCCAGACAATTTGGCCCTCTCTGCTTTCCTGCGGACTCCATCCTCAAAAGCATCTGTTTTCGCTTTCGGCAACCTCCGGAGCAAAAAAGACAAACGTCCAGCTTTTGCTGCCACAGCAAAGGTGGCAGCGGGGAAAAGTAATGCTGGTTCTCACTGCCTCCTGGAACCCTTTCAAATGCCCCAGACAATTTGGCCCTCTCTGCTTTCCTGCGGACTCCATCCTCAAAAGCACCTGTTTTCGCTTTCGGCAACCTCCGGAGCAAAAAAGACAAATGTCCAGCTTTTGCTGCCACAGCAAAGGTGCCAGCGGGGAAAAGTGATGCTGGTCCTCATTGCCTCCTGGAACCTCTTCAAATGCCACAGACAATTTGGCCCTCTCTGCTTTCCTGCGGATTCCATCCTCAAAAGCACCTGTTTTACCTTTCGGCAACCTCAGGAGCAAAAAAGACAAACGTCCAGCTTTTGCTGCCACAGCAAAGGTGCCAGCGGGGAAAAGTAATGCTGGTTCTCACAGCCTCCTGGAACCCTTTCAAATGCCACAGACAATTTGGCCCTCTCTGCTTTCCTGCGGACTCCATCCTCAAAAGCACCTGTTTTCACTTTCGGCAACCTCCGGAGCAAAAAAGACAAACGTCCAGCTTTTGCTGCCACAGCAAAGGTGCCAGCGGGGAAAAGTAATGCTGGTTCTCACTGCCTCCTGGAACCCTTTCAAATGCCACAGACAATTTGGCCCTCTCTGCTTTCCTGCGGACTCCATCCTCAAAAGCACCTTTTTTCGCTTTCGGCAACCTCCGGAGCAAAAAAGACAAACGTCCAGGTTTTGCTGCCACAGCAAAGGTGCCAGCGGGGAAAAGTAATGCTGGTTCTCACTGCCTCCTGGAACCCTTTCAAATGCCACAGACAATTTGGCCCTCTCTGCTTTCCTGCGGACTCCATCCTCAAAAGCACCTGTTTTCGCTTTCGGCAGCCTCCGGAGCAAAAAAGACAAACGTCCAGGTTTTCCTGCCACAGCAAAGGTGCCAGCATGGAAAAGTGATGCTGGTCCTCATTGCCTCCTGGAACCTCTTCAAATGCCACAGACAATTTGGCCCTCTCTGCTTTCCTGCGGACTCCATCCTCAAAAGCACCTGTTTTCGCTTTCGGCGGTGTTTGGAGCAAAAAAGACAAACGTCCAGCTTTTGCTGCCACAGCAAAGGTGCCAGCGGGGAAAAGTAATGCTGGTTCTCACTGCCTCCTGGAACCCTTTCAAATGCCACAGACAATTTGGCCCTCTCTGCTTTCCTGCGGACTCCATCCTCAAAAGCACCTTTTTTCACTTTCGGCAACCTCCGGAGCAAAAAAGACAAACGTCCAGGTTTTGCTGCCACAGCAAATGTGCCAACGGGGAAAAGTGATGCTGGTACTCATTGCCTCCTGGAACCTCTTCAAATGCCCCAGACAATTTGGCCCTCTCTGCTTTCCTGCGGACTCCATCCTCAAAAGCACCTGTTTTCGCTTTCGGCAGCCTCCGGAGCAAAAAAGACAAACGTCCAGCTTTTGCTGCCACAGCAAAGGTGCCAGCGAGGAAAAGTGATGCTGGTTCTCACTGCCTCCTGGAACCCTTTAATATGCCACAGACAATTTGGCCCTCTCTGCTTTCCTGCGGACTCCATCCTCAAAAGCACCTGTTTTCGCTTTCGGCAGCCTCCGGATCAAAAAAGACAAACGTCCAGCTTTTGCTGCCACAGCAAAGGTGCCAGCGGGGAAAAGTAATGCTGGTTCTCACTGCCTCCTGGAACCTCTTCAAATGCCCCAGACAATTTGGCACTCTCTGCTTTCCTGCGTACTCCATCCTCAAAAGCACCTGTTTTCGCTTTCGGCAGCCTCCGGAGCAAAAAAGACAAACGTCCAGCTTTTGCTGCCACAGCAAAGGTGCCAGCGGGGAAAAGTAATGCTGGTTCTCACTGCCTCCTGGAACCCTTTCAAATGCCCCAGACAATTTGGCCCTCTCTGCTTTCCTGCGGACTCCATCCTCAAAAGCACCTTTTTTCGCTTTCGGCAACCTCCGGAGCAAAAAAGACAAACGTCCAGCTTTTGCTGCCACAGCAAAGGTGCCAGCGGGGAAAAGTAATGCTGGTTCTCACTGCCTCCTGGAACCCTTTCAAATGCCCCAGACAATTTGGCCCTCTCTGCTTTCCTGCGGACTCCATCCTCAAAAGCACCTGTTTTCGCTTTCGGCAACCTCCGGAGCAAAAAAGACAAATGTCCAGCTTTTGCTGCCACAGCAAAGGTGCCAGCGGGGAAAAGTGATGCTGGTCCTCATTGCCTCCTGGAACCTCTTCAAATGCCACAGACAATTTGGCCCTCTCTGCTTTCCTGCGGATTCCATCCTCAAAAGCACCTGTTTTACCTTTCGGCAACCTCAGGAGCAAAAAAGACAAACGTCCAGCTTTTGCTGCCACAGCAAAGGTGCCAGCGGGGAAAAGTAATGCTGGTTCTCACAGCCTCCTGGAACCCTTTCAAATGCCACAGACAATTTGGCCCTCTCTGCTTTCCTGCGGACTCCATCCTCAAAAGCACCTGTTTTCACTTTCGGCAACCTCCGGAGCAAAAAAGACAAACGTCCAGCTTTTGCTGCCACAGCAAAGGTGCCAGCGGGGAAAAGTAATGCTGGTTCTCACTGCCTCCTGGAACCCTTTCAAATGCCACAGACAATTTGGCCCTCTCTGCTTTCCTGCGGACTCCATCCTCAAAAGCACCTTTTTTCGCTTTCGGCAACCTCCGGAGCAAAAAAGACAAACGTCCAGGTTTTGCTGCCACAGCAAAGGTGCCAGCGGGGAAAAGTAATGCTGGTTCTCACTGCCTCCTGGAACCCTTTCAAATGCCACAGACAATTTGGCCCTCTCTGCTTTCCTGCGGACTCCATCCTCAAAAGCACCTGTTTTCGCTTTCGGCAGCCTCCGGAGCAAAAAAGACAAACGTCCAGGTTTTCCTGCCACAGCAAAGGTGCCAGCATGGAAAAGTGATGCTGGTCCTCATTGCCTCCTGGAACCTCTTCAAATGCCACAGACAATTTGGCCCTCTCTGCTTTCCTGCGGACTCCATCCTCAAAAGCACCTGTTTTCGCTTTCGGCGGTGTTTGGAGCAAAAAAGACAAACGTCCAGCTTTTGCTGCCACAGCAAAGGTGCCAGCGGGGAAAAGTAATGCTGGTTCTCACTGCCTCCTGGAACCCTTTCAAATGCCACAGACAATTTGGCCCTCTCTGCTTTCCTGCGGACTCCATCCTCAAAAGCACCTTTTTTCACTTTCGGCAACCTCCGGAGCAAAAAAGACAAACGTCCAGGTTTTGCTGCCACAGCAAATGTGCCAACGGGGAAAAGTGATGCTGGTACTCATTGCCTCCTGGAACCTCTTCAAATGCCCCAGACAATTTGGCCCTCTCTGCTTTCCTGCGGACTCCATCCTCAAAAGCACCTGTTTTCGCTTTCGGCAACCTCCGGAGCAAAAAAGACAAACGTCCAGCTTTTGCTGCCACAGCAAAGGTGCCAGCGAGGAAAAGTGATGCTGGTTCTCACTGCCTCCTGGAACCCTTTAATATGCCACAGACAATTTGGCCCTCTCTGCTTTCCTGCGGACTCCATCCTCAAAAGCACCTGTTTTCGCTTTCGGCAACCTCAGGAGCAAAAAAGACAAACGTCCAGGTTTTGCTGCCACAGCAAAGGTGCCAGCGGGGAAAAGTAATGCTGGTCCTCATTGCCTCCTGGAACCTCTTCAAATGCCCCAGACAATTTGGCCCTCTCTGCTTTCCTGCGGACTCCATCCTCAAAAGCACCTGTTTTCGCTTTCGGCAACCTCAGGAGCAAAAAAGACAAACGTCCAGGTTTTGCTGCCACAGCAAAGGTGCCAGCGGGGAAAAGTGATGCTGGTCCTCATTGCCTCCTGGAACCTCTTCAAATGCCCCAGACAATTTGGCCCTCTCTGCTTTCCTGCGGACTCCATCCTCAAAAGCACCTGTTTTCGCTTTCGGCAACCTCCAGAGCAAAAAAGACAAACGTCCAGCTTTTGCTGCCACAGCAAAGGTGCCAGCGGGGAAAAGTAATGCTGGTTCTCACTGCCTCCTGGAACCCTTTCAAATGCCCCAGAAAATTTGGCCCTCTCTGCTTTCCTGCGGACTCCATCCTCAAAAGCACCTGTTTTCGCTTTCGGCAACCTCCGGAGCAAAAAAGACAAACGTCCAGCTTTTGCTGCCACAGCAAAGGTGCCAGCGGGGAAAAGTAATGCTGGTTCTCACTGCCTCCTGGAACCCTTTCAAATGCCCCAGACAATTTGGCCCTCTCTGCTTTCCTGCGGACTCCATCCTCAAAAGCACCTGTTTTCGCTTTCGGCAACCTCCAGAGCAAAAAAGACAAACGTCCAGCTTTTGCTGCCACAGCAAAGGTGCCAGCGGGGAAAAGTAATGCTGGTTCTCACTGCCTCCTGGAACCCTTTCAAATGCCCCAGAAAATTTGGCCCTCTCTGCTTTCCTGCGGACTCCATCCTCAAAAGCACCTGTTTTCGCTTTCGGCAACCTCCGGAGCAAAAAAGACAAACGTCCAGCTTTTGCTGCCACAGCAAAGGTGCCAGCGGGGAAAAGTAATGCTGGTTCTCACTGCCTCCTGGAACCCTTTCAAATGCCCCAGACAATTTGGCCCTCTCTGCTTTCCTGCGGACTCCATCCTCAAAAGCACCTGTTTTACCTTTCGGCAACCTCCGGAGCAAAAAAGACAAACGTCCAGCTTTTGCTGCCACAGCAAAGGTGCCAGCGGGGAAAAGTAATGCTGGTTCTCACTGCCTCCTGGAACCCTTTCAAATGCCCCAGACAATTTGGCCCTCTCTGCTTTCCTGCGGACTCCATCCTCAAAAGCACCTGTTTTACCTTTCGGCAACCTCCGGAGCAAAAAAGACAAACGTCCAGCTTTTGCTGCCACAGCAAAGGTGCCCGCGGGGAAAAGTGATGCTGGTCCTCATTGCCTCCTGGAACCTCTTCAAATGCCACAGACAATTTGGCCCTCTCTGCTTTCCTGCGGACTCCATCCTCAAAAGCACCTGTTTTACCTTTCGGCAACCTCAGGAGCAAAAAAGACAAACGTCCAGCTTTTGCTGCCACAGCAAAGGTGCCAGCGGGGAAAAGTAATGCTGGTTCTCGCTGCCTCCTGGAACCCTTTCAAATGCCCCAGACAATTTGGCCCTCTCTGCTTTCCTGCGGACTCCATCCTCAAAAGCACCTGTTTTACCTTTCGGCAACCTCCGGAGCAAAAAAGACAAACGTCCAGCTTTTGCTGCCACAGCAAAGGTGCCAGCGGGGAAAAGTAATGCTGGTTCTCACTGCCTCCTGGAACCCTTTCAAATGCCCCAGACAATTTGGCCCTCTCTGCTTTCCTGCGGACTCCATCCTCAAAAGCACCTGTTTTCACTTTCGGCAACCTCCGGAGCAAAAAAGACAAACGTCCAGCTTTTGCTGCCACAGCAAAGGTGCCAGCGGGGAAAAGTGATGCTGGTCCTCATTGCCTCCTGGAACCTCTTTAAATGCCACAGACAATTTGGCCCTCTCTGCTTTCCTGCGGACTCCATCCTCAAAAGCACCTGTTTTACCTTTCGGCAACCTCAGGAGCAAAAAAGACAAACGTCCAGCTTTTGCTGCCACAGCAAAGGTGCCAGCGGGGAAAAGTAATGCTGGTTCTCACTGTCTCCTGGAACCCTTTCAAATGCCCCAGACAATTTGGCCCTCTCTGCTTTCCTGCGGACTCCATCCTCAAAAGCACCTGTTTTCGCTTTCGGCAACCTCCGGAGCAAAAAAGACAAACGTCCAGCTTTTGCTGCCACAGCAAAGGTGCCAGCGGGGAAAAGTAATGCTGGTTCTCACTGCCTCCTGGAACCCTTTCAAATGCCACAGACAATTTGGCACTCTCTGCTTTCCTGCGGACTCCATCCTCAAAAGCACCTTTTTTCGCTTTCGGCAACCTCCGGAGCAAAAAAGACAAACGTCCAGCTTTTGCTGCCACAGCAAAGGTGCCAGCGGGGAAAAGTAATGCTGGTCCTCACTGCCTCCTGGAACCTCTTCAAATGCCACAGACAATTTGGCCCTCTCTGCTTTCCTGCGGACTCCATCCTCAAAAGCACCTTTTTTCACTTTCGGCAACCTCCGGAGCAAAAAAGACAAACGTCCAGGTTTTGCTGCCACAGCAATGGTGCCAACGGGGAAAAGTGATGCTGGTACTCATTGCCTCCTGGAACCTCTTCAAATGCCCCAGACAATTTGGCCCTCTCTGCTTTCCTGCGGACTCCATCCTCAAAAGCACCTGTTTTCGCTTTCGGCAGCCTCCGGAGCAAAAAAGACAAACGTCCAGCTTTTGCTGCCACAGCAAAGGTGCCAGCAAGGAAAAGTGATGCTGGTCCTCACTGCCTCCTGGAACCCTTTCAAATGCCACAGACAATTTGGCCCTCTCTGCTTTCCTGCGGACTCCATCCTCAAAAGCACCTGTTTTCGCTTTCGGCAGCCTCTGGAGCAAAAAAGACAAACGTCCAGCTTTTGCTGCCACAGCAAAAGTGCCAGCGGGGAAATGTAATGCTGGTTCTCACTGCCTCCTGGAACTCTTTCAAATGCCAAAGACAATTTGGCCCTCTCTGCTTTCCTGCAGACTCCATCCTTAAAAGCACCTGTTTTTGCTTTCGGCAGCCTCCGGAGCAAAAAAGACAAACATCCAGCTTTTGCTGCCACAGCAAAGGTGCCAGCAGGGAAAAGTGATGCTGGTCCTCACTGCCTCCTGGAACCCTTTCAAATGCCCCAGACAATTTGGCCCTCTCTGCTTTCCTGCGGACTCCATCCTCAAAAGCACCTGTTTTCGCTTTCGGCAACCTCCGGAGCAAAAAAGACAAACGTCCAGCTTTTGCTGCCACAGCAAAGGTGCCAGCGGGGAAAAGTAATGCTGGTTCTCACTGCCTCCTGGAACCCTTTCAAATGCCACAGACAATTTGGCCCTCTCTGCTTTCCTGCGGACTCCATCCTCAAAAGCACCTGTTTTACCTTTCGGCATCCTCAGGAGCAAAAAAGACAAACGTCCAGCTTTTGCTGCCACAGCAAAGGTGCCAGCGGGGAAAAGTAATGCTGGTTCTCACTGCCTCCTGGAACCCTTTCCAATGCCACAGACAATTTGGCCCTCTCTGCTTTCCTGCGGACTCCATCCTCAAAAGCACCTTTTTTCACTTTCGGCAACCTCCGGAGCAAAAAAGACAAACGTCCAGCTTTTGCTGCCACAGCAAAGGTGCCAGCGGGGAAAAGTGATTCTGTTCCTCATTGCCTCCTGGAACCTCTTCAAATGCCCCAGACAATTTGGCCCTCTCTGCTTTCCTGCAGACTCCATCCTCAAAAGCACCTTTTTTCACTTTCGGCAACCTCCGGAGCAAAAAAGAAAAAAGTCCAGGTTTTGCTGCCACAGCAAAGTTGCCAATGGGGAAAAGTGATGCTGGTACTCATTGCCTCCTGGAACCTCTTCAAATGCCCCAGACAATTTGGCCCTCTCTGCTTTCCTGCGGACTCCATCCTTGAAAGCACCTGTTTTTGCTTTAGGCAGCGTCCGGAGCAAAAAAGACAAACGTCCAGCTTTTGCTGCCACAGCAAAGGTGCCAGCAGGGAAAAGTTATGCTGGTTCTCACTGTCTCCTGGAACCCTTTCAAATGCCCCAGACAATTTGGCCCTCTCTGCTTTCCTGCGGACTCCATCCTCAAAAGCACCTGTTTTCGCTTTCGGCAACCTCCGGAGCAAAAAAGACAAACGTCCAGCTTTTGCTGCCACAGCAAAGGTGCCAGCGGGGAAAAGTAATGCTGGTTCTCACTGCCTCCTGGAACCCTTTCAAATGCCACAGACAATTTGGCCCTCTCTGCTTTCCTGCGGACTCCATCCTCAAAAGCACCTGTTTTCGCTTTCGGCAACCTCCGGAGCAAAAAAGACAAACGTCCAGCTTTTGCTGCCACAGCAAAGGTGCCAGCGGGGAAAAGTAATGCTGGTTCTCACTGCCTCCTGGAACCCTTTCAAATGCCCTAGACAATTTGGCCCTCTCTGCTTTCCTGCGGACTCCATCCTCAAAAGCACCTGTTTTCGCTTTCGGCAACCTCCGGAGCAAAAAAGACAAATGTCCAGCTTTTGCTGCCACAGCAAAGGTGCCAGCGGGGAAAAGTGATGCTGGTCCTCATTGCCTCCTGGAACCTCTTCAAATGCCCCAGACAATTTGGCCCTCTCTGCTTTCCTGCGGACTCCATCCTCAAAAGCACCTGTTTCCGCTTTCGGCAACCTCCGGAGCAAAAAAGACAAACGTCCAGCTTTTGCTGCCACAGCAAAGGTGCCAGCGGGGAAAAGTAATGCTGGTTCTCACTGCCTCCTGGAACCCTTTCAAATGCCCCAGACAATTTGGCCCTCTCTGCTTTCCTGCGGACTCCATCCTCAAAAGCACCTGTTTTCGCTTTCGGCAACCTCCGGAGCAAAAAAGACAAACGTCCAGCTTTTGCTGCCACAGCAAAGGTGCCAGCGGGGAAAAGTGATTCTGGTCCTCATTGCCTCCTGGAACCTCTTCAAATGCCCCAGACAATTTGGCCCTCTCTGCTTTCCTGCGGACTCCATCCTCAAAAGCACCTGTTTCCGCTTTCGGCAACCTCCGGAGCAAAAAAGACAAACGTCCAGCTTTTGCTGCCACAGCAAAGGTGCCAGCGGGGAAAAGTAATGCTGGTTCTCACTGCCTCCTGGAACCCTTTCAAATTCCACAGACAATTTGGCCCTCTCTGCTTTCCTGCGGACTCCATCCTCAAAAGCACCTGTTTTCGCTTTCGGCAGCCTCCGGAGCAAAAAAGACAAACGTCCAGGTTTTGCTGCCACAGCAAAGGTGCCAGCGGGGAAAAGTAATGCTGGTCCTCATTGCCTCCTGGAACCTCTTCAAATGCCCCAGACAATTTGGCCCTCTCTGCTTTCCTGCGGACTCTATCCTCAAAAGCACCTTTTTTTGCTTTTGGCAACCTCAGGAGGAAAAAAGACAAACGTCCAGCTTTTGCTGCCACAGAAAAGGTGCCAGCGGGGAAAAGTAATGCTGGTCCTCATTGCCTCCTGGAACCTCTTCAAATGCCACAGACAATTTGGCCCTCTCTGCTTTCCTGCGGAATCCATCCTCAAAAGCACCTGTTTTCGCTTTCTGCATACTCCGGAGCAAAAAAGACAAACGTCCAGGTTTTGATGCCACAGCAAAGGTGCCAGCAGGGAAAAGTTATGCTGGTTCTCACTGCCTCCTGGAACCCTTTCAAATGCCCCAGACAATTTGGCCGTCTCTGCTTTCCTGCGGACTCCATCCTCAAAAGCACCTGTTTTCGCTTTTGGCAGCCTCCGGAGCAAAAAAGACAAACGTCCAGCTTTTGCTGCCACAGCAAATGTGCCAGCGGGGAAAAGTAATGCTGGTTCTCACTGCCTCCTGGAACCCTTTCAAATTCCACAGACAATTTGGCCCTCTCTGCTTTCCTGCGGACTCCATCCTCAAAAGCACCTGTTTTCGCTTTCGGCAGCCTCAGGAGCAAAAAAGACAAACGTCCAGGTTTTGCTGCCACAGCAAAGGTGCCAGCGGGGAAAAGTAATGCTGGTCCTCATTGCCTCCTGGAACCTCTTCAAATGCCCCAGACAATTTGGCCCTCTCTGCTTTCCTGCGGACTCTATCCTCAAAAGCACCTTTTTTCGCTTTTGGCAACCTCAGGAGCAAAAAAGACAAACGTCCAGCTTTTGCTGCCACAGAAAAGGTGCCAGCGGGGAAAAGTAATGCTGGTCCTCATTGCCTCCTGGAACCTCTTCAAATGCCACAGACAATTTGGCCCTCTCTGCTTTCCTGCGGAATCCATCCTCAAAAGCACCTGTTTTCGCTTTCTGCATACTCCGGAGCAAAAAAGACAAACGTCCAGCTTTTGCTGCCACAGCAAAGGTGCCAGCAGGGAAAAGTAATGCTGGTTCTCACTGCCTCCTGGAACCCTTTCAAATGCCCCAGACAATTTGGCCCTCTCTGCTTTCCTGCGGACTCCATCCTCAAAAGCACCTTTTTTCGCTTTCGGCAACCTGAGGAGCAAAAAAGACAAACGTCCAGCTTTTGCTGCCACAGCAAAGGTGCCAGCGGGGAAAAGTAATGCTGGTTCTCACTGTCTCCTGGAACCCTTTCAAATGCCCCAGACAATTTGGCCGTCTCTGCTTTCCTGCGGACTCCATCCTCAAAAGCACCTGTTTTCGCTTTCGGCAGCCTCCGGAGCAAAAAAGACAAACGTCCAGCTTTTGCTGCCACAGCAAAGGTGCCAGCGGGGAAAAGTAATGCTGGTTCTCACTGCCTCCTGGAACCTCTTCAAATGCCACAGACAATTTGGCCCTCTCTGCTTTCCTGCGGACTCCATCCTCAAAAGCACTTGTTTTCGCTTTTGGCAACCTCCGGATCAAAAAAGACAAACGTCCAGGTTTTGCTGCCACAGCAAAGGTGCCAGCGGGGAAAAGTAATGCTGGTCCTCATTGCCTCCTGGAACCTCTTCAAATGCCACAGACAATTTGGCCCTCTCTGCTTTCCTGCGGACTCCATCCTCAAAAGCACCTGTTTTCGCTTTCGGCAGCCTCCGGAGCAAAAAAGACAAACGTCCAGCTTTTGCTGCCACAGCAAAGGTGCCAGCGGGGAAAAGTAATGCTGGTTCTCACTGTCTCCTGGAACCCTTTCAAATGCCCCAGACAATTTGGCCCTCTCTGCTTTCCTGCGGGCTCCATCCTCAAAAGCACCTGTTTTCGCTTTCGGCAACCTCCGGAGCAAACAAGACAAACGACCAGCTTTTGCTGCCACAGCAAAGGTGCCAGCGGGGAAAAGTAATGCTGGTTCTCACTGTCTCCTGGAACCCTTTCAAATGCCACAGACAATTTGGCCGTCTCTGCTTTCCTGCGGACTCCATCCTCAAAAGCACCTGTTTTCGCTTTCGGCAACCTCAGGAGCAAAAAAGACAAACGTCCAGCTTTTGCTGCCACAGCAAAGGTGCCAGCGGGGAAAAGTAATGCTGGTTCTCACTGCCTCCTGGAACCCTTTCAAATGCCCCAGACAATTTGGCCCTCTCTGCTTTCCTGCGGACTCCATCCTCAAAAGCACCTGTTTTCGCTTTCGGCAACCTCCGGAGCAAAAAAGACAAACGTCCAGCTTTTGCTGCCACAGCAAAGGTGCCAGCGGGGAAAAGTAATGCTGGTTCTCACTGCCTCCTGGAACCCTTTCAAATTCCACAGACAATTTGGCCCTCTCTGCTTTCCTGCGGACTCCATCCTCAAAAGCACCTGTTTTCGCTTTTGGCAACCTCAGGAGGAAAAAAGACAAACGTCCAGCTTTTGCTGCCACAGAAAAGGTGCCAGCGGGGAAAAGTAATGCTGGTCCTCATTGCCTCCTGGAACCTCTTCAAATGCCACAGACAATTTGGCCCTCTCTGCTTTCCTGCGGAATCCATCCTCAAAAGCACCTGTTTTCGCTTTCTGCATACTCCGGAGCAAAAAAGACAAACGTCCAGGTTTTGATTCCACAGCAAAGGTGCCAGCAGGGAAAAGTTATGCTGGTTCTCACTGCCTCCTGGAACCCTTTCAAATGCCCCAGACAATTTGGCCCTCTCTGCTTTCCTGCGGACTCCATCCTCAAAAGCACCTGTTTTCGCTTTCGGCAACCTCCGGAGCAAAAAAGACAAACGTCCAGCTTTTGCTGCCACAGCAAAGGTGCCAGCGGGGAGAAGTAATGCTGGTTCTCACTGTCTCCTGGAACCCTTTCAAATGCCCCAGACAATTTGGCCGTCTCTGCTTTCCTGCGGACTCCATCCTCAAAAGCACCTGTTTTCGCTTTCGGCAGCCTCCGGAGCAAAAAAGACAAACGTCCAGCTTTTGCTGCCACAGCAAAGGTGCCAGCGGGGAAAAGTAATGCTGGTTCTCACTGCCTCCTGGAACCTCTTCAAATGCCACAGACAATTTGGCCCTCTCTGCTTTCCTGCGGACTCCATCCTCAAAAGCACTTGTTTTCGCTTTCGGCAACCTCCGGAGCAAAAAAGACAAACGTCCAGGTTTTGCTGCCACAGCAAAGGTGCCAGCGGGGAAAAGTGATGCTGGTCCTCATTGCCTCCTGGAACCTCTTCAAATGCCACAGACAATTTGGCCCTCTCTGCTTTCCTGCGGACTCCATCCTCAAAAGCACCTGTTTTCGCTTTCGGCAGCCTCCGGAGCAAAAAAGATAATCGTCCAGCTTTTGCTGCCACAGCAAAGGTGCCAGCGGGGAAAAGTAATGCTGGTTCTCACTGTCTCCTGGAACCCTTTTAAATGCCACAGACAATTTGGCCGTCTCTTC
The DNA here is from genome assembly GCF_965231255.1 of Vanellus vanellus. Lineage (NCBI taxonomy): Eukaryota > Metazoa > Chordata > Aves > Charadriiformes > Charadriidae > Vanellus > Vanellus vanellus. The sequence continues at coordinate 65,201 of NW_028128133.1, forward strand.
TTTCCTGCGGACTCCATCCTCAAAAGCACCTTTTTTCGCTTTCGGCAACCTCCGGAGCAAACAAGACAAACGTCCAGCTTTTGCTGCCACAGCAAAGGTGCCAGCGGGGAAAAGTAATGCTGGTTCTCACTGTCTCCTGGAACCCTTTCAAATGCCACAGACAATTTGGCCGTCTCTGCTTTCCTGCGGACTCCATCCTCAAAAGCACCTGTTTTCGCTTTCGGCAACCTCAGGAGCAAAAAAGACAAACGTCCAGCTTTTGCTGCCACAGCAAAGGTGCCAGCGGGGAAAAGTAATGCTGGTTCTCACTGCCTCCTGGAACCCTTTCAAATGCCACAGACAATTTGGCCCTCTCTGCTTTCCTGCGGACTCCATCCTCAAAAGCACCTGTTGTCGCTTTCGGCAACCTCAGGAGCAAAAAAGACAAACGTCCACCTTTTGCTGCCACAGCAAAGGTGCCAGCGGGGAAAAGTAATGCTGGTTCTCACTGCCTCCTGGAAACCTTTTCAAATGCCCCAGACAATTTGGCCCTCTCTGCTTTCCTGCGGACTCCATCCTCAAAAGCACCTTTTTTCGCTTTTGGCAACCTCCGGAGCAAAAAAGACAAATGTCCAGCTTTTGCTGCCACAGCAAAGGTGCCAGCGGGGAAAAGTGATGCTGGTCCTCATTGCCTCCTGGAACCTCTTCAAATGCCACAGACAATTTGGCCCTCTCTGCTTTCCTGCGGACTCCATCCTCAAAAGCACCTGTTTTACCTTTCGGCAACCTCCGGAGCAAAAAAGACAAACGTCCAGCTTTTGCTGCCACAGCAAAGGTATCAGCGGGGAAAAGTAATGCTGGTTCTCACTGTCTCCTGGAACCCTTTCAAATGCCCCAGACAATTTGGCCCTCTCTGCTTTCCTGCGGACTCCATCCTCAAAAGCACCTGTTTTTGCTTTCGGCAACCTCCGGAGCAAAAAAGACAAACGTCCAGCTTTTGCTGCCACAGCAAAGGTGCCAGCGGGGAAAAGTGATGCTGGTCCTCATTGCCTCCTGGAACCTCTTCAAATGCCCCAGACAATTTGGCCCTCTCTGCTTTCCTGCGGACTCCATCCTCAAAAGCACCTTTTTTCACTTTCGGCAACCTCCGGAGCAAAAAAGACAAACGTCCAGGTTTTGCTGCCACAGCAAAGGTGCCAACGGGGAAAAGTGATGCTGGTACTCATTGCCTCCTGGAACCTCTTCAAATGCCCCAGACAATTTGGCCCTCTCTGCTTTCCTGCGGAATCCATCCTCAAAAGCACCTTTTTTCGCTTTCGGCAACCTCCGGAGCAAAAAAGACAAACGTCCAGCTTTTGCTGCCACAGCAAAGGTGCCAGCGGGGAAAAGTAATGCTGGTTCTCACTGCCTCCTGGAACCTCTTCAAATGCCCCAGACAATTTGGCCCTCTCTGCTTTCCTGCGGAATCCATCCTCAAAAGCACCTTTTTTCGCTTTCGGCAACCTCAGGAGCAAAAAAGACAAACGTCCAGCTTTTGCTGCCACAGCAAAGGTGCCAGCGGGGAAAAGTAATGCTGGTTCTCACTGCCTCCTGGAACCCTTTCAAATGCCCCAGACAATTTGGCCCTCTCTTCTTTCCTGCGGACTCCATCCTCAAAAGCACCTGTTTTCGCTTTCGGCAACCTCCGGAGCAAAAAAGACAAACGTCCAGCTTTTGCTGCCACAGCAAAGGTGCCAGCGGGGAAAAGTAATGCTGGTTCTCACTGTCTCCTGGAACCCTTTCAAATGCCCCAGACAATTTGGCCCTCTCTGCTTTCCTGCGGACTCCATCCTCAAAAGCACCTGTTTTCGCTTTCGGCAACCTCCGGAGGAAAAATGACAAACGTCCAGCTTTTGCTGCCACAGCAAAGGTGCCAGCGGGGAAAAGTAATGCTGGTCCTCATTGCCTCCTGGAACCTCTTCAAATGCCCCAGACAATTTGGCCCTCTCTGCTTTCCTGCGGAATCCATCCTCAAAAGCACCTTTTTTCGCTTTCGGCAACCTCAGGAGCAAAAAAGACAAACGTCCAGCTTTTGCTGCCACAGCAAAGGTGCCAGCGGGGAAAAGTAATGCTGGTCCTCATTGCCTCCTGGAACCTCTTCAAATGCCCCAGACAATTTGGCCCTCTCTGCTTTCCTGCGGAATCCATCCTCAAAAGCACCTTTTTTCGCTTTCGGCAACCTCAGGAGCAAAAAAGACAAACATCCAGCTTTTGCTGCCACAGCAAAGGTGCCAGCGGGGAAAAGTAATGCTGGTTCTCACTGCCTCCTGGAACCCTTTCAAATGCCCCAGACAATTTGGCCCTCTCTTCTTTCCTGCGGACTCCATCCTCAAAAGCACCTGTTTTCGCTTTCGGCAACCTCCGGAGCAAAAAAGACAAACGTCCAGGTTTTGCTGCCACAGCAAAGGTGCCAGCGGGGAAAAGTAATGCTGGTTCTCACTGCCTCCTGGAACCCTTTCAAATGCCCCAGACAATTTGGCCCTCTCTGCTTTCCTGCGGACTCCATCCTCAAAAGCACCTGTTTTCGCTTTCGGCAACCTCCGGAGCAAAAAAGACAAACGTCCAGCTTTTGCTGCCACAGCAAAGGTGCCAGCGGGGAAAAGTGATGCTGGTCCTCATTGCCTCCTGGAACCTCTTCAAATGCCCCAGACAATTTGGCCCTCTCTGCTTTCCTGCGGAATCCATCCTCAAAAGCACCTTTTTTCGCTTTCAGCAACCTCAGGAGCAAAAAAGACAAACGTCCAGCTTTTGCTGCCACAGCAAAGGTGCCAGCGGGGAAAAGTAATGCTGGTTCTCACTGCCTCCTGGAACCCTTTCAAATGCCCCAGACAATTTGGCCCTCTCTTCTTTCCTGCGGACTCCATCCTCAAAAGCACCTGTTTTCGCTTTCGGCAACCTCCGGAGCAAAAAAGACAAACGTCCAGCTTTTGCTGCCACAGCAAAGGTGCCAGCGGGGAAAAGTAATGCTGGTTCTCACTGCCTCCTGGAACCCTTTCAAATGCCACAGACAATTTGGCCCTCTCTGCTTTCCTGCGGACTCCATCCTCAAAAGCACCTGTTTTCGCTTTCGGCAACCTCCGGAGCAAAAAAGACAAATGTCCAGCTTTTGCTGCCACAGCAAAGGTGCCAGCGGGGAAAAGTGATGCTGGTCCTCATTGCCTCCTGGAACCTCTTCAAATGCCACAGACAATTTGGCCCTCTCTGCTTTCCTGCGGACTCCATCCTCAAAAGCACCTGTTTCCGCTTTCGGCAACCTCCGGAGCAAAAAAGACAAACGTCCAGCTTTTGCTGCCACAGCAAAGGTGCCAGCGGGGAAAAGTGATTCTGTTCCTCATTGCCTCCTGGAACCTCTTCAAATGCCCCAGACAATTTGGCCCTCTCTGCTTTCCTGCGGACTCCATCCTCAAAAGCACCTTTTTTCACTTTCGGCAACCTCCGGAGCAAAAAAGAAAAAAGTCCAGGTTTTGCTGCCACAGCAAAGGTGCCAACGGGGAAAAGTGATGCTGGTACTCATTGCCTCCTGGAACCTCTTCAAATGCCCCAGACAATTTGGCCCTCTCTGCTTTCCTGCGGACTCCATCCTTGAAAGCACCTGTTTTTGCTTTAGGCAGCCTCCGGAGCAAAAAAGACAAACGTCCAGCTTTTGCTGCCACAGCAAAGGTGCCAGCAGGGAAAAGTTATGCTGGTTCTCACTGTCTCCTGGAACCCTTTCAAATGCCCCAGACAATTTGGCCCTCTCTGCTTTCCTGCGGACTCCATCCTCAAAAGCACCTGTTTTCGCTTTCGGCAACCTCCGGAGCAAAAAAGACAAACGTCCAGCTTTTGCTGCCACAGCAAAGGTGCCAGCGGGGAAAAGTAATGCTGGTTCTCACTGCCTCCTGGAACCCTTTCAAATGCCACAGACAATTTGGCCCTCTCTGCTTTCCTGCGGACTCCATCCTCAAAAGCACCTGTTTTCGCTTTCGGCAACCTCCGGAGCAAAAAAGACAAACGTCCAGGTTTTGCTGCCACAGCAAAGGTGCCAGCGGGGAAAAGTAATGCTGGTTCTCACTGCCTCCTGGAACCCTTTCAAATGCCCTAGACAATTTGGCCCTCTCTGCTTTCCTGCGGACTCCATCCTCAAAAGCACCTGTTTTCGCTTTCGGCAACCTCCGGAGCAAAAAAGACAAATGTCCAGCTTTTGCTGCCACAGCAAAGGTGCCAGCGGGGAAAAGTGATGCTGGTCCTCATTGCCTCCTGGAACCTCTTCAAATGCCCCAGACAATTTGGCCCTCTCTGCTTTCCTGCGGACTCCATCCTCAAAAGCACCTGTTTCCGCTTTCGGCAACCTCCGGAGCAAAAAAGACAAACGTCCAGCTTTTGCTGCCACAGCAAAGGTGCCAGCGGGGAAAAGTAATGCTGGTTCTCACTGCCTCCTGGAACCCTTTCAAATGCCCCAGACAATTTGGCCCTCTCTGCTTTCCTGCGGACTCCATCCTCAAAAGCACCTGTTTTCGCTTTCGGCAACCTCCGGAGCAAAAAAGACAAACGTCCAGCTTTTGCTGCCACAGCAAAGGTGCCAGCGGGGAAAAGTGATTCTGGTCCTCATTGCCTCCTGGAACCTCTTCAAATGCCACAGACAATTTGGCCCTCTCTGCTTTCCTGCGGACTCCATCCTCAAAAGCACCTGTTTTCGCTTTCGGCAACCTCCGGAGCAAAAAAGACAAACGTCCAGCTTTTGCTGCCACAGCAAAGGTGCCAGCGGGGAAAAGTAATGCTGGTTCTCACTGCCTCCTGGAACCCTTTCAAATGCCCTAGACAATTTGGCCCTCTCTGCTTTCCTGCGGACTCCATCCTCAAAAGCACCTGTTTTCGCTTTCGGCAACCTCCGGAGCAAAAAAGACAAATGTCCAGCTTTTGCTGCCACAGCAAAGGTGCCAGCGGGGAAAAGTGATGCTGGTCCTCATTGCCTCCTGGAACCTCTTCAAATGCCCCAGACAATTTGGCCCTCTCTGCTTTCCTGCGGACTCCATCCTCAAAAGCACCTGTTTCCGCTTTCGGCAACCTCCGGAGCAAAAAAGACAAACGTCCAGCTTTTGCTGCCACAGCAAAGGTGCCAGCGGGGAAAAGTAATGCTGGTTCTCACTGCCTCCTGGAACCCTTTCAAATGCCCCAGACAATTTGGCCCTCTCTGCTTTCCTGCGGACTCCATCCTCAAAAGCACCTGTTTTCGCTTTCGGCAACCTCCGGAGCAAAGAAGACAAACGTCCAGCTTTTGCTGCCACAGCAAAGGTGCCAGCGGGGAAAAGTGATTCTGGTCCTCATTGCCTCCTGGAACCTCTTCAAATGCCCCAGACAATTTGGCCCTCTCTGCTTTCCTGCGGACTCCATCCTCAAAAGCACCTGTTTTCGCTTTCGGCAACCTCCGGAGCAAAAAAGACAAACGTCCAGCTTTTGCTGCCACAGCAAAGGTGCCAGCGGGGAAAAGTAATGCTGGTTCTCACTGCCTCCTGGAACCCTTTCAAATTCCACAGACAATTTGGCCCTCTCTGCTTTCCTGCGGACTCCATCCTCAAAAGCACCTGTTTTCGCTTTCGGCAGCCTCCGGAGCAAAAAAGACAAACGTCCAGCTTTTGCTGCCACAGCAAAGGTGCCAGCGGGGAAAAGTAATGCTGGTCCTCATTGCCTCCTGGAACCTCTTCAAATGCCCCAGACAATTTGGCCCTGTCTGCTTTCCTGCGGACTCTATCCTCAAAAGCACCTTTTTTCGCTTTTGGCAACCTCCGGAGCAAAAAAGACAAACGTCCAGCTTTTGCTGCCACAGAAAAGGTGCCAGCGGGGAAAAGTAATGCTGGTCCTCATTGCCTCCTGGAACCTCTTCAAATGCCACAGACAATTTGGCCCTCTCTGCTTTCCTGCGGAATCCATCCTCAAAAGCACCTGTTTTCGCTTTCTGCATACTCCGGAGCAAAAAAGACAAACGTCCAGGTTTTGATGCCACAGCAAAGGTGCCAGCAGGGAAAAGTTATGCTGGTTCTCACTGCCTCCTGGAACCCTTTCAAATGCCCCAGACAATTTGGCCCTCTCTGCTTTCCTGCGGACTCCATCCTCAAAAGCACCTGTTTTCGCTTTCGGCAACCTCCGGAGCAAAAAAGACAAACGTCCAGCATTTGCTGCCACAGCAAAGGTGCCAGCGGGGAAAAGTAATGCTGTTTCTCACTGCCTCCTGGAACCCTTTCAAATGCCACAGACAATTTGGCCCTCTCTGCTTTCCTGCGGACTCCATCCTCAAAAGCACCTGTTTTCGCTTTTGGCAACCTCCGGAGCAAAAAAGACAAATGTCCAGCTTTTGCTGCCACAGCAAAGGTGCCAGCGGGGAAAAGTGATGCTGGTCCTCATTGCCTCCTGGAACCTCTTCAAATGCCACAGACAATTTGGCCCTCTCTGCTTTCCTGCGGACTCCATCCTCAAAAGCACCTTTTTTACCTTTCGGCAACCTCTGGAGCAAAAAAGACAAACGTCCAGCTTTTGCTGCCACAGCAAAGGTGCCAGCGGGGAAAAGTAATGCTGGTTCTCACTGTCTCCTGGAACCCTTTCAAATGCCCCAGACAATTTGGCCCTCTCTGCTTTCCTGCGGACTCCATCCTCAAAAGCACCTGTTTTTGCTTTCGGCAACCTCCGGAGCAAAAAAGACAAACGTCCAGCTTTTGCTGCCACAGCAAAGGTGCCAGCGGGGAAAAGTGATGCTGGTCCTCATTGCCTCCTGGAACCTCTTCAAATGCCCCAGACAATTTGGCCCTCTCTGCTTTCCTGCGGACTCCATCCTCAAAAGCACCTTTTTTCACTTTCGGAAACCTCCCGAGCAAAAAAGACAAACGTCCAGGTTTTGCTGCCACAGCAAAGGTGCCAACGGGGAAAAGTGATGCTGGTACTCATTGCCTCCTGGAACCTCTTCAAATGCCCCAGACAATTTGGCACTCTCTGCTTTCCTGCGGACTCCATCCTCAAAAGCACCTGTTTTCGCTTTCGGCAGCCTCCGGAGCAAAAAAGACAAACGTCCAGCTTTTGCTGCCACAGCAAAGGTGCCAGCGGGGAAAAGTGATGCTGGTTCTCACTGCCTCCTGGAACCCTTTCAAATGCCCCAGACAATTTGGCCCTCTCTGCTTTCCTGCGGACTCCATCCTCAAAAGCACCTGTTTTCGCTTTCGGCAACCTCAGGAGCAAAAAAGACAAACGTCCAGCATTTGCTGCCACAGCAAAGGTGCCAGCGGGGAAAAGTAATGCTGGTCCTCATTGCCTCCTGGAACCACTTCAAATGCCCCAGACAATTTGGCCCTCTCTGCTTTCCTGCGGACTCCATCCTCAAAAGCACCTGTTTTCGCTTTCGGCAACCTCCGGAGCAAAAAAGACAAACGTCCAGCTTTTGCTGCCACAGCAAAGGTGCCAGCGGGGAAAAGTGATGCTGGTCCTCATTGCCTCCTGGAACCTCTTCAAATGCCCCAGACAATTTGGCCCTCTCTGCTTTCCTGCGGACTCCATCCTCAAAAGCACCTGTTTTCGCTTTCGGCAACCTCCGGAGCAAAAAAGACAAACGTCCAGCTTTTGCTGCCACAGCAAAGGTGCCAGCGGGGAAAAGTGATGCTGGTCCTCATTGCCTCCTGGAACCTCTTCAAATGCCACAGACAATTTGGCCCTCTCTGCTTTCCTGCGGACTCCATCCTCAAAAGCACCTGTTTTCGCTTTCGGCAACCTCCGGAGCAAAAAAGACAAACGTCCAGCTTTTGCTGCCACAGCAAAGGTGCCAGCGGGGAAAAGTGATGCTGGTCCTCATTGCCTCCTGGAACCTCTTCAAATGCCCCAGACAATTTGGCCCTCTCTGCTTTCCTGCGGAATCCATCCTCAAAAGCACCTTTTTTCGCTTTCGGCAACCTCAGGAGCAAAAAAGACAAACGTCCAGCTTTTGCTGCCACAGCAAAGGTGCCAGCGGGGAAAAGTGATGCTGGTCCTCATTGCCTCCTGGAACCTCTTCAAATGCCCCAGACAATTTGGCCCTCTCTGCTTTCCTGCGGAATCCATCCTCAAAAGCACCTTTTTTCGCTTTCGGCAACCTCCGGAGCAAAAAAGACAAACGTCCAGGTTTTGCTGCCACAGCAAAGGTGCCAGCGGGGAAAAGTAATGCTGGTTCTCACTGCCTCCTGGAACCCTTTCAAATGCCCCAGACAATTTGGCCCTCTCTTCTTTCCTGCGGACTCCATCCTCAAAAGCACCTGTTTTCGCTTTCGGCAACCTCCGGAGCAAAAAAGACAAACGTCCAGCTTTTGCTGCCACAGCAAAGGTGCCAGCGGGGAAAAGTAATGCTGGTTCTCACTGCCTCCTGGAACCCTTTCAAATGCCACAGACAATTTGGCCCTCTCTGCTTTCCTGCGGACTCCATCCTCAAAAGCACCTGTTTTCGCTTTCGGCAACCTCCGGAGCAAAAAAGACAAATGTCCAGCTTTTGCTGCCACAGCAAAGGTGCCAGCGGGGAAAAGTGATGCTGGTCCTCATTGCCTCCTGGAACCTCTTCAAATGCCACAGACAATTTGGCCCTCTCTGCTTTCCTGCGGACTCCATCCTCAAAAGCACCTGTTTCCGCTTTCGGCAACCTCTGGAGCAAAAAAGACAAACGTCCAGCTTTTGCTGCCACAGCAAAGGTGCCAGCGGGGAAAAGTAATGCTGGTTCTCACTGTCTCCTGGAACCCTTTCAAATGCCCCAGACAATTTGGCCCTCTCTGCTTTCCTGCGGACTCCATCCTCAAAAGCACCTGTTTTCGCTTTCGGCAACCTCAGGAGCAAAAAAGACAAACGTCCAGCTTTTGCTGCCACAGCAAAGGTGCCAGCGGGGAAAAGTGATGCTGGTCCTCATTGCCTCCTGGAACCTCTTCAAATGCCCCAGACAATTTGGCCCTCTCTGCTTTCCTGCGGACTCCATCCTCAAAAGCACCTTTTTTCACTTTCGGAAACCTCCGGAGCAAAAAAGACAAACGTCCAGGTTTTGCTGCCACAGCAAAGGTGCCAACGGGGAAAAGTGATGCTGGTACTCATTGCCTCCTGGAACCTCTTCAAATGCCACAGACAATTTGGCCCTCTCTGCTTTCCTGCGGACTCCATCCTCAAAAGCACCTGTTTTCGCTTTCGGCAGCCTCCGGAGCAAAAAAGACAAACGTCCAGCTTTTGCTGCCACAGCAAAGGTGCCAGCGAGGAAAAGTGATGCTGGTTCTCACTGCCTCCTGGAACCCTTTCAAATGCCCCAGACAATTTGGCCCTCTCTGCTTTCCTGCGGACTCCATCCTCAAAAGCACCTGTTTTCGCTTTCGGCAACCTCAGGAGCAAAAAAGACAAACGTCCAGCATTTGCTGCCACAGCAAAGGTGCCAGCGGGGAAAAGTAATGCTGGTCCTCATTGCCTCCTGGAACCACTTCAAATGCCCCAGACAATTTGGCCCTCTCTGCTTTCCTGCGGACTCCATCCTCAAAAGCACCTGTTTTCGCTTTCGGCAACCTCCGGAGCAAAAAAGACAAACGTCCAGCTTTTGCTGCCACAGCAAAGGTGCCAGCGGGGAAAAGTGATGCTGGTCCTCATTGCCTCCTGGAACCTCTTCAAATGCCACAGACAATTTGGCCCTCTCTGCTTTCCTGCGGACTCCATCCTCAAAAGCACCTTTTTTCGCTTTCTGCAACCTCAGGAGCAAAAAAGACAAACGTCCAGCTTTTGCTGCCACAGCAAAGGTGCCAGCGGGGAAAAGTAATGCTGGTTCTCACTGCCTCCTGGAACCCTTTCAAATGCCCCAGACAATTTGGCCCTCTCTTCTTTCCTGCGGACTCCATCCTCAAAAGCACCTGTTTTCGCTTTCGGCAACCTCCGGAGCAAAAAAGACAAACGTCCAGCTTTTGCTGCCACAGCAAAGGTGCCAGCGGGGAAAAGTAATGCTGGTTCTCACTGCCTCCTGGAACCCTTTCAAATGCCACAGACAATTTGGCCCTCTCTGCTTTCCTGCGGACTCCATCCTCAAAAGCACCTGTTTTCGCTTTCGGCAACCTCCGGAGCAAAAAAGACAAACGTCCAGCTTTTGCTGCCACAGCAAAGGTGCCAGCGGGGAAAAGTAATGCTGGTTCTCACTGCCTCCTGGAACCCTTTCAAATGCCCCAGACAATTTGGCCCTCTCTTCTTTCCTGCGGACTCCATCCTCAAAAGCACCTGTTTTCGCTTTCGGCAACCTCCGGAGCAAAAAAGACAAACGTCCAGCTTTTGCTGCCACAGCAAAGGTGCCAGCGGGGAAAAGTAATGCTGGTTCTCACTGCCTCCTGGAACCCTTTCAAATGCCACAGACAATTTGGCCCTCTCTGCTTTCCTGCGGACTCCATCCTCAAAAGCACCTGTTTTCGCTTTCGGCAACCTCCGGAGCAAAAAAGACAAACGTCCAGCTTTTGCTGCCACAGCAAAGGTGCCAGCGGGGAAAAGTGATGCTGGTCCTCATTGCCTCCTGGAACCTCTTCAAATGCCCCAGACAATTTGGCCCTCTCTGCTTTCCTGCGGAATCCATCCTCAAAAGCACCTTTTTTCGCTTTCGGCAACCTCCGGAGCAAAAAAGACAAACGTCCAGGTTTTGCTGCCACAGCAAAGGTGCCAGCGGGGAAAAGTAATGCTGGTTCTCACTGCCTCCTGGAACCCTTTCAAATGCCCCAGACAATTTGGCCCTCTCTTCTTTCCTGCGGACTCCATCCTCAAAAGCACCTGTTTTCGCTTTCGGCAACCTCCGGAGCAAAAAAGACAAACGTCCAGCTTTTGCTGCCACAGCAAAGGTGCCAGCGGGGAAAAGTAATGCTGGTTCTCACTGCCTCCTGGAACCCTTTCAAATGCCACAGACAATTTGGCCCTCTCTGCTTTCCTGCGGACTCCATCCTCAAAAGCACCTGTTTTCGCTTTCGGCAACCTCAGGAGCAAAAAAGACAAATGTCCAGCTTTTGCTGCCACAGCAAAGGTGCCAGCGGGGAAAAGTGATGCTGGTCCTCATTGCCTCCTGGAACCTCTTCAAATGCCACAGACAATTTGGCCCTCTCTGCTTTCCTGCGGACTCCATCCTCAAAAGCACCTGTTTCCGCTTTCGGCAACCTCTGGAGCAAAAAAGACAAACGTCCAGCTTTTGCTGCCACAGCAAAGGTGCCAGCGGGGAAAAGTAATGCTGGTTCTCACTGTCTCCTGGAACCCTTTCAAATGCCCCAGACAATTTGGCCCTCTCTGCTTTCCTGCGGACTCCATCCTCAAAAGCACCTGTTTTTGCTTTCGGCAACCTCCGGAGCAAAAAAGACAAACGTCCAGCTTTTGCTGCCACAGCAAAGGTGCCAGCGGGGAAAAGTGATGCTGGTCCTCATTGCCTCCTGGAACCTCTTCAAATGCCCCAGACAATTTGGCCCTCTCTGCTTTCCTGCGGACTCCATCCTCAAAAGCACCTTTTTTCACTTTCGGAAACCTCCGGAGCAAAAAAGACAAACGTCCAGGTTTTGCTGCCACAGCAAAGGTGCCAACGGGGAAAAGTGATGCTGGTACTCATTGCCTCCTGGAACCTCTTCAAATGCCCCAGACAATTTGGCCCTCTCTGCTTTCCTGCGGACTCCATCCTCAAAAGCACCTGTTTTCGCTTTCGGCAGCCTCCGGAGCAAAAAAGACAAACGTCCAGCTTTTGCTGCCACAGCAAAGGTGCCAGCGAGGAAAAGTGATGCTGGTTCTCACTGCCTCCTGGAACCCTTTCAAATGCCCCAGACAATTTGGCCCTCTCTGCTTTCCTGCGGACTCCATCCTCAAAAGCACCTGTTTTCGCTTTCGGCAACCTCAGGAGCAAAAAAGACAAACGTCCAGCATTTGCTGCCACAGCAAAGGTGCCAGCGGGGAAAAGTAATGCTGGTCCTCATTGCCTCCTGGAACCACTTCAAATGCCCCAGACAATTTGGCCCTCTCTGCTTTCCTGCGGACTCCATCCTCAAAAGCACCTGTTTTCGCTTTCGGCAACCTCCGGAGCAAAAAAGACAAACGTCCAGCTTTTGCTGCCACAGCAAAGGTGCCAGCGGGGAAAAGTGATGCTGGTCCTCATTGCCTCCTGGAACCTCTTCAAATGCCCCAGACAATTTGGCCCTCTCTGCTTTCCTGCGGACTCCATCCTCAAAAGCACCTTTTTTCGCTTTCGGCAACCTCAGGAGCAAAAAAGACAAACGTCCAGCTTTTGCTGCCACAGCAAAGGTGCCAGCGGGGAAAAGTAATGCTGGTTCTCACTGCCTCCTGGAACCCTTTCAAATGCCCCAGACAATTTGGCCCTCTTTTCTTTCCTGCGGACTCCATCCTCAAAAGCACCTGTTTTCGCTTTCGGCAACCTCCGGAGCAAAAAAGACAAACGTCCAGCTTTTGCTGCCACAGCAAAGGTGCCAGCGGGGAAAAGTAATGCTGGTTCTCACTGCCTCCTGGAACCCTTTCAAATGCCACAGACAATTTGGCCCTCTCTGCTTTCCTGCGGACTCCATCCTCAAAAGCACCTGTTTTCGCTTTCGGCAACCTCCGGAGCAAAAAAGACAAACGTCCAGCTTTTGCTGCCACAGCAAAGGTGCCAGCGGGGAAAAGTAATGCTGGTTCTCACTGCCTCCTGGAACCCTTTCAAATGCCCCAGACAATTTGGCCCTCTCTTCTTTCCTGCGGACTCCATCCTCAAAAGCACCTGTTTTCGCTTTCGGCAACCTCCGGAGCAAAAAAGACAAACGTCCAGCTTTTGCTGCCACAGCAAAGGTGCCAGCGGGGAAAAGTAATGCTGGTTCTCACTGCCTCCTGGAACCCTTTCAAATGCCACAGACAATTTGGCCCTCTCTGCTTTCCTGCGGACTCCATCCTCAAAAGCACCTGTTTTCGCTTTCGGCAACCTCCGGAGCAAAAAAGACAAACGTCCAGCTTTTGCTGCCACAGCAAAGGTGCCAGCGGGGAAAAGTGATGCTGGTCCTCATTGCCTCCTGGAACCTCTTCAAATGCCCCAGACAATTTGGCCCTCTCTGCTTTCCTGCGGAATCCATCCTCAAAAGCACCTTTTTTCGCTTTCAGCAACCTCAGGAGCAAAAAAGACAAACGTCCAGCTTTTGCTGCCACAGCAAAGGTGCCAGCGGGGAAAAGTAATGCTGGTTCTCACTGCCTCCTGGAACCCTTTCAAATGCCCCAGACAATTTGGCCCTCTCTTCTTTCCTGCGGACTCCATCCTCAAAAGCACCTGTTTTCGCTTTCGGCAACCTCCGGAGCAAAAAAGACAAACGTCCAGCTTTTGCTGCCACAGCAAAGGTGCCAGCGGGGAAAAGTAATGCTGGTTCTCACTGCCTCCTGGAACCCTTTCAAATGCCACAGACAATTTGGCCCTCTCTGCTTTCCTGCGGACTCCATCCTCAAAAGCACCTGTTTTCGCTTTCGGCAACCTCCGGAGCAAAAAAGACAAATGTCCAGCTTTTGCTGCCACAGCAAAGGTGCCAGCGGGGAAAAGTGATGCTGGTCCTCATTGCCTCCTGGAACCTCTTCAAATGCCACAGACAATTTGGCCCTCTCTGCTTTCCTGCGGACTCCATCCTCAAAAGCACCTGTTTCCGCTTTCGGCAACCTCCGGAGCAAAAAAGACAAACGTCCAGCTTTTGCTGCCACAGCAAAGGTGCCAGCGGGGAAAAGTAATGCTGGTTCTCACTGCCTCCTGGAACCCTTTCAAATGCCCCAGACAATTTGGCCCTCTCTGCTTTCCTGCGGACTCCATCCTCAAAAGCACCTGTTTTCGCTTTCGGCAACCTCCGGAGCAAAAAAGACAAACGTCCAGCTTTTGCTGCCACAGCAAAGGTGCCAGCGGGGAAAAGTGATTCTGTTCCTCATTGCCTCCTGGAACCTCCTCAAATGCCCCAGACAATTTGGCCCTCTCTGCTTTCCTGCGGACTCCATCCTCAAAAGCACCTTTTTTCACTTTCGGCAACCTCCGGAGCAAAAAAGAAAAAAGTCCAGGTTTTGCTGCCACAGCAAAGGTGCCAACGGGGAAAAGTGATGCTGGTACTCATTGCCTCCTGGAACCTCTTCAAATGCCCCAGACAATTTGGCCCTCTCTGCTTTCCTGCGGACTCCATCCTTGAAAGCACCTGTTTTTGCTTTAGGCAGCCTCCGGAGCAAAAAAGACAAACGTCCAGCTTTTGCTGCCACAGCAAAGGTGCCAGCAGGGAAAAGTTATGCTGGTTCTCACTGTCTCCTGGAACCCTTTCAAATGCCCCAGACAATTTGGCCCTTTCTGCTTTCCTGCGGACTCCATCCTCAAAAGCACCTGTTTTCGCTTTCGGCAACCTCCGGAGCAAAAAAGACAAACGTCCAGCTTTTGCTGCCACAGCAAAGGTGCCAGCGGGGAAAAGTAATGCTGGTTCTCACTGCCTCCTGGAACCCTTTCAAATGCCACAGACAATTTGGCCCTCTCTGCTTTCCTGCGGACTCCATCCTCAAAAGCACCTGTTTTCGCTTTCGGCAACCTCCGGAGCAAAAAAGACAAACGTCCAGCATTTGCTGCCACAGCAAAGGTGCCAGCGGGGAAAAGTAATGCTGGTTCTCACTGCCTCCTGGAACCCTTTCAAATGCCACAGACAATTTGGCCCTCTCTGCTTTCCTGCGGACTCCATCCTCAAAAGCACCTGTTTTCGCTTTCGGCAACCTCCGGAGCAAAAAAGACAAATGTCCAGCTTTTGCTGCCACAGCAAAGGTGCCAGCGGGGAAAAGTGATGCTGGTCCTCATTGCCTCCTGGAACCTCTTCAAATGCCCCAGACGATTTGGCCCTCTCTGCTTTCCTGCGGACTCCATCCTCAAAAGCACCTGTTTCCGCTTTCGGCAACCTCCGGAGCAAAAAAGACAAACGTCCAGCTTTTGCTGCCACAGCAAAGGTGCCAGCGGGGAAAAGTAATGCTGGTTCTCACTGCCTCCTGGAACCCTTTCAAATGCCCCAGACAATTTGGCCCTCTCTGCTTTCCTGCGGACTCCATCCTCAAAAGCACCTGTTTTCGCTTTCGGCAACCTCCGGAGCAAAAAAGACAAACGTCCAGCTTTTGCTGCCACAGCAAAGGTGCCAGCGGGGAAAAGTGATTCTGGTCCTCATTGCCTCCTGGAACCTCTTCAAATGCCCCAGACAATTTGGCCCTCTCTGCTTTCCTGCGGACTCCATCCTCAAAAGCACCTGTTTTCGCTTTCGGCAACCTCCGGAGCAAAAAAGACAAACGTCCAGCTTTTGCTGCCACAGCAAAGGTGCCAGCGGGGAAAAGTAATGCTGGTTCTCACTGCCTCCTGGAACCCTTTCAAATTCCACAGACAATTTGGCCCTCTCTGCTTTCCTGCGGACTCCATCCTCAAAAGCACCTGTTTTCGCTTTCGGCAGCCTCCGGAGCAAAAAAGACAAACGTCCAGGTTTTGCTGCCACAGCAAAGGTGCCAGCGGGGAAAAGTAATGCTGGTCCTCATTGCCTCCTGGAACCTCTTCAAATGCCCCAGACAATTTGGCCCTCTCTGCTTTCCTGCGGACTCTATCCTCAAAAGCACCTTTTTTCGCTTTTGGCAACCTCCGGAGCAAAAAAGACAAACGTCCAGCTTTGCTGCCACAGCAAAGGTGCAGCGGGGAAAAGTAATGCTGGTTCTCACTGCCTCCTGGAACCCTTTCAAATGCCCCAGACAATTTGGCCCTCTTTTCTTTCCTGCGGACTCCATCCTCAAAAGCACCTGTTTTCGCTTTCGGCAACCTCCGGAGCAAAAAAGACAAACGTCCAGCTTTTGCTGCCACAGCAAAGGTGCCAGCGGGGAAAAGTAATGCTGGTTCTCACTGCCTCCTGGAACCCTTTCAAATGCCACAGACAATTTGGCCCTCTCTGCTTTCCTGCGGACTCCATCCTCAAAAGCACCTGTTTTCGCTTTCGGCAACCTCCGGAGCAAAAAAGACAAACGTCCAGCTTTTGCTGCCACAGCAAAGGTGCCAGCGGGGAAAAGTAATGCTGGTTCTCACTGCCTCCTGGAACCCTTTCAAATGCCCCAGACAATTTGGCCCTCTCTTCTTTCCTGCGGACTCCATCCTCAAAAGCACCTGTTTTCGCTTTCGGCAACCTCCGGAGCAAAAAAGACAAACGTCCAGCTTTGCTGCCACAGCAAAGGGTGCCAGCGGGGAAAAGTAATGCTGGTTCTCACTGCCTCCTGGAACCCTTTCAAATGCCACAGACAATTTGGCCCTCTCTGCTTTCCTGCGGACTCCATCCTCAAAAGCACCTGTTTTCGCTTTCGGCAACCTCCGGAGCAAAAAAGACAAACGTCCAGCTTTTGCTGCCACAGCAAAGGTGCCAGCGGGGAAAAGTGATGCTGGTCCTCATTGCCTCCTGGAACCTCTTCAAATGCCCAGACAATTTGGCCCTCTCTGCTTTCCTGCGGAATCCATCCTCAAAAGCACCTTTTTTCGCTTTCAGCAACCTCAGGAGCAAAAAAGACAAACGTCCAGCTTTTGCTGCCACAGCAAAGGTGCCAGCGGGGAAAAGTAATGCTGGTTCTCACTGCCTCCTGGAACCCTTTCAAATGCCCCAGACAATTTGGCCCTCTCTTCTTTCCTGCGGACTCCATCCTCAAAAGCACCTGTTTTCGCTTTCGGCAACCTCCGGAGCAAAAAAGACAAACGTCCAGCTTTTGCTGCCACAGCAAAGGTGCCAGCGGGGAAAAGTAATGCTGGTTCTCACTGCCTCCTGGAACCCTTTCAAAATGCCACAGACAATTTGGCCCTCTCTGCTTTCCTGCGGACTCCATCCTCAAAAGCACCTGTTTTCGCTTTCGGCAACCTCCGGAGCAAAAAAGACAAATGTCCAGCTTTTGCTGCCACAGCAAAGGTGCCAGCGGGGAAAAGTGATGCTGGTCCTCATTGCCTCCTGGAACCTCTTCAAATGCCACAGACAATTTGGCCCTCTCTGCTTTCCTGCGGACTCCATCCTCAAAAGCACCTGTTTCCGCTTTCGGCAACCTCCGGAGCAAAAAAGACAAACGTCCAGCTTTTGCTGCCACAGCAAAGGTGCCAGCGGGGAAAAGTAATGCTGGTTCTCACTGCCTCCTGGAACCCTTTCAAATGCCCCAGACAATTTGGCCCTCTCTGCTTTCTGCGGACTCCATCCTCAAAAGCACCTGTTTTCGCTTTCGGCAACCTCCGGAGCAAAAAAGACAAACGTCCAGCTTTTGCTGCCACAGCAAAGGTGCCAGCGGGGAAAAGTGATTCTGTTCCTCATTGCCTCCTGGAACCTCCTCAAATGCCCCAGACAATTTGGCCCTCTCTGCTTTCCTGCGGACTCCATCCTCAAAAGCACCTTTTTTCACTTTCGGCAACCTCCGGAGCAAAAAAAGAAAAAAGTCCAGGTTTTGCTGCCACAGCAAAGGTGCCAACGGGGAAAAGTGATGCTGGTACTCATTGCCTCCTGGAACCTCTTCAAATGCCCCAGACAATTTGGCCCTCTCTGCTTTCCTGCGGACTCCATCCTTGAAAGCACCTGTTTTTGCTTTAGGCAGCCTCCGGAGCAAAAAAGACAAACGTCCAGCTTTTGCTGCCACAGCAAAGGTGCCAGCAGGGAAAAGTTATGCTGGTTCTCACTGTCTCCTGGAACCCTTTCAAATGCCCCAGACAATTTGGCCCTTTCTGCTTTCCTGCGGACTCCCATCCTCAAAAGCACCTGTTTTCGCTTTCGCAACCTCCGGAGCAAAAAAGACAAACGTCCAGCTTTTGCTGCCACAGCAAAGGTGCCAGCGGGGAAAAGTAATGCTGGTTCTCACTGCCTCCTGGAACCCTTTCAAATGCCACAGACAATTTGGCCCTCTCTGCTTTCCTGCGGACTCCATCCTCAAAAGCACCTGTTTTCGCTTTCGGCAACCTCCGGAGCAAAAAAGACAAACGTCCAGCATTTGCTGCCACAGCAAAGGTGCCAGCGGGGAAAAGTAATGCTGGTTCTCACTGCCTCCTGGAACCCTTTCAAATGCCACAGACAATTTGGCCCTCTCTGCTTTCCTGCGGACTCCATCCTCAAAAGCACCTGTTTTCGCTTTCGGCAACCTCCGGAGCAAAAAAGACAAAAGTCCAGCTTTTGCTGCCACAGCAAAGGTGCCAGCGGGGAAAAGTGATGCTGGTCCTCATTGCCTCCTGGAACCTCTTCAAATGCCCCAGACAATTTGGCCCTCTCTGCTTTCCTGCGGACTCCATCCTCAAAAGCACCTGTTTCCGCTTTCGGCAACCTCCGGAGCAAAAAAGACAAACGTCCAGCTTTTGCTGCCACAGCAAAGGTGCCAGCGGGGAAAAGTAATGCTGGTTCTACTGCCTCCTGGAACCCTTTCAAATGCCCCAGACAATTTGGCCCTCTCTGCTTTCCTGCGGACTCCATCCTCAAAAGCACCTGTTTTCGCTTTCGGCAACCTCCGGAGCAAAAAAGACAAACGTCCAGCTTTTGCTGCCACAGCAAAGGTGCCAGCGGGGAAAAGTGATTCTGGTCCTCATTGCCTCCTGGAACCTCTTCAAATGCCCCAGACAATTTGGCCCTCTCTGCTTTCCTGCGGACTCCATCCTCAAAAGCACCTGTTTTCGCTTTCGGCAACCTCAGGAGCAAAAAAGACAAACGTCCAGCTTTTGCTGCCACAGCAAAGGTGCCAGCGGGGAAAAGTAATGCTGGTTCTCACTGCCTCCTGGAACCCTTTCAAATTCCACAGACAATTTGGCCCTCTCTGCTTTCCTGCGGACTCCATCCTCAAAAGCACCTGTTTTCGCTTTCGGCAGCCTCCGGAGCAAAAAAGACAAACGTCCAGGTTTTTGCTGCCACAGCAAAGGTGCCAGCGGGGAAAAGTAATGCTGGTCCTCATTGCCTCCTGGAACCTCTTCAAATGCCCCAGACAATTTGGCCCTCTCTGCTTTCCTGCGGACTCTATCCTCAAAAGCACCTTTTTTCGCTTTTGGCAACCTCCGGAGCAAAAAAGACAAACGTCCAGCTTTTGCTGCCACAGAAAAGGTGCCAGCGGGGAAAAGTAATGCTGGTCCTCATTGCCTCCTGGAACCTCTTCAAATGCCACAGACAATTTGGCCCTCTCTGCTTTCCTGCGGAATCCATCCTCAAAAGCACCTGTTTTCGCTTTCGGCAACCTCCGGAGCAA
The DNA here is from genome assembly GCF_965231255.1 of Vanellus vanellus. Lineage (NCBI taxonomy): Eukaryota > Metazoa > Chordata > Aves > Charadriiformes > Charadriidae > Vanellus > Vanellus vanellus. The sequence continues at coordinate 84,413 of NW_028128133.1, forward strand.
AAAAGACAAACGTCCAGCTTTTGCTGCCACAGCAAAGGTGCCAGCGGGGAAAAGTAATGCTGGTTCTCACTGTCTCCTGGAACCCTTTCAAATGCCCCAGACAATTTGGCCCTCTCTGCTTTCCTGCGGACTCCATCCTCAAAAGCACCTGTTTTCGCTTTCGGCAACCTCCGGAGCAAAAAAGAAAAAAGTCCAGGTTTTGCTGCCACAGCAAAGGTGCCAACGGGGAAAAGTGATGCTGGTACTCATTGCCTCCTGGAACCTCTTCAAATGCCCCAGACAATTTGGCCCTCTCTGCTTTCCTGCGGACTCCATCCTTGAAAGCACCTGTTTTTGCTTTAGGCAGCCTCCGGAGCAAAAAAGACAAACGTCCAGCTTTTGCTGCCACAGCAAAGGTGCCAGCAGGGAAAAGTTATGCTGGTTCTCACTGTCTCCTGGAACCCTTTCAAATGCCCCAGACAATTTGGCCCTTTCTGCTTCCCTGCGGACTCCATCCTCAAAAGCACCTGTTTTCGCTTTCGGCAACCTCCGGAGCAAAAAAGACAAATGTCCAGCTTTTGCTGCCACAGCAAAGGTGCCAGCGGGGAAAAGTAATGCTGGTTCTCACTGCCTCCTGGAACCCTTTCAAATGCCACAGACAATTTGGCCCTCTCTGCTTTCCTGCGGACTCCATCCTCAAAAGCACCTGTTTTCGCTTTCGGCAACCTCCGGAGCAAAAAAGACAAATGTCCAGCTTTTGCTGCCACAGCAAAGGTGCCAGCGGGGAAAAGTGATGCTGGTCCTCATTGCCTCCTGGAACCTCTTCAAATGCCCCAGACAATTTGGCCCTCTCTGCTTTCCTGCGGACTCCATCCTCAAAAGCACCTGTTTCCGCTTTCGGCAACCTCCGGAGCAAAAAAGACAAACGTCCAGCTTTTGCTGCCACAGCAAAGGTGCCAGCGGGGAAAAGTAATGCTGGTTCTCACTGCCTCCTGGAACCCTTTCAAATGCCCCAGACAATTTGGCCCTCTCTGCTTTCCTGCGGACTCCATCCTCAAAAGCACCTGTTTTCGCTTTCGGCAACCTCCGGAGCAAAAAAGACAAACGTCCAGCTTTTGCTGCCACAGCAAAGGTGCCAGCGGGGAAAAGTGATTCTGGTCCTCATTGCCTCCTGGAACCTCTTCAAATGCCCCAGACAATTTGGCCCTCTCTGCTTTCCTGCGGACTCCATCCTCAAAAGCACCTGTTTTCGCTTTCGGCAACCTCCGGAGCAAAAAAGACAAACGTCCAGCTTTTGCTGCCACAGCAAAGGTGCCAGCGGGGAAAAGTAATGCTGGTTCTCACTGCCTCCTGGAACCTCTTCAAATGCCACAGACAATTTGGCCCTCTCTGCTTTCCTGCGGACTCCATCCTCAAAAGCACCTGTTTTCGCTTTCGGCAGCCTCCGGAGCAAAAAAGACAAACGTCCAGGTTTTGCTGCCACAGCAAAGGTGCCAGCGGGGAAAAGTAATGCTGGTCCTCATTGCCTCCTGGAACCTCTTCAAATGCCCCAGACAATTTGGCCCTCTCTGCTTTCCTGCGGACTCTATCCTCAAAAGCACCTTTTTTCGCTTTTGGCAACCTCCGGAGCAAAAAAGACAAACGTCCAGCTTTTGCTGCCACAGAAAAGGTGCCAGCGGGGAAAAGTAATGCTGGTCCTCATTGCCTCCTGGAACCTCTTCAAATGCCACAGACAATTTGGCCCTCTCTGCTTTCCTGCGGAATCCATCCTCAAAAGCACCTGTTTTCGCTTTCTGCATACTCCGGAGCAAAAAGACAAACGTCCAGGTTTTGATGCCACAGCAAAGGTGCCAGCAGGGAAAAGTTATGCTGGTTCTCACTGCCTCCTGGAACCCTTTCAAATGCCCCAGACAATTTGGCCCTCTCTGCTTTCCTGCGGACTCCATCCTCAAAAGCACCTGTTTTCGCTTTCGGCAACCTCCGGAGCAAAAAAGACAAACGTCCAGCTTTTGCTGCCACAGCAAAGGTGCCAGCGGGGAAAAGTAATGCTGGTTCTCACTGTCTCCTGGAACCCTTTCAAATGCCCCAGACAATTTGGCCGTCTCTGCTTTCCTGCGGACTCCATCCTCAAAAGCACCTGTTTTCGCTTTCGGCAGCCTCCGGAGCAAAAAAGACAAACGTCCAGCTTTTGCTGCCACAGCAAAGGTGCCAGCGGGGAAAAGTAATGCTGGTTCTCACTGCCTCCTGGAACCTCTTCAAATGCCACAGACAATTTGGCCCTCTCTGCTTTCCTGCGGACTCCATCCTCAAAAGCACTTGTTTTCGCTTTTGGCAACCTCCGGATCAAAAAAGACAAACGTCCAGGTTTTGCTGCCACAGCAAAGGTGCCAGCGGGGAAAAGTGATGCTGGTCCTCATTGCCTCCTGGAACCTCTTCAAATGCCACAGACAATTTGGCCCTCTCTGCTTTCCTGCGGACTCCATCCTCAAAAGCACCTGTTTTCGCTTTCGGCAACCTCCGGAGCAAAAAAGACAAACGTCCAGCTTTTGCTGCCACAGCAAAGGTGCCAGCGGGGAAAAGTAATGCTGGTTCTCACTGTCTCCTGGAACCCTTTCAAATGCCCCAGACAATTTGGCCCTCTCTGCTTTCCTGCGGACTCCATCCTCAAAAGCACCTGTTTTCGCTTTCGGCAACCTCCGGAGCAAAAAAGACAAACGTCCAGCTTTTGCTGCCACAGCAAAGGTGCCAGCGGGGAAAAAGTGATTCTGGTCCTCATTGCCTCCTGGAACCTCTTCAAATGCCCCAGACAATTTGGCCCTCTCTGCTTTCCTGCGGACTCCATCCTCAAAAGCACCTGTTTTCGCTTTCGGCAACCTCCGGAGCAAAAAAGACAAACGTCCAGCTTTTGCTGCCACAGCAAAGGTGCCAGCGGGGAAAAGTAATGCTGGTTCTCACTGCCTCCTGGAACCCTTTCAAATGCCCCAGACAATTTGGCCCTCTCTGCTTTCCTGCGGACTCCATCCTCAAAAGCACCTGTTTTCGCTTTCGGCAGCCTCCGGAGCAAAAAAGACAAACGTCCAGGTTTTGCTGCCACAGCAAAGGTGCCAGCGGGGAAAAGTAATGCTGGTCCTCATTGCCTCCTGGAACCTCTTCAAATGCCCCAGACAATTTGGCCCTCTCTGCTTTCCTGCGGACTCTATCCTCAAAAGCACCTTTTTTTCGCTTTTGGCAACCTCCGGAGCAAAAAAGACAAACGTCCAGCTTTTGCTGCCACAGAAAAGGTGCCAGCGGGGAAAAGTAATGCTGGTCCTCATTGCCTCCTGGAACCTCTTCAAATGCCACAGACAATTTGGCCCTCTCTGCTTTCCTGCGGAATCCATCCTCAAAAGCACCTGTTTTCGCTTTCTGCATACTCCGGAGCAAAAAAGACAAACGTCCAGGTTTTGATGCCACAGCAAAGGTGCCAGCAGGGAAAAGTTATGCTGGTTCTCACTGCCTCCTGGAACCCTTTCAAATGCCCCAGACAATTTGGCCCTCTCTGCTTTCCTGCGGACTCCATCCTCAAAAGCACCTGTTTTCGCTTTCGGCAGCCTCCGGAGCAAAAAAGACAAACGTCCAGCTTTTGCTGCCACAGCAAAGGTGCCAGCGGGGAAAAGTAATGCTGGTTCTCACTGCCTCCTGGAACCTCTTCAAATGCCACAGACAATTTGGCCCTCTCTGCTTTCCTGCGGACTCCATCCTCAAAAGCACTTGTTTTCGCTTTTGGCAACCTCCGGATCAAAAAAGACAAACGTCCAGGTTTTGCTGCCACAGCAAAGGTGCCAGCGGGGAAAAGTAATGCTGGTCCTCATTGCCTCCTGGAACCTCTTCAAATGCCACAGACAATTTGGCCCTCTCTGCTTTCCTGCGGACTCCATCCTCAAAAGCACCTGTTTTCGCTTTCGGCAGCCTCCGGAGCAAAAAAGACAAACGTCCAGCTTTTGCTGCCACAGCAAAGGTGCCAGCGGGGAAAAGTAATGCTGGTTCTCACTGTCTCCTGGAACCCTTTCAAATGCCCCAGACAATTTGGCCGTCTCTTCTTTCCTGCGGACTCCATCCTCAAAAGCACCTGTTTTCGCTTTCGGCAACCTCCGGAGCAAACAAGACAAACGACCAGCTTTTGCTGCCACAGCAAAGGTGCCAGCGGGGAAAAGTAATGCTGGTTCTCACTGTCTCCTGGAACCCTTTCAAATGCCACAGACAATTTGGCCCTCTCTGCTTTCCTGCGGACTCCATCCTCAAAAGCACCTGTTTTCGCTTTCGGCAACCTCCGGAGCAAAAAAGACAAACGTCCAGCTTTTGCTGCCACAGCAAAGGTGCCAGCGGGGAAAAGTAATGCTGGTTCTCACTGTCTCCTGGAACCCTTTCAAATGCCCCAGACAATTTGGCCGTCTCTGCTTTCCTGCGGACTCCATCCTCAAAAGCATCTGTTTTCGCTTTCGGCAGCCTCCGGAGCAAAAAAGACAAACGTCCAGCTTTTGCTGCCACAGCAAAGGTGCCAGCGGGGAAAAGTAATGCTGGTTCTCACTGCCTCCTGGAACCTCTTCAAATGCCACTGACAATTTGGCCCTCTCTGCTTTCCTGCGGACTCCATCCTCAAAAGCACTTGTTTTCGCTTTTGGCAACCTCCGGATCAAAAAAGACAAACGTCCAGGTTTTGCTGCCACAGCAAAGGTGCCAGCGGGGAAAAGTGATGCTGGTACTCATTGCCTCCTGGAACCTCTTCAAATGCCACAGACAATTTGGCCCTCTCTGCTTTCCTGCGGACTCCATCCTCAAAAGCACCTGTTTTCGCTTTCGGCAGCCTCCGGAGCAAAAAAGACAAACGTCCAGCTTTTGCTGCCACAGCAAAGGTGCCAGCGGGGAAAAGTAATGCTGGTTCTCACTGTCTCCTGGAACCCTTTCAAATGCCCCAGACAATTTGGCCGTCTCTTCTTTCCTGCGGACTCCATCCTCAAAAGCACCTGTTTTCGCTTTCGGCAACCTCCGGAGCAAACAAGACAAACGACCAGCTTTTGCTGCCACAGCAAAGGTGCCAGCGGGGAAAAGTAATGCTGGTTCTCACTGTCTCCTGGAACCCTTTCAAATGCCACAGACAATTTGGCCCTCTCTGCTTTCCTGCGGACTCCATCCTCAAAAGCACCTGTTTTCGCTTTCGGCAACCTCAGGAGCAAAAAAGACAAACGTCCAGCTTTTGCTGCCACAGCAAAGGTGCCAGCGGGGAAAAGTAATGCTGGTTCTCACTGCCTCCTGGAACCCTTTCAAATGCCCCAGACAATTTGGCCCTCTCAGCTTTCCTGCGGACTCCATCCTCAAAAGCACCTGTTTTCGCTTTCGGCAACCTCCGGAGCAAAAAAGACAAACGTCCAGCTTTTGCTGCCACAGCAAAGGTGCCAGCGGGGAAAAGTAATGCTGGTTCTCACTGCCTCCTGGAACCCTTTCAAGTTCCACAGACAATTTGGCCCTCTCTGCTTTCCTGCGGACTCCATCCTCAAAAGCACCTTTTTTCGCTTTCGGCAGCCTCCGGAGCAAAAAAGACAAACGTCCAGCTGTTGCTGCCACAGTAAAGGTGCCAGCGGGGAAAAGTAATGCTGGTCCTCATTGCCTCCTGGAACCTCTTCAAATGCCCCAGACAATTTGGCCCTCTCTGCTTTCCTGCGGACTCTATCCTCAAAAGCACCTTTTTTCGCTTTTGGCAACCTCAGGAGGAAAAAAGACAAACGTCCAGCTTTTGCTGCCACAGAAAAGGTGCCAGCGGGGAAAAGTGATGCTGGTCCTCATTGCCTCCTGGAACCTCTTCAAATGCCCCAGACAATTTGGCCCTCTCTGCTTTCCTGCGGACTCCATCCTCAAAAGCACCTGTTTCCGCTTTCGGCAACCTCCGGAGCAAAAAAGACAAACGTCCAGCTTTTGCTGCCACAGCAAAGGTGCCAGCGGGGAAAAGTAATGCTGGTTCTCACTGCCTCCTGGAACCCTTTCAAATGCCCCAGACAATTTGGCCCTCTCTGCTTTCCTGCGGACTCCATCCTCAAAAGCACCTGTTTTCGCTTTCGGCAACCTCCGGAGCAAAAAAGACAAACGTCCAGCTTTTGCTGCCACAGCAAAGGTGCCAGCGGGGAAAAGTGATTCTGGTCCTCATTGCCTCCTGGAACCTCTTCAAATGCCCCAGACAATTTGGCCCTCTCTGCTTTCCTGCGGACTCTATCCTCAAAAGCACCTTTTTTCGCTTTTGGCAACCTCCGGAGCAAAAAAGACAAACGTCCAGCTTTTGCTGCCACAGAAAAGGTGCCAGCGGGGAAAAGTAATGCTGGTCCTCATTGCCTCCTGGAACCTCTTCAAATGCCACAGACAATTTGGCCCTCTCTGCTTTCCTGCGGAATCCATCCTCAAAAGCACCTGTTTTCGCTTTCTGCATACTCCGGAGCAAAAAAGACAAACGTCCAGGTTTTGATGCCACAGCAAAGGTGCCAGCAGGGAAAAGTTATGCTGGTTCTCACTGCCTCCTGGAACCCTTTCAAATGCCCCAGACAATTTGGCCCTCTCTGCTTTCCTGCGGACTCCATCCTCAAAAGCACCTGTTTTCGCTTTCGGCAACCTCCGGAGCAAAAAAGACAAACGTCCAGCTTTTGCTGCCACAGCAAAGGTGCCAGCGGGGAAAAGTAATGCTGGTTCTCACTGTCTCCTGGAACCCTTTCAAATGCCCCAGACAATTTGGCCGTCTCTGCTTTCCTGCGGACTCCATCCTCAAAAGCACCTGTTTTCGCTTTCGGCAGCCTCCGGAGCAAAAAAGACAAACGTCCAGCTTTTGCTGCCACAGCAAAGGTGCCAGCGGGGAAAAGTAATGCTGGTTCTCACTGCCTCCTGGAACCCCTTCAAATGCCACAGACAATTTGGCCCTCTCTGCTTTCCTGCGGACTCCATCCTCAAAAGCACTTGTTTTCGCTTTTGGCAACCTCCGGATCAAAAAAGACAAACGTCCAGGTTTTGCTGCCACAGCAAAGGTGCCAGCGGGGAAAATTAATGCTGGTCCTCATTGCCTCCTGGAACCTCTTCAAATGCCACAGACAATTTGGCCCTCTCTGCTTTCCTGCGGACTCCATCCTCAAAAGCACCTGTTTTCGCTTTCGGCAACCTCCGGAGCAAAAAAGACAAACGTCCAGCTTTTGCTGCCACAGCAAAGGTGCCAGCGGGGAAAAGTAATGCTGGTTCTCACTGTCTCCTGGAACCCTTTCAAATGCCCCAGACAATTTGGCCCTCTCTGCTTTCCTGCGGACTCCATCCTCAAAAGCACCTGTTTTCGCTTTCGGCAACCTCCGGAGCAAAAAAGACAAACGTCCAGCTTTTGCTGCCACAGCAAAGGTGCCAGCGGGGAAAAGTGATTCTGGTCCTCATTGCCTCCTGGAACCTCTTCAAATGCCCCAGACAATTTGGCCCTCTCTGCTTTCCTGCGGACTCCATCCTCAAAAGCACCTGTTTTCGCTTTCGGCAACCTCCGGAGCAAAAAAGACAAACGTCCAGCTTTTGCTGCCACAGCAAAGGTGCCAGCGGGGAAAAGTAATGCTGGTTCTCACTGCCTCCTGGAACCCTTTCAAATGCCCCAGACAATTTGGCCCTCTCTGCTTTCCTGCGGACTCCATCCTCAAAAGCACCTGTTTTCGCTTTCGGCAGCCTCCGGAGCAAAAAAGACAAACGTCCAGGTTTTGCTGCCACAGCAAAGGTGCCAGCGGGGAAAAGTAATGCTGGTCCTCATTGCCTCCTGGAACCTCTTCAAATGCCCCAGACAATTTGGCCCTCTCTGCTTTCCTGCGGACTCTATCCTCAAAAGCACCTTTTTTCGCTTTTGGCAACCTCCGGAGCAAAAAAGACAAACGTCCAGCTTTTGCTGCCACAGCAAAGGTGCCAGCGGGGAAAAGTAATGCTGGTCCTCATTGCCTCCTGGAACCTCTTCAAATGCCACAGACAATTTGGCCCTCTCTGCTTTCCTGCGGAATCCATCCTCAAAAGCACCTGTTTTCGCTTTCTGCATACTCCGGAGCAAAAAAGACAAACGTCCAGGTTTTGATGCCACAGCAAAGGTGCCAGCAGGGAAAAGTTATGCTGGTTCTCACTGCCTCCTGGAACCCTTTCAAATGCCCCAGACAATTTGGCCCTCTCTGCTTTCCTGCGGACTCCATCCTCAAAAGCACCTGTTTTCGCTTTCGGCAGCCTCCGGAGCAAAAAAGACAAACGTCCAGCTTTTGCTGCCACAGCAAAGGTGCCAGCGGGGAAAAGTAATGCTGGTTCTCACTGCCTCCTGGAACCTCTTCAAATGCCACAGACAATTTGGCCCTCTCTGCTTTCCTGCGGACTCCATCCTCAAAAGCACTTGTTTTCGCTTTTGGCAACCTCCGGATCAAAAAAGACAAACGTCCAGGTTTTGCTGCCACAGCAAAGGTGCCAGCGGGGAAAAGTAATGCTGGTCCTCATTGCCTCCTGGAACCTCTTCAAATGCCACAGACAATTTGGCCCTCTCTGCTTTCCTGCGGACTCCATCCTCAAAAGCACCTGTTTTCGCTTTCGGCAGCCTCCGGAGCAAAAAAGACAAACGTCCAGCTTTTGCTGCCACAGCAAAGGTGCCAGCGGGGAAAAGTAATGCTGGTTCTCACTGTCTCCTGGAACCCTTTCAAATGCCCCAGACTATTTGGCCGTCTCTTCTTTCCTGCGGACTCCATCCTCAAAAGCACCTGTTTTCGCTTTCGGCAACCTCCGGAGCAAACAAGACAAACGACCAGCTTTTGCTGCCACAGCAAAGGTGCCAGCGGGGAAAAGTAATGCTGGTTCTCACTGTCTCCTGGAACCCTTTCAAATGCCACAGACAATTTGGCCCTCTCTGCTTTCCTGCGGACTCCATCCTCAAAAGCACCTGTTTTCGCTTTCGGCAACCTCCGGAGCAAAAAAGACAAACGTCCAGCTTTTGCTGCCACAGCAAAGGTGCCAGCGGGGAAAAGTAATGCTGGTTCTCACTGTCTCCTGGAACCCTTTCAAATGCCCCAGACAATTTGGCCGTCTCTGCTTTCCTGCGGACTCCATCCTCAAAAGCACCTGTTTTCGCTTTCGGCAGCCTCCGGAGCAAAAAAGACAAACGTCCAGCTTTTGCTGCCACAGCAAAGGTGCCAGCGGGGAAAAGTAATGCTGGTTCTCACTGCCTCCTGGAACCTCTTCAAATGCCACTGACAATTTGGCCCTCTCTGCTTTCCTGCGGACTCCATCCTCAAAAGCACTTGTTTTCGCTTTTGGCAACCTCCGGATCAAAAAAGACAAACGTCCAGGTTTTGCTGCCACAGCAAAGGTGCCAGCGGGGAAAAGTAATGCTGGTCCTCATTGCCTCCTGGAACCTCTTCAAATGCCACAGACAATTTGGCCCTCTCTGCTTTCCTGCGGACTCCATCCTCAAAAGCACCTGTTTTCGCTTTCGGCAGCCTCCGGAGCAAAAAAGACAAACGTCCAACTTTTGCTGCCACAGCAAAGGTGCCAGCGGGGAAAAGTAATGCTGGTTCTCACTGTCTCCTGGAACCCTTTCAAATGCCCCAGACAATTTGGCCGTCTCTTCTTTCCTGCGGACTCCATCCTCAAAAGCACCTGTTTTCGCTTTCGGCAACCTCCGGAGCAAACAAGACAAACGTCCAGCTTTTGCTGCCACAGCAAAGGTGCCAGCGGGGAAAAGTAATGCTGGTTCTCACTGTCTCCTGGAACCCTTTCAAATGCCACAGACAATTTGGCCGTCTCTGCTTTCCTGCGGACTCCATCCTCAAAAGCACCTGTTTTCGCTTTCGGCAACCTCAGGAGCAAAAAAGACAAACGTCCAGCTTTTGCTGCCACAGCAAAGGTGCCAGCGGGGAAAAGTAATGCTGGTTCTCACTGCCTCCTGGAACCCTTTCAAATGCCCCAGACAATTTGGCCCTCTCAGCTTTCCTGCGGACTCCATCCTCAAAAGCACCTGTTTTCGCTTTCGGCAACCTCCGGAGCAAAAAAGACAAACGTCCAGCTTTTGCTGCCACAGCAAAGGTGCCAGCGGGGAAAAGTAATGCTGGTTCTCACTGCCTCCTGGAACCCTTTCAAGTTCCACAGACAATTTGGCCCTCTCTGCTTTCCTGCGGACTCCATCCTCAAAAGCACCTGTTTTCGCTTTCGGCAGCCTCCGGAGCAAAAAAGACAAACGTCCAGCTTTTGCTGCCACAGTAAAGGTGCCAGCGGGGAAAAGTAATGCTGGTCCTCATTGCCTCCTGGAACCTCTTCAAATGCCCCAGACAATTTGGCCCTCTCTGCTTTCCTGCGGACTCTATCCTCAAAAGCACCTTTTTTCGCTTTTGGCAACCTCAGGAGGAAAAAAGACAAACGTCCAGCTTTTGCTGCCACAGAAAAGGTGCCAGCGGGGAAAAGTAATGCTGGTCCTCATTGCCTCCTGGAACCTCTTCAAATGCCACAGACAATTTGGCCCTCTCTGCTTTCCTGCGGAATCCATCCTCAAAAGTACCTGTTTTCGCTTTCTGCATACTCCGGAGCAAAAAAGACAAACGTCCAGGTTTTGATTCCACAGCAAAGGTGCCAGCAGGGAAAAGTTATGCTGGTTCTCACTGCCTCCTGGAACCCTTTCAAATGCCCCAGACAATTTGGCCCTCTCTGCTTTCCTGCGGACTCCATCCTCAAAAGCACCTGTTTTCGCTTTCGGCAACCTCCGGAGCAAAAAAGACAAACGTCCAGCTTTTGCTGCCACAGCAAAGGTGCCAGCGGGGAAAAGTAATGCTGGTTCTCACTGTCTCCTGGAACCCTTTCAAATGCCCCAGACAATTTGGCCGTCTCTGCTTTCCTGCGGACTCCATCCTCAAAAGCACCTGTTTTCGCTTTCGGCAGCCTCCGGAGCAAAAAAGACAAACGTCCAGCTTTTGCTGCCACAGCAAAGGTGCCAGCGGGGAAAAGTAATGCTGGTTCTCACTGCCTCCTGGAACCTCTTCAAATGCCACAGACAATTTGGCCCTCTCTGCTTTCCTGCGGACTCCATCCTCAAAAGCACTTGTTTTCGCTTTCGGCAACCTCCGGAGCAAAAAAGACAAACGTCCAGGTTTTGCTGCCACAGCAAAGGTGCCAGCGGGGAAAAGTGATGCTGGTCCTCATTGCCTCCTGGAACCTCTTCAAATGCCACAGACAATTTGGCCCTCTCTGCTTTCCTGCGGACTCCATCCTCAAAAGCACCTGTTTTCGCTTTCGGCAACCTCCGGAGCAAAAAAGATAATCGTCCAGCTTTTGCTGCCACAGCAAAGGTGCCAGCGGGGAAAAGTAATGCTGGTTCTCACTGTCTCCTGGAACCCTTTCAAATGCCACAGACAATTTGGCCGTCTCTTCTTTCCTGCGGACTCCATCCTCAAAAGCACCTGTTTTCGCTTTCGGCAACCTCCGGAGCAAACAAGACAAACGTCCAGCTTTTGCTGCCACAGCAAAGGTGCCAGCGGGGAAAAGTAATGCTGGTTCTCACTGTCTCCTGGAACCCTTTCAAATGCCACAGACAATTTGGCCGTCTCTGCTTTCCTGCGGACTCCATCCTCAAAAGCACCTGTTTTCGCTTTCGGCAACCTCCGGAGCAAAAAAGACAAACGTCCAGCTTTTGCTGCCACAGCAAAGGTGCCAGCGGGGAAAAGTAATGCTGGTTCTCACTGTCTCCTGGAACCCTTTCAAATGCCCCAGACAATTTGGCCCTCTCTGCTTTCCTGCGGACTCCATCCTCAAAAGCACCTGTTTTCGCTTTCGGCAACCTCCGGAGCAAAAAAGACAAACGTCCAGCTTTTGCTGCCACAGCAAAGGTGCCAGCGGGGAAAAGTAATGCTGGTTCTCACTGCCTCCTGGAACCCTTTCAAATGCCCCAGACAATTTGGCCCTCTCTGCTTTCCTGCGGACTCCATCCTCAAAAGCACCTGTTTTCGCTTTCGGCAACCTCAGGAGCAAAAAAGACAAACGTCCAGCTTTTGCTGCCACAGCAAAGGTGCCAGCGGGGAAAAGTAATGCTGGTTCTCACTGCCTCCTGGAACCCTTTCAAATGCCACAGACAATTTGGCCCTCTCTGCTTTCCTGCGGACTCCATCCTCAAAAGCACCTGTTTTCGCTTTCGGCAACCTCCGGAGCAAAAAAGACAAACGTCCAGCTTTTGCTGCCACAGCAAAGGTGCCAGCGGGGAAAAGTAATGCTGTTTCTCACTGCCTCCTGGAACCCTTTCAAATGCCACAGACAATTTGGCCCTCTCTGCTTTCCTGCGGACTCCATCCTCAAAAGCACCTGTTTTCGCTTTTGCCAACCTCCGGAGCAAAAAAGACAAATGTCCAGCTTTTGCTGCCACAGCAAAGGTGCCAGCGGGGAAAAGTGATGCTGGTCCTCATTGCCTCCTGGAACCTCTTCAAATGCCACAGACAATTTGGCCCTCTCTGCTTTCCTGCGGACTCCATCCTCAAAAGCACCTTTTTTCGCTTTCGGCAACCTCAGGAGCAAAAAAGACAAACGTCCAGCTTTTGCTGCCACAGCAAAGGTGCCAGCGAGGAAAAGTGATGCTGGTTCTCACTGCCTCCTGGAACCCTTTCAAATGCCACAGACAATTTGGCCCTCTCTGCTTTCCTGCGGACTCCATCCTCAAAAGCACCTGTTTTCGCTTTCGGCAACCTCAGGAGCAAAAAAGACAAACGTCCAGCATTTGCTGCCACAGCAAAGGTGCCAGCGGGGAAAAGTAATGCTGGTCCTCATTGCCTCCTGGAACCACTTCAAATGCCCCAGACAATTTGGCCCTCTCTGCTTTCCTGCGGACTCCATCCTCAAAAGCACCTGTTTTCGCTTTCGGCAACCTCCGGAGCAAAAAAGACAAACGTCCAGCTTTTGCTGCCACAGCAAAGGTGCCAGCGGGGAAAAGTGATGCTGGTCCTCATTGCCTCCTGGAACCTCTTCAAATGCCCCAGACAATTTGGCCCTCTCTGCTTTCCTGCGGAATCCATCCTCAAAAGCACCTTTTTTCGCTTTCGGCAACCTCAGGAGCAAAAAAGACAAACGTCCAGCTTTTGCTGCCACAGCAAAGGTGCCAGCGAGGAAAAGTGATGCTGGTTCTCACTGCCTCCTGGAACCCTTTCAAATGCCACAGACAATTGGCCCTCTCTTCTTTCCTGCGGACTCCATCCTCAAAAGCACCTGTTTTCGCTTTCGGCAACCTCAGGAGCAAAAAAGACAAACGTCCAGCATTTTTCCGCTGCCACAGCGGTGCCAGCGGGGAAAAGTAATGCTGGTCCTCATTGCCTCCTGGAACCACTTCAAATGCCCCAGACAATTTGGCCCTCTCTGCTTTCCTGCGGACTCCATCCTCAAAAGCACCTGTTTTCGCTTTCGGCAACCTCCGGAGCAAAAAAGACAAACGTCCAGCTTTTGCTGCCACAGCAAAGGTGCCAGCGGGGAAAAGTGATGCTGGTCCTCATTGCCTCCTGGAACCTCTTCAAATGCCCCAGACAATTTGGCCCTCTCTGCTTTCCTGCGGAAATCCATCCTCAAAGCACCTTTTTTCGCTTTCGGCAACCTCAGGAGCAAAAAAGACAAACGTCCAGCTTTTGCTGCCACAGCAAAGGTGCCAGCGGGGAAAAGTAATGCTGGTTCTCACTGCCTCCTGGAACCCTTTCAAATGCCCCAGACAATTTGGCCCTCTCTTCTTTCCTGCGGACTCCATCCTCAAAAGCACCTGTTTTCGCTTTCTGCAACCTCCGGAGCAAAAAAGACAAACGTCCAGCTTTTGCTGCCACAGCAAAGGTGCCAGCGGGGAAAAGTAATGCTGGTTCTCACTGCCTCCTGGAACCCTTTCAAATGCCACAGACAATTTGGCCCTCTCTGCTTTCCTGCGGACTCCATCCTCAAAAGCACCTGTTTTTGCTTTCGGCAACCTCCGGAGCAAAAAAGACAAACGTCCAGCTTTTGCTGCCACAGCAAAGGTGCCAGCGGGGAAAAGTGATGCTGGTCCTCATTGCCTCCTGGAACCTCTTCAAATGCCCCAGACAATTTGGCCCTCTCTGCTTTCCTGCGGACTCCATCCTCAAAAGCACCTTTTTTCGCTTTCGGCAACCTCCGGAGCAAAAAAGACAAACGTCCAGGTTTTGCTGCCACAGCAAAGGTGCCAACGGGGAAAAGTGATCCTGGTCCTCATTGCCTCCTGGAACCTCTTCAAATGCCCCAGACAATTTGGCCCTCTCTGCTTTCCTGCGGACTCCATCCTCAAAAGCACCTGTTTTCGCTTTCGGCAGCCTCCGGAGCAAAAAAGACAAACGTCCAGCTTTTGCTGCCACAGCAAAGGTGCCAGCGAGGAAAACTGATGCTGGTTCTCACTGCCTCCTGGAACCCTTTCAAATGCCACAGACAATTTGGCCCTCTCTGCTTTCCTGCGGACTCCATCCTCAAAAGCACCTGTTTTCGCTTTCGGCAACCTCAGGAGCAAAAAAGACAAACGTTCCAGCATTTGCTGCCACAGCAAAGGTGCCAGCGGGGAAAAGTAATGCTGGTCCTCATTGCCTCCTGGAACCACTTCAAATGCCACAGACAATTTGGCCCTCTCTGCTTTCCTGCGGACTCCATCCTCAAAAGCACCTGTTTTCGCTTTCGGCAACCTCCGGAGCAAAAAAGACAAACGTCCAGCTTTTGCTGCCACAGCAAAGGTGCCAGCGGGGAAAAGTGATGCTGGTCCTCATTGCCTCCTGGAACCTCTTCAAATGCCCCAGACAATTTGGCCCTCTCTGCTTTCCTGCGGAATCCATCCTCAAAAGCACCTTTTTTCGCTTTTGGCAACCTCAGGAGCAAAGAAGACAAATGTCCAGCTTTTGCTGCCACAGCAAAGGTGCCAACGGGGAAAAGTGATGCTGGTACTCATTGCCTCCTGGAACCTCTTCAAATGCCCCAGACAATTTGGCCCTCTCTGGCTTTCCTGCGGACTCCATCCTCAAAAGCACCTGTTTTCGCTTTCGGCAGCCTCCGGAGCAAAAAGACGAACGTCCAGCTTTTGCTGCCACAGCAAAGGTGCCAGCGGGGAAAAGTAATGCTGGTTCTCACTGCCTCCTGGAACTCTTTCAAATGCCAAAGACAATTTGGCCCTCTCTGCTTTCCTGCGGACTCCATCCTCAAAAGCACCTGTTTTCGCTTTCGGCAGCCTCCGGAGCAAAAAAGACAAACGTCCAGGTTTTGCTGCCACAGCAAAGGTGCCAGCGGAGAAAAGTAATGCTGGTCCTCATTGCCTCCTGGAACCTCTTCAAATGCCCCAGAGAATTTGGCCCTCTCTGCTTTCCTGCGGACTCTATCCTCAAAAGCACCTGTTTTCGCTTTCGGCAACCTCCGGAGCAAAAAAGACAAATGTCCAGGTTTTGCTGCCACAGCAAAGGTGCCAGCGGGGAAAAGTGATGCTGGTCCTCATTGCCTCCTGGAACCTCTTCAAATGCCCCAGACAATTTGGCCCTCTCTGCTTTCCTGCGGACTCCATCCTCAAAAGCACCTGTTTTCGCTTTCGGCAACCTCAGGAGCAAAAAAGACAAACGTCCAGGTTTTGCTGCCACAGCAAAGGTGCCAGCGGGGAAAAGTAATGCTGGTCCTCATTGCCTCCTGGAACCTCTTCAAATGCCACAGACAATTTGGCCCTCTCTGCTTTCCTGCGGACTCCATCCTCAAAAGCACCTTTTTTCGCTTTCTGCATCATCCGGAGCAAAAAAGACAAACGTCCAGGTTTTGATGCCACAGCAAAGGTGCCAGCAGGGAAAAGTTATGCTGGTTCTCACTGCCTCCTGGAACCCTTTCAAATGCCCCAGACAATTTGGCCCTCTCTGCTTTCCTGCGGACTCCATCCTCAAAAGCACCTGTTTTCGCTTTCGGCAACCTCCGGAGCAAAAAAGACAAACGTCAGCTTTTGCTGCCACAGCAAAGGTGCCAGCGGGGAAAAGTAATGCTGGTTCTCACTGTCTCCTGGAACCCTTTCAAATGCCCCAGACAATTTGGCCCTCTCTGCTTTCCTGCGGACTCCATCCTCAAAAGCACCTGTTTTCGCTTTCGGCAGCCTCCGGAGCAAAAAAGACAAACGTCCAGCTTTTGCTGCCACAGCAAAGGTGCCAGCGGGGAAAAGTAATGCTGGTTCTCACTGCCTCCTGGAACCTCTTCAAATGCCACAGACAATTTGGCCCTCTCTGCTTTCCTGCGGACTCCATCCTCAAAAGCACCTGTTTTCGCTTTCGGCAACCTCCGGAGCAAAAAAGACAAACATCCAGGTTTTGCTGCCACAGCAAAGGTGCCAGCGGGGAAAAGTGATGCTGGTCCTCATTGCCTCCTGGAACCTCTTCAAATGCCAGAGACAATTTGGCCCTCTCTGCTTTCCTGCGGACTCCATCCTCAAAAGCACCTGTTTTCGCTTTCGGCAGCCTCCGGAGCAAAAAAGACAAACGTCCAGCTTTTGCTGCCACAGCAAAGGTGCCAGCGGGGAAAAGTAATGCTGGTTCTCATTGCCTCCTGGAACCTCTTCAAATGCCACAGACAATTTGGCCCTCTCTGCTTTCCTGCGGACTCCATCCTCAAAAGCACCTGTTTTCGCTTTCGGCAACCTCCGGAGCAAAAAAGACAAACGTCCAGGTTTTGCTGCCACAGCAAAGGTGCCAGCGGGGAAAAGTAATGCTGGTCCTCATTGCCTCCTGGAACCTCTTCAAATGCCACAGACAATTTGGCCCTCTCTGCTTTCCTGCGGACTCCATCCTCAAAAGCACCTTTTTTCGCTTTCGGCAACCTCCGGAGCAAAAAAGACAAACGTCCAGCTTTTGCTGCCACAGCAAAGGTGCCAGCGGGGAAAAGTAATGCTGGTCCTCACTGCCTCCTGGAACCTCTTCAAATGCCACAGACAATTTGGCCCTCTCTGCTTTCCTGCGGACTCCATCCTCAAAAGCACCTTTTTTCGCTTTCGGCAACCTCCGGAGCAAAAAAGACAAACGTCCAGGTTTTGCTGCCACAGCAAAGGTGCCAGCGGGGAAAAGTAATGCTGGTCCTCATTGCCTCCTGGAACCTCTTCAAATGCCACAGAAAATTTGGCCCTCTCTGCTTTCCTGCGTACTCCATCCTCAAAAGCACCTGTTTTCGCTTTCGGCAGCCTCCGGAGCAAAAAAGACAAACGTCCAGCTTTTGCTGCCACAGCAAAGGTGCCAGCGGGGAAAAGTAATGCTGGTTCTCACTGCCTCCTGGAACCCTTTCAAATGCCCCAGACAATTTGGCCCTCTCTGCTTTCCTGCGGACTCCATCCTCAAAAGCACCTGTTTTCGCTTTCGGCAGCCTCTGGAGCAAAAAAGACAAACGTCCAGCTTTTGCTGCCACAGCAAAGGTGCCAGCGGGGAAAAGTAATGCTGGTCCTCATTGCCTCCTGGAACCTCTTCAAATGCCCCAGACAATTTGGCCCTCTCTGCTTTCCTGCGGACTCCATCCTCAAAAGCACCTTTTTTCGCTTTCGGCATCCTCCGGAGCAAAAAAGACAAACGTCCAGGTTTTGCTGCCACAGCAAAGGTGCCAGCATGGAAAAGTAATACTGGTTCTCACTGCCTCCTGGAACCCTTTCAAATGCCCCAGACAATTTGGCCCTCTCTGCTTTCCTGCGGACTCCATCCTCAAAAGCACCTTTTTTCGCTTTTGGCATACTCCGGAGCGAAAAAGACAAACGTCCAGGTTTTGATGCCACAGCAAAGGTGCCAGCAGGGAAAAGTTATGCTGGTTCTCACTGCCTCCTGGAACCCTTTCAAATGCCACAGACAATTTGGCCCTCTCTGCTTTCCTGCGGACTCCATCCTCAAAAGCACCTTTTTTCGCTTTCGGCAACCTCAGGAGCAAAAAAGACAAACGTCCAGCTTTTGCTGCCACAGCAAAGGTGCCAGCGGGGAAAAGTAATGCTGGTTCTCACTGTCTCCTGGAACCCTTTAAAATTCCCCAGACAATTTGGCCGTCTCTCCTTTCCTGCGGACTCTATCCTCAAAAGCACCTGTTTTCGCTTTCGGCCACCTCAGGAGCAAAAAAGACAAACGTCCAGCTTTTGCTGCCACAGCAAAGGTGCCAGCGGGGAAAAGTAATGCTGGTTCTCACTGCCTCCTGGAACCCTTTCAAATGCCCCAGACAATTTGGCCCTCTCTGCTTTCCTGCGGACTCCATCCTCAAAAGCACCTGTTTTCGCTTTCGGCAACCTCCGGAGCAAAAAAGACAAACGTCCAGCTTTTGCTGCCACAGCAAAGGTGCCAGCGGGGAAAAGTAATGCTGGTTCTCACTGTCTCCTGGAACCCTTTCAAATGCCCCAGACAATTTGGCCCTCTCTGCTTTCCTGCGGACTCCATCCTCAAAAGCACCTGTTTCTGCTTTCGGCAACCTCCGGAGCAAAAAAGACAAACGTCCAGCTTTTGCTGCCACAGCAAAGGTGCCAGCGGGGAAAAGTAATGCTGGTTCTCACTGTCTCCTGGAACCCTTTCAAATGCCCCAGACAATTTGGCCCTCTCTGCTTTCCTGCGGACTCCATCCTCAAAAGCACCTTTTTTCGCTTTCGGCAACCTCAGGAGCAAAAAAGACAAACGTCCAGCTTTTGCTGCCACAGCAAAGGTGCCAGCGGGGAAAAGTAATGCTGGTTCTCACTGTCTCCTGGAACCCTTTAAAATGCCCCAGACAATTTGGCCGTCTCTCCTTTCCTGCGGACTCTATCCTCAAAAGCACCTGTTTTCGCTTTCGGCCACCTCAGGAGCAAAAAAGACAAACGTCCAGCTTTTGCTGCCACAGCAAAGGTGCCAGCGGGGAAAAGTAATGCTGGTTCTCACTGCCTCCTGGAACCCTTTCAAATGCCCCAGACAATTTGGCCCTCTCTGCTTTCCTGCGGACTCCATCCTCAAAAGCACCTGTTTTCGCTTTCGGCAACCTCCGGAGCAAAAAAGACAAACGTCCAGCTTTTGCTGCCACAGCAAAGGTGCCAGCGGGGAAAAGTAATGCTGGTTCTCACTGTCTCCTGGAACCCTTTCAAATGCCCCAGACAATTTGGCCCTCTCTGCTTTCCTGCGGACTCCATCCTCAAAAGCACCTGTTTCCGCTTTCGGCAACCTCCGGAGCAAAAAAGACAAACGTCCAGCTTTTGCTGCCACAGCAAAGGTGCCAGCGGGGAAAAGTAATGCTGGTTCTCACTGCCTCCTGGAACCCTTTCAAATGCCCCAGACAATTTGGCACTCTCTGCTTTCCTGCGGACTCCATCCTCAAAAGCACCTGTTTTCGCTTTCGGCAACCTCCGGAGCAAAAAAGACAAACGTCCAGCTTTTGCTGCCACAGCAAAGGTGCCAGCGGGGAAAAGTGATGCTGGTCCTCACTGTCTCCTGGAACCTCTTCAAATGCCCCAGACAATTTGGCCCTCTCTGCTTTCCTGCGGACTCCATCCTCAAAAGCACCTTTTTTCACTTTCGGCAACCTCCGGAGCAAAAAAGACAAACGTCCAGGTTTTGCTGCAACACCAAAGGTGCCAGCGGGGAAAAGTGATGCTGGTACTCATTGCCTCCTGGAACCTCTTCAAATGCCCCAGACCATTTGGCCCTCTCTGCTTTCCTGCAGACTCCATCCTCAAAAGCACCTGTTTTCGCTTTCGGCAGCCTCCGGAGCAAAAAAGACAAACGTCCAGCTTTTGCTGCCACAGCAAAGGTGCCAGCGAGTAAAAGTGATGCTGGTTCTCACTGCCTCCTGGAACCCTTTCAAATGCCCCAGACAATTTGGCCCTCTCTGCTTTCCTGCGGACTCCATCCTCAAAAGCACCTGTTTTCGCTTTCGGCAACCTCAGGAGCAAAAAAGACAAACGTCCAGGTTTTGCTGCCACAGCAAAGGTGCCAGCGGGGAAAAGTAATGCTGGTTCTCACTGTCTCCTAGAACCCTTTAAAATGCCCCAGACAATTTGGCCGTCTCTCCTTTCCTGCGGACTATATCCTCAAAAGCACCTGTTTTCGCTTTAGGCCACCTCAGGAGCAAAAAAGACAAACGTCCAGCTTTTGCTGCCACAGCAAAGGTGCCAGCGGGGAAAAGTAATGCTGGTTCTCACTGCCTCCTGGAACCCTTTCAAATGCCCCAGACAATTTGGCCCTCTCTGCTTTCCTGCGGACTCCATCCTCAAAAGCACCTGTTTTCGCTTTCGGCAACCTCCGGAGCAAAAAAGACAAACGTCCAGCTTTTGCTGCCACAGCAAAGGTGCCAGCGGGGAAAAGTAATGCTGGTTCTCACTGTCTCCTGGAACCCTTTCAAATGCCCCAGACAATTTGGCCCTCTCTGCTTTCCTGCGGACTCCATCCTCAAAAGCACCTGTTTCCGCTTTCGGCAACCTCCGGAGCAAAAAAGACAAACGTCCAGCTTTTGCTGCCACAGCAAAGGTGCCAGCGGGGAAAAGTGATGCTGGTCCTCATTGTCTCCTGGAACCTCTTCAAATGCCCCAGACCATTTGGCCCTCTCTGCTTTCCTGCAGACTCCATCCTCAAAAGCACCTGTTTTCGCTTTCGGCAACCTCCGGAGCAAAAAAGGCAAACGTCCAGCTTTTGCTGCCACAGCAAAGGTGCCAGCGGGGAAAAGTGATGCTGGTTCTCATTGCCTCCTGGAACCTCTTCAAATGCCACAGACAATTTGGCCCTCTCTGCTTTCCTGCGGACTCCATCCTTAAAAGCACCTGTTTTCGCTTTCGGCAGCCTCCGGAGCAAAAAAGACAAACGTCCAGCTTTTGCTGCCACAGCAAAGGTGCCAGCGGGGAAAAGTAATGCTGGTTCTCACTGCCTCCTGGAACCCTTTCAAATACCCCAGACAATTTGGCCCTCTCTGCTTTCCTGCGGACTCCATCCTCAAAAGCACCTTTTTTCGCTTTCGGCAACCTCAGGAGCAAAAAAGACAAACGTCCAGCTTTTGCTGCCACAGCAAAGGTGCCAGCGGGGAAAAGTAATGCTGGTCCTCATTGCCTCCTGGAACCTCTTCAAATGCCCCAGACAATTTGGCCCTCTCTGCTTTCCTGCGGACTCCATCCTCAAAAGCACCTTTTTTCGCTTTCGGCATCCTCCGGAGCAAAAAAGACAAACGTCCAGGTTTTGCTGCCACAGCAAAGGTGCCAGCATGGAAAAGTAATACTGGTTCTCACTGCCTCCTGGAACCCTTTCAAATGCCCCAGACAATTTGGCCCTCTCTGCTTTCCTGCGGACTCCATCCTCAAAAGCACCTTTTTTCGCTTTTGGCATCCTCCGGAGCAAAAAAGACAAACGTCCAGGTTTTGATGCCACAGCAAAGGTGCCAGCAGGGAAAAGTTATGCTGGTTCTCACTGCCTCCTGGAACCCTTTCAAATGCCACAGACAATTTGGCCCTCTCTGCTTTCCTGCGGACTCCATCCTCAAAAGCACCTGTTTTCGCTTTCGGCAACCTCCGGAGCAAAAAAGACAAACGTCCAGGTTTTGATGCCACAGCAAAGGTGCCAGCGGGGAAAAGTAATGCTGGTTCTCACTGTCTCCTGGAACCCTTTCAAATGCCCCAGACAATTTGGCCCTCTCTGCTTTCCTGCGGACTCCATCCTCAAAAGCACCTGTTTTCGCTTTCGGCAACCTCAGGAGCAAAAAAGACAAACGTCCAGCTTTTGCTGCCACAGCAAAGGTGCCAGCGGGGAAAAGTAATGCTGGTTCTCACTGTCTCCTGGAACCCTTTCAAATGCCCCAGACAATTTGGCCCTCTCTGCTTTCCTGCGGACTCCATCCTCAAAAGCACCTGTTTCCGCTTTCGGCAACCTCCGGAGCAAAAAAGACAAACGTCCAGCTTTTGCTGCCACAGCAAAGGTGCCAGCGGGGAAAAGTGATGCTGGTTCTCACTGCCTCCTGGAACCCTTTCAAATGCCACAGACAATTTGGCACTCTCTGCTTTCCTGCGGACTCCATCCTCAAAAGCACCTGTTTTCGCTTTCGGCAACCTCCGGAGCAAAAAAGACAAACGTCCAGCTTTTGCTGCCACAGCAAAGGTGCCAGCGGGGAAAAGTGATGCTGGTCCTCATTGTCTCCTGGAACCTCTTCAAATGCCCCAGACAATTTGGCCCTCTCTGCTTTCCTGCGGACTCCATCCTCAAAAGCACCTTTTTTCACTTTCGGCAACCTCAGGAGCAAAAAAGACAAACGTCCAGGTTTTGCTGCCACAGCAAAGGTGCCAGCGGGGAAAAGTGATGCTGGTACTCATTGCCTCCTGGAACCTCTTCAAATGCCCCAGACCATTTGGCCCTCTCTGCTTTCCTGCGGAATCCATCCTCAAAAGCACCTTTTTTCGCTTTCGGCAACCTCCGGAGCAAAAAAGACAAACGTCCAGCTTTTGCTGCCACAGCAAAGGTGCCAGCGAGTAAAAGTGATGCTGGTTCTCACTGCCTCCTGGAACCCTTTCAAATGCCACAGACAATTTGGCCCTCTCTGCTTTCCTGCGGACTCCATCCTCAAAAGCACCTGTTTCCGCTTTCGGCAACCTCCGGAGCAAAAAAGACAAACGTCCAGCTTTTGCTGCCACAGCAAAGGTGCCAGCGGGGAAAAGTGATGCTGGTTCTCACTGCCTCCTGGAACCCTTTCAAATGCCACAGACAATTTGGCACTCTCTGCTTTCCTGCGGACTCCATCCTCAAAAGCACCTGTTTTCGCTTTCGGCAACCTCCGGAGCAAAAAAGACAAACGTCCAGCTTTTGCTGCCACAGCAAAGGTGCCAGCGGGGAAAAGTGATGCTGGTCCTCATTGTCTCCTGGAACCTCTTCAAATGCCCCAGACAATTTGGCCCTCTCTGCTTTCCTGCGGACTCCATCCTCAAAAGCACCTTTTTTCACTTTCGGCAACCTCCGGAGCAAAAAAGACAAACGTCCAGGTTTTGCTGCCACAGCAAAGGTGCCAGCGGGGAAAAGTGATGCTGGTACTCATTGCCTCCTGGAACCTCTTCAAATGCCCCAGACAATTTGGCCCTCTCTGCTTTCCTGCGGACTCCATCCTCAAAAGCACCTTTTTTCACTTTCGGCAACCTCCGGAGCAAAAAAGACAAACGTCCAGGTTTTGCTGCCACAGCAAAGGTGCCAGCGGGGAAAAGTGATGCTGGTACTCATTGCCTCCTGGAACCCTTTCAAATACCCCAGACAATTTGGCCCTCTCTGCTTTCCTGCGGACTCCATCCTCAAAAGCACCTGTTTTCGCTTTCGGCAACCTCAGGAGCAAAAAAGACAAACGTCCAGGTTTTGCTGCCACAGCAAAGGTGCCAGCGGGGAAAAGTAATGCTGGTCCTCATTGCCTCCTGGAACCTCTTCAAATGCCCCAGACAATTTGGCCCTCTCTGCTTTCCTGCGGACTCCATCCTCAAAAGCACCTGTTTTCGCTTTCGGCAACCTCCGGAGCAAAAAAGACAAACGTCCAGCTTTTCCTGCCACAGCAAAGGTGCCAGCGGGGAAAAGTGATGCTGGTCCTCATTGCCTCCTGGAACCTCTTCAAATGCCCCAGACAATTTGGCCCTCTCTGCTTTCCTGCCGACTCCATCCTCAAAAGCACCTGTTTTCGCTTTCGGCAACCTCAGGAGCAAAAAAGACAAACGTCCAGCTTTTGCTGCCACAGCAAAGGTGCCAGCGGGGAAAAGTAATGCTGGTCCTCATTGCCTCCTCGAACCTCTTCAAATGCCCCAGACAATTTGGCCCTCTCTGCTTTCCTGCGGACTCCATCCTCAAAACCACTTTTTTTCGCTTTTGGAAACCTCAGGAGCAAAAAAGACAAACGTCCAGCTTTTGCTGCCACAGAAAAGGTGCCAGCGGGGAAAAGTAATGCTGGTCCTCATTGCCTCCTGGAACCTCTTCAAATGCCACAGACAATTTGGCCCTCTCTGCTTTCCTGCGGACTCCATCCTCAAAAGCACCTGTTTTCGCTTTCGGCATCATCCGGAGCAAAAAAGACAAACGTCCAGCTTTTGCTGCCACAGCAAAGGTGCCAGCGAGTAAAAGTGATGCTGGTTCTCACTGCCTCCTGGAACCCTTTCAAATGCCACAGACAATTTGGCCCTCTCTGCTTTCCTGCGGACTCCATCCTCAAAAGCACCTGTTTTCGCTTTCGGCAACCTCAGGAGCAAAAAAGACAAACGTCCAGCTTTTGCTGCCACAGCAAAGGTGCCAGCGGGGAAAAGTGATGCTGGTTCTCATTGCCTCCTGGAACCTCTTCAAATGCCCCAGACAATTTGGCCCTCTCTGCTTTCCTGCGGACTCCATCCTTAAAAGCACCTGTTTTCGCTTTCGGCAGCCTCCGGAGCAAAAAAGACAAACGTCCAGCTTTTGCTGCCACAGCAAAGGTGCCAGCGGGGAAAAGTAATGCTGGTTCTCACTGCCTCCTGGAACCCTTTCAAATACCCCAGACAATTTGGCCCTCTCTGCTTTCCTGCGGACTCCATCCTCAAAAGCACCTTTTTTCGCTTTCGGCAACCTCAGGAGCAAAAAAGACAAACGTCCAGCTTTTGCTGCCACAGCAAAGGTGCCAGCGGGGAAAAGTAATGCTGGTCCTCATTGCCTCCTGGAACCTCTTCA
Organism: Vanellus vanellus; assembly: GCF_965231255.1. Classification (NCBI taxonomy): domain Eukaryota; kingdom Metazoa; phylum Chordata; class Aves; order Charadriiformes; family Charadriidae; genus Vanellus; species Vanellus vanellus. Next base: position 109,027 of record NW_028128133.1, read on the forward strand.
AATGCCCCAGACAATTTGGCCCTCTCTGCTTTCCTGCGGACTCCATCCTCAAAAGCACCTTTTTTCGCTTTCGGCATCCTCCGGAGCAAAAAAGACAAACGTCCAGGTTTTGCTGCCACAGCAAAGGTGCCAGCATGGAAAAGTAATACTGGTTCTCACTGCCTCCTGGAACCCTTTCAAATGCCCCAGACAATTTGGCCCTCTCTGCTTTCCTGCGGACTCCATCCTCAAAAGCACCTTTTTTCGCTTTTGGCATCCTCCGGAGCAAAAAAGACAAACGTCCAGGTTTTGATGCCACAGCAAAGGTGCCAGCAGGGAAAAGTTATGCTGGTTCTCACTGCCTCCTGGAACCCTTTCAAATGCCACAGACAATTTGGCCCTCTCTGCTTTCCTGCGGACTCCATCCTCAAAAGCACCTGTTTTCGCTTTCGGCAACCTCCGGAGCAAAAAAGACAAACGTCCAGGTTTTGATGCCACAGCAAAGGTGCCAGCGGGGAAAAGTAATGCTGGTTCTCACTGCCTCCTGGAACCCTTTCAAATGCCCCAGACAATTTGGCCCTCTCTGCTTTCCTGCGGACTCCATCCTCAAAAGCACCTGTTTTCGCTTTCGGCAACCTCAGGAGCAAAAAAGACAAACGTCCAGCTTTTGCTGCCACAGCAAAGGTGCCAGCGGGGAAAAGTAATGCTGGTTCTCACTGTCTCCTGGAACCCTTTCAAATGCCCCAGACAATTTGGCCGTCTCTCCTTTCCTGCGGACTCTATCCTCAAAAGCACCTGTTTTCGCTTTCGGCAACCTCAGGAGCAAAAAAGACAAACGTCCAGCTTTTGCTGCCACAGCAAAGGTGCCAGCGGGGAAAAGTAATGCTGGTTCTCACTGCCTCCTGGAACCCTTTCAAATGCCCCAGACAATTTGGCCCTCTCAGCTTTCCTGCGGACTCCATCCTCAAAAGCACCTGTTTTCGCTTTCGGCAACCTCCGGAGCAAAAAAGACAAACGTCCAGCTTTTGCTGCCACAGCAAAGGTGCCAGCGGGGAAAAGTAATGCTGGTTCTCACTGCCTCCTGGAACCCTTTCAAGTTCCACAGACAATTTGGCCCTCTCTGCTTTCCTGCGGACTCCATCCTCAAAAGCACCTGTTTTCGCTTTCGGCAGCCTCCGGAGCAAAAAAGACAAACGTCCAGCTTTTGCTGCCACAGTAAAGGTGCCAGCGGGGAAAAGTAATGCTGGTCCTCATTGCCTCCTGGAACCTCTTCAAATGCCCCAGACAATTTGGCCCTCTCTGCTTTCCTGCGGACTCTATCCTCAAAAGCACCTTTTTTCGCTTTTGGCAACCTCAGGAGGAAAAAAGACAAACGTCCAGCTTTTGCTGCCACAGAAAAGGTGCCAGCGGGGAAAAGTGATGCTGGTCCTCATTGCCTCCTGGAACCTCTTCAAATGCCCCAGACAATTTGGCCCTCTCTGCTTTCCTGCGGACTCCATCCTCAAAAGCACCTGTTTCCGCTTTCGGCAACCTCCGGAGCAAAAAAGACAAACGTCCAGCTTTTGCTGCCACAGCAAAGGTGCCAGCGGGGAAAAGTAATGCTGGTTCTCACTGCCTCCTGGAACCCTTTCAAATGCCCCAGACAATTTGGCCCTCTCTGCTTTCCTGCGGACTCCATCCTCAAAAGCACCTGTTTTCGCTTTCGGCAACCTCCGGAGCAAAAAAGACAAACGTCCAGCTTTTGCTGCCACAGCAAAGGTGCCAGCGGGGAAAAGTGATGCTGGTTCTCATTGCCTCCTGGAACCTCTTCAAATGCCCCAGACAATTTGGCCCTCTCTGCTTTCCTGCGGACTCCATCCTTAAAAGCACCTGTTTTCGCTTTCGGCAGCCTCCGGAGCAAAAAAGACAAACGTCCAGCTTTTGCTGCCACAGCAAAGGTGCCAGCGGGGAAAAGTAATGCTGGTTCTCACTGCCTCCTGGAACCCTTTCAAATACCCCAGACAATTTGGCCCTCTCTGCTTTCCTGCGGACTCCATCCTCAAAAGCACCTTTTTTCGCTTTCGGCAACCTCAGGAGCAAAAAAGACAAACGTCCAGCTTTTGCTGCCACAGCAAAGGTGCCAGCGGGGAAAAGTAATGCTGGTCCTCATTGCCTCCTGGAACCTCTTCAAATGCCCCAGACAATTTGGCCCTCTCTGCTTTCCTGCGGACTCCATCCTCAAAAGCACCTTTTTTCGCTTTCGGCATCCTCCGGAGCAAAAAAGACAAACGTCCAGGTTTTGCTGCCACAGCAAAGGTGCCAGCATGGAAAAGTAATACTGGTTCTCACTGCCTCCTGGAACCCTTTCAAATGCCCCAGACAATTTGGCCCTCTCTGCTTTCCTGCGGACTCCATCCTCAAAAGCACCTTTTTTCGCTTTTGGCATCCTCCGGAGCAAAAAAGACAAACGTCCAGGTTTTGATGCCACAGCAAAGGTGCCAGCAGGGAAAAGTTATGCTGGTTCTCACTGCCTCCTGGAACCCTTTCAAATGCCACAGACAATTTGGCCCTCTCTGCTTTCCTGCGGACTCCATCCTCAAAAGCACCTGTTTTCGCTTTCGGCAACCTCCGGAGCAAAAAAGACAAACGTCCAGGTTTTGATGCCACAGCAAAGGTGCCAGCGGGGAAAAGTAATGCTGGTTCTCACTGTCTCCTGGAACCCTTTCAAATGCCCCAGACAATTTGGCCCTCTCTGCTTTCCTGCGGACTCCATCCTCAAAAGCACCTGTTTTCGCTTTCGGCAACCTCAGGAGCAAAAAAGACAAACGTCCAGCTTTTGCTGCCACAGCAAAGGTGCCAGCGGGGAAAAGTAATGCTGGTTCTCACTGTCTCCTGGAACCCTTTAAAATGCCCCAGACAATTTGGCCGTCTCTCCTTTCCTGCGGACTCTATCCTCAAAAGCACCTGTTTTCGCTTTCGGCAACCTCAGGAGCAAAAAAGACAAACGTCCAGCTTTTGCTGCCACAGCAAAGGTGCCAGCGGGGAAAAGTAATGCTGGTTCTCACTGCCTCCTGGAACCCTTTCAAATGCCCCAGACAATTTGGCCCTCTCAGCTTTCCTGCGGACTCCATCCTCAAAAGCACCTGTTTTCGCTTTCGGCAACCTCCGGAGCAAAAAAGACAAACGTCCAGCTTTTGCTGCCACAGCAAAGGTGCCAGCGGGGAAAAGTAATGCTGGTTCTCACTGCCTCCTGGAACCCTTTCAAGTTCCACAGACAATTTGGCCCTCTCTGCTTTCCTGCGGACTCCATCCTCAAAAGCACCTGTTTTCGCTTTCGGCAGCCTCCGGAGCAAAAAAGACAAACGTCCAGCTTTTGCTGCCACAGTAAAGGTGCCAGCGGGGAAAAGTAATGCTGGTCCTCATTGCCTCCTGGAACCTCTTCAAATGCCCCAGACAATTTGGCCCTCTCTGCTTTCCTGCGGACTCTATCCTCAAAAGCACCTTTTTTCGCTTTTGGCAACCTCAGGAGGAAAAAAGACAAACGTCCAGCTTTTGCTGCCACAGAAAAGGTGCCAGCGGGGAAAAGTGATGCTGGTCCTCATTGCCTCCTGGAACCTCTTCAAATGCCCCAGACAATTTGGCCCTCTCTGCTTTCCTGCGGACTCCATCCTCAAAAGCACCTGTTTCCGCTTTCGGCAACCTCCGGAGCAAAAAAGACAAACGTCCAGCTTTTGCTGCCACAGCAAAGGTGCCAGCGGGGAAAAGTAATGCTGGTTCTCACTGCCTCCTGGAACCCTTTCAAATGCCCCAGACAATTTGGCCCTCTCTGCTTTCCTGCGGACTCCATCCTCAAAAGCACCTGTTTTCGCTTTCGGCAACCTCCGGAGCAAAAAAGACAAACGTCCAGCTTTTGCTGCCACAGCAAAGGTGCCAGCGGGGAAAAGTGATTCTGGTCCTCATTGCCTCCTGGAACCTCTTCAAATGCCCCAGACAATTTGGCCCTCTCTGCTTTCCTGCGGACTCCATCCTCAAAAGCACCTGTTTTCGCTTTCGGCAACCTCCGGAGCAAAAAAGACAAACGTCCAGCTTTTGCTGCCACAGCAAAGGTGCCAGCGGGGAAAAGTAATGCTGGTTCTCACTGCCTCCTGGAACCCTTTCAAATTCCACAGACAATTTGGCCCTCTCTGCTTTCCTGCGGACTCCATCCTCAAAAGCACCTGTTTTCGCTTTCGGCAGCCTCCGGAGCAAAAAAGACAAACGTCCAGCTTTTGCTGCCACAGCAAAGGTGCCAGCGGGGAAAAGTAATGCTGGTCCTCATTGCCTCCTGGAACCTCTTCAAATGCCACAGACAATTTGGCCCTCTCTGCTTTCCTGCGGACTCTATCCTCAAAAGCACCTTTTTTCGCTTTTGGCAACCTCCGGAGCAAAAAAGACAAACGTCCAGCTTTTGCTGCCACAGAAAAGGTGCCAGCGGGGAAAAGTAATGCTGGTCCTCATTGCCTCCTGGAACCTCTTCAAATGCCACAGACAATTTGGCCCTCTCTGCTTTCCTGCGGAATCCATCCTCAAAAGCACCTGTTTTCGCTTTCTGCATACTCCGGAGCAAAAAAGACAAACGTCCAGGTTTTGATGCCACAGCAAAGGTGCCAGCAGGGAAAAGTTATGCTGGTTCTCACTGCCTCCTGGAACCCTTTCAAATGCCCCAGACAATTTGGCCCTCTCTGCTTTCCTGCGGACTCCATCCTCAAAAGCACCTGTTTTCGCTTTCGGCAACCTCCGGAGCAAAAAAGACAAACGTCCAGCTTTTGCTGCCACAGCAAAGGTGCCAGCGGGGAAAAGTAATGCTGGTTCTCACTGTCTCCTGGAACCCTTTCAAATGCCCCAGACAATTTGGCCGTCTCTGCTTTCCTGCGGACTCCATCCTCAAAAGCACCTGTTTTCGCTTTCGGCAGCCTCCGGAGCAAAAAAGGCAAACGTCCAGCTTTTGCTGCCACAGCAAAGGTGCCAGCGGGGAAAAGTAATGCTGGTTCTCACTGCCTCCTGGAACCTCTTCAAATGCCACAGACAATTTGGCCCTCTCTGCTTTCCTGCGGACTCCATCCTCAAAAGCACCTGTTTTCGCTTTCGGCAACCTCCGGAGCAAAAAAGACAAACGTCCAGCTTTTGCTGCCACAGCAAAGGTGCCAGCGGGGAAAAGTAATGCTGGTTCTCACTGTCTCCTGGAACCCTTTCAAATGCCCCAGACAATTTGGCCCTCTCTGCTTTCCTGCGGACTCCATCCTCAAAAGCACCTGTTTTCGCTTTCGGCAACCTCAGGAGCAAAAAAGACAAACGTCCAGCTTTTGCTGCCACAGCAAAGGTGCCAGCGGGGAAAAGTGATTCTGGTCCTCATTGCCTCCTGGAACCTCTTCAAATGCCCCAGACAATTTGGCCCTCTCTGCTTTCCTGCGGACTCCATCCTCAAAAGCACCTGTTTTCGCTTTCGGCAACCTCCGGAGCAAAAAAGACAAACGTCCAGCTTTTGCTGCCACAGCAAAGGTGCCAGCGGGGAAAAGTAATGCTGGTTCTCACTGCCTCCTGGAACCCTTTCAAATGCCCCAGACAATTTGGCCCTCTCTGCTTTCCTGCGGACTCCATCCTCAAAAGCACCTGTTTTCGCTTTCGGCAGCCTCCGGAGCAAAAAAGACAAACGTCCAGGTTTTGCTGCCACAGCAAAGGTGCCAGCGGGGAAAAGTAATGCTGGTCCTCATTGCCTCCTGGAACCTCTTCAAATGCCCCAGACAATTTGGCCCTCTCTGCTTTCCTGCGGACTCTATCCTCAAAAGCACCTTTTTTCGCTTTTGGCAACCTCCGGAGAAAAAAGACAAACGTCCAGCTTTTGCTGCCACAGCAAAGGTGCCAGCGGGGAAAAGTAATGCTGGTCCTCATTGCCTCCTGGAACCTCTTCAAATGCCACAGACAATTTGGCCCTCTCTGCTTTCCTGCGGAATCCATCCTCAAAAGCACCTGTTTTCGCTTTCTGCATACTCCGGAGCAAAAAAGACAAACGTCCAGGTTTTGATGCCACAGCAAAGGTGCCAGCAGGGAAAAGTTATGCTGGTTCTCACTGCCTCCTGGAACCCTTTCAAATGCCACAGACAATTTGGCCCTCTCTGCTTTCCTGCGGACTCCATCCTCAAAAGCACCTGTTTTCGCTTTCGGCAGCCTCCGGAGCAAAAAAGACAAACGTCCAGCTTTTGCTGCCACAGCAAAGGTGCCAGCGGGGAAAAGTAATGCTGGTTCTCACTGCCTCCTGGAACCTCTTCAAATGCCACAGACAATTTGGCCCTCTCTGCTTTCCTGCGGACTCCATCCTCAAAAGCACTTGTTTTCGCTTTTGGCAACCTCAGGAGCAAAAAAGACAAACGTCCAGCTTTTGCTGCCACAGCAAAGGTGCCAGCGGGGAAAAGTAATGCTGGTCCTCATTGCCTCCTGGAACCTCTTCAAATGCCACAGACAATTTGGCCCTCTCTGCTTTCCTGCGGACTCCATCCTCAAAAGCACCTGTTTTCGCTTTCGGCAGCCTCCGGAGCAAAAAAGACAAACGTCCAGCTTTTGCTGCCACAGCAAAGGTGCCAGCGGGGAAAAGTAATGCTGGTTCTCACTGTCTCCTGGAACCCTTTCAAATGCCCCAGACAATTTGGCCGTCTCTTCTTTCCTGCGGACTCCATCCTCAAAAGCACCTGTTTTCGCTTTCGGCAACCTCCGGAGCAAACAAGACAAACGTCCAGCTTTTGCTGCCACAGCAAAGGTGCCAGCGGGGAAAAGTAATGCTGGTTCTCACTGTCTCCTGGAACCCTTTCAAATGCCCCAGACAATTTGGCCGTCTCTGCTTTCCTGCGGACTCCATCCTCAAAAGCACCTGTTTTCGCTTTCGGCAGCCTCCGGAGCAAAAAAGACAAACGTCCAGCTTTTGCTGCCACAGCAAAGGTGCCAGCGGGGAAAAGTAATGCTGGTTCTCACTGCCTCCTGGAACCTCTTCAAATGCCACTGACAATTTGGCCCTCTCTGCTTTCCTGCGGACTCCATCCTCAAAAGCACTTGTTTTCGCTTTTGGCAACCTCCGGATCAAAAAAGACAAACGTCCAGGTTTTGCTGCCACAGCAAAGGTGCCAGCGGGGAAAAGTAATGCTGGTCCTCATTGCCTCCTGGAACCTCTTCAAATGCCACAGACAATTTCGCCCTCTCTGCTTTCCTGCGGACTCCATCCTCAAAAGCACCTGTTTTCGCTTTCGGCAGCCTCCGGAGCAAAAAAGACAAACGTCCAGCTTTTGCTGCCACAGCAAAGGTGCCAGCGGGGAAAAGTAATGCTGGTTCTCACTGTCTCCTGGAACCCTTTCAAATGCCCCAGACAATTTGGCCGTCTCTTCTTTCCTGCGGACTCCATCCTCAAAAGCACCTGTTTTCGCTTTCGGCAACCTCCGGAGCAAACAAGACAAACGTCCAGCTTTTGCTGCCACAGCAAAGGTGCCAGCGGGGAAAAGTAATGCTGGTTCTCACTGTCTCCTGGAACCCTTTCAAATGCCACAGACAATTTGGCCGTCTCTGCTTTCCTGCGGACTCCATCCTCAAAAGCACCTGTTTTCGCTTTCGGCAACCTCAGGAGCAAAAAAGACAAACGTCCAGCTTTTGCTGCCACAGCAAAGGTGCCAGCGGGGAAAAGTAATGCTGGTTCTCACTGCCTCCTGGAACCCTTTCAAATGCCCCAGACAATTTGGCCCTCTCAGCTTTCCTGCGGACTCCATCCTCAAAAGCACCTGTTTTCGCTTTCGGCAACCTCCGGAGCAAAAAAGACAAACGTCCAGCTTTTGCTGCCACAGCAAAGGTGCCAGCGGGGAAAAGTAATGCTGGTTCTCACTGCCTCCTGGAACCCTTTCAAGTTCCACAGACAATTTGGCCCTCTCTGCTTTCCTGCGGACTCCATCCTCAAAAGCACCTGTTTTCGCTTTCGGCAGCCTCCGGAGCAAAAAAGACAAACGTCCAGCTTTTGCTGCCACAGTAAAGGTGCCAGCGGGGAAAAGTAATGCTGGTCCTCATTGCCTCCTGGAACCTCTTCAAATGCCCCAGACAATTTGGCCCTCTCTGCTTTCCTGCGGACTCTATCCTCAAAAGCACCTTTTTTCGCTTTTGGCAACCTCAGGAGGAAAAAAGACAAACGTCCAGCTTTTGCTGCCACAGAAAAGGTGCCAGCGGGGAAAAGTAATGCTGGTCCTCATTGCCTCCTGGAACCTCTTCAAATGCCACAGACAATTTGGCCCTCTCTGCTTTCCTGCGGAATCCATCCTCAAAAGCACCTGTTTTCGCTTTCTGCATACTCCGGAGCAAAAAAGACAAACGTCCAGGTTTTGATTCCACAGCAAAGGTGCCAGCAGGGAAAAGTTATGCTGGTTCTCACTGCCTCCTGGAACCCTTTCAAATGCCCCAGACAATTTGGCCCTCTCTTCTTTCCTGCGGACTCCATCCTCAAAAGCACCTGTTTTCGCTTTCGGCAACCTCCGGAGCAAAAAAGACAAACGTCCAGCTTTTGCTGCCACAGCAAAGGTGCCAGCGGGGAAAAGTAATGCTGGTTCTCACTGTCTCCTGGAACCCTTTCAAATGCCCCAGACAATTTGGCCCTCTCTGCTTTCCTGCGGACTCCATCCTCAAAAGCACCTGTTTTCGCTTTCGGCAGCCTCCGGAGCAAAAAAGACAAACGTCCAGCTTTTGCTGCCACAGCAAAGGTGCCAGCGGGGAAAAGTAATGCTGGTTCTCACTGCCTCCTGGAACCTCTTCAAATGCCACAGACAATTTGGCCCTCTCTGCTTTCCTGCGGACTCCATCCTCAAAAGCACTTGTTTTCGCTTTCGGCAACCTCCGGAGCAAAAAAGACAAACGTCCAGGTTTTGCTGCCACAGCAAAGGTGCCAGCGGGGAAAAGTGATGCTGGTCCTCATTGCCTCCTGGAACCTCTTCAAATGCCACAGACAATTTGGCCCTCTCTGCTTTCCTGCGGACTCCATCCTCAAAAGCACCTGTTTTCGCTTTCGGCAACCTCCGGAGCAAAAAAGATAATCGTCCAGCTTTTGCTGCCACAGCAAAGGTGCCAGCGGGGAAAAGTAATGCTGGTTCTCACTGTCTCCTGGAACCCTTTCAAATGCCACAGACAATTTGGCCGTCTCTTCTTTCCTGCGGACTCCATCCTCAAAAGCACCTGTTTTCGCTTTCGGCAACCTCCGGAGCAAACAAGACAAACGTCCAGCTTTTGCTGCCACAGCAAAGGTGCCAGCGGGGAAAAGTAATGCTGGTTCTCACTGTCTCCTGGAACCCTTTCAAATGCCACAGACAATTTGGCCGTCTCTGCTTTCCTGCGGACTCCATCCTCAAAAGCACCTGTTTTCGCTTTCGGCAACCTCCGGAGCAAAAAAGACAAACGTCCAGCTTTTGCTGCCACAGCAAAGGTGCCAGAGGGGAAAAGTAATGCTGGTTCTCACTGCCTCCTGGAACCCTTTCAAATGCCACAGACAATTTGGCCCTCTCTGCTTTCCTGCGGACTCCATCCTCAAAAGCACCTTTTTTCACTTTCGGCAACCTCCGGAGCAAAAAAGACAAACGTCCAGCTTTTGCTGCCACAGCAAAGGTGCCAGCGGGGAAAATAATGCTGGTTCTCACTGTCTCCTGGAACCCTTTCAAATGCCCCAGACAATTTGGCCCTCTCTGCTTTCCTGCGGACTCCATCCTCAAAAGCACCTGTTTTCGCTTTCGGCAACCTCCGGAGCAAAAAAGACAAACGTCCAGCTTTTGCTGCCACAGCAAAGGTGCCAGCGGGGAAAAGTAATGCTGGTTCTCACTGCCTCCTGGAACCCTTTCAAATGCCACAGACAATTTGGCCCTCTCTGCTTTCCTGCGGACTCCATCCTCAAAAGCACCTGTTTTCGCTTTCGGCAACCTCCGGAGCAAAAAAGACAAACGTCCAGCTTTTGCTGCCACAGCAAAGGTGCCAGCGGGGAAAAGTAATGCTGTTTCTCACTGCCTCCTGGAACCCTTTCAAATGCCACAGACAATTTGGCCCTCTCTGCTTTCCTGCGGACTCCATCCTCAAAAGCACCTGTTTTCGCTTTTGCCAACCTCCGGAGCAAAAAAGACAAACGTCCAGCTTTTGCTGCCACAGCAAAGGTGCCAGCGGGGAAAAGTGATGCTGGTCCTCATTGCCTCCTGGAACCTCTTCAAATGCCACAGACAATTTGTCCCTCTCTGCTTTCCTGCGGACTCCATCCTCAAAAGCACCTGTTTTACCTTTCGGCAACCTCCGGAGCAAAAAAGACAAACGTCCAGCTTTTGCTGCCACAGCAAAGGTGCCAGCGGGGAAAAGTAATGCTGGTTCTCACTGTCTCCTGGAACCCTTTCAAATGCCCCAGACAATTTGGCCCTCTCTCCTTTCCTGCGGACTCCATCCTCAAAAGCACCTGTTTTTGCTTTCGGCAACCTCCGGAGCAAAAAAGACAAACGTCCAGCTTTTGCTGCCACAGCAAAGGTGCCAGCGGGGAAAAGTGATGCTGGTCCTCATTGCCTCCTGGAACCTCTTCAAATGCCCCAGACAATTTGGCCCTCTCTGCTTTCCTGCGGACTCCATCCTCAAAAGCACCTTTTTTCACTTTCGGCAACCTCCGGAGCAAAAAAGACAAACGTCCAGGTTTTGCTGCCACAGCAAAGGTGCCAACGGGGAAAAGTGATGCTGGTACTCATTGCCTCCTGGAACCTCTTCAAATGCCCCAGACAATTTGGCCCTCTCTGCTTTCCTGCGGACTCCATCCTCAAAAGCACCTGTTTTGGCTTTCGGCAGCCTCCGGAGCAAAAAAGACAAACGTCCAGCTTTTGCTGCCACAGCAAAGGTGCCAGCGAGGAAAAGTGATGCTGGTTCTCACTGCCTCCTGGAACCCTTTCAAATGCCACAGACAATTTGGCCCTCTCTGCTTTCCTGCGGACTCCATCCTCAAAAGCACCTGGTTTCGCTATCGGCAACCTCCGGAGCAAAAAAGACAAACGTCCAGCTTTTGCTGCCACAGCAAAGGTGCCAGCGGGGAAAAGTGATGCTGGTCCTCATTGCCTCCTGGAACCTCTTCAAATGCCCCAGACAATTTGGCCCTCTCTGCTTTCCTGCGGAATCCATCCTCAAAAGCACCTTTTTTCGCTTTCGGCAACCTCAGGAGCAAAAAAGACAAACGTCCAGCTTTTGCTGCCACAGCAAAGGTGCCAGCGGGGAAAAGTAATGCTGGTTCTCACTGCCTCCTGGAACCCTTTCAAATGCCACAGACAATTTGGCCCTCTCTTCTTTCCTGCGGACTCCATCCTCAAAAGCACCTGTTTTCGCTTTCGGCAACCTCCGGAGCAAAAAAGACAAACGTCCAGCTTTTGCTGCCACAGCAAAGGTGCCAGCGGGGAAAAGTAATGCTGGTTCTCACTGCCTCCTGGAACCCTTTCAAATGCCACAGACAATTTGGCCCTCTCTGCTTTCCTGCGGACTCCATCCTCAAAAGCACCTGTTTTTGCTTTCGGTAACCTCCGGAGCAAAAAAGACAAACGTCCAGCTTTTGCTGCCACAGCAAAGGTGCCAGCGGGGAAAAGTGATGCTGGTCCTCATTGCCTCCTGGAACCTCTTCAAATGCCCCAGACAATTTGGCCCTCTCTGCTTTCCTGCGGACTCCATCCTCAAAAGCACCTTTTTTCGCTTTCGGCAACCTCCGGAGCAAAAAAGACAAACGTCCAGGTTTTGCTGCCACAGCAAAGGTGCCAACGGGGAAAAGTGATCCTGGTCCTCATTGCCTCCTGGAACCTCTTCAAATGCCCCAGACAATTTGGCCCTCTCTGCTTTCCTGCGGACTCCATCCTCAAAAGCACCTGTTTTCGCTTTCGGCAGCCTCCGGAGCAAAAAAGACAAACGTCCAGCTTTTGCTGCCACAGCAAAGGTGCCAGCGAGGAAAACTGATGCTGGTTCTCACTGCCTCCTGGAACCCTTTCAAATGCCACAGACAATTTGGCCCTCTCTGCTTTCCTGCGGACTCCATCCTCAAAAGCACCTGTTTTCGCTTTCGGCAACCTCAGGAGCAAAAAAGACAAACGTCCAGCATTTGCTGCCACAGCAAAGGTGCCAGCGGGGAAAAGTAATGCTGGTCCTCATTGCCTCCTGGAACCACTTCAAATGCCACAGACAATTTGGCCCTCTCTGCTTTCCTGCGGACTCCATCCTCAAAAGCACCTGTTTTCGCTTTCGGCAACCTCCGGAGCAAAAAAGACAAACGTCCAGCTTTTGCTGCCACAGCAAAGGTGCCAGCGGGGAAAAGTGATGCTGGTCCTCATTGCCTCCTGGAACCTCTTCAAATGCCCCAGACAATTTGGCTCTCTCTGCTTTCCTGCGGAATCCATCCTCAAAAGCACCTTTTTTCGCTTTTGGCAACCTCAGGAGCAAAGAAGACAAATGTCCAGCTTTTGCTGCCACAGCAAAGGTGCCAACGGGGAAAAGTGATGCTGGTACTCATTGCCTCCTGGAACCTCTTCAAATGCCCCAGACAATTTGGCCCTCTCTGCTTTCCTGCGGACTCCATCCTCAAAAGCACCTGTTTTCGCTTTCGGCAACCTCCGGAGCAAAAAAGACGAACGTCCAGCTTTTGCTGCCACAGCAAAGGTGCCAGCGGGGAAAAGTAATGCTGGTTCTCACTGCCTCCTGGAACTCTTTCAAATGCCAAAGACAATTTGGCCCTCTCTGCTTTCCTGCGGACTCCATCCTCAAAAGCACCTGTTTTCGCTTTCGGCAGCCTCCGGAGCAAAAAAGACAAACGTCCAGGTTTTGCTGCCACAGCAAAGGTGCCAGCGGGGAAAAGTAATGCTGGTCCTCATTGCCTCCTGGAACCTCTTCAAATGCCCCAGAGAATTTGGCCCTCTCTGCTTTCCTGCGGACTCTATCCTCAAAAGCACCTGTTTTCGCTTTCGGCAACCTCCGGAGCAAAAAAGACAAATGTCCAGGTTTTGCTGCCACAGCAAAGGTGCCAGCGGGGAAAAGTGATGCTGGTCCTCATTGCCTCCTGGAACCTCTTCAAATGCCCCAGACAATTTGGCCCTCTCTGCTTTCCTGCGGACTCCATCCTCAAAAGCACCTGTTTTCGCTTTCGGCAACCTCAGCAGCAAAAAAGACAAACGTCCAGGTTTTGCTGCCACAGAAAAGGTGCCAGCGGGGAAAAGTAATGCTGGTCCTCATTGCCTCCTGGAACCTCTTCAAATGCCACAGACAATTTGGCCCTCTCTGCTTTCCTGCGGACTCCATCCTCAAAAGCACCTTTTTTCGCTTTCTGCATCATCCGGAGCAAAAAAGACAAACGTCCAGGTTTTGATGCCACAGCAAAGGTGCCAGCAGGGAAAAGTTATGCTGGTTCTCACTGCCTCCTGGAACCCTTTCAAATGCCCCAGACAATTTGGCCCTCTCTGCTTTCCTGCGGACTCCATCCTCAAAAGCACCTGTTTTCGCTTTCGGCAACCTCCGGAGCAAAAAAGACAAACGTCCAGCTTTTGCTGCCACAGCAAAGGTGCCAGCGGGGAAAAGTAATGCTGGTTCTCACTGTCTCCTGGAACCCTTTCAAATGCCCCAGACAATTTGGCCCTCTCTGCTTTCCTGCGGACTCCATCCTCAAAAGCACCTGTTTTCGCTTTCGGCAGCCTCCGGAGCAAAAAAGACAAACGTCCAGCTTTTGCTGCCACAGCAAAGGTGCCAGCGGGGAAAAGTAATGCTGGTTCTCACTGCCTCCTGGAACCTCTTCAAATGCCACAGACAATTTGGCCCTCTCTGCTTTCCTGCGGACTCCATCCTCAAAAGCACCTGTTTTCGCTTTCGGCAACCTCCGGAGCAAAAAAGACAAACATCCAGGTTTTGCTGCCACAGCAAAGGTGCCAGCGGGGAAAAGTGATGCTGGTCCTCATTGCCTCCTGGAACCTCTTCAAATGCCAGAGACAATTTGGCCCTCTCTGCTTTCCTGCGGACTCCATCCTCAAAAGCACCTGTTTTCGCTTTTGGCAGCCTCCGGAGCAAAAAAGACAAACGTCCAGCTTTTGCTGCCACAGCAAAGGTGCCAGCGGGGAAAAGTAATGCTGGTTCTCATTGCCTCCTGGAACCTCTTCAAATGCCACAGACAATTTGGCCCTCTCTGCTTTCCTGCGGACTCCATCCTCAAAAGCACCTGTTTTCGCTTTCGGCAACCTCCGGAGCAAAAAAGACAAACGTCCAGGTTTTGCTGCCACAGCAAAGGTGCCAGCGGGGAAAAGTAATGCTGGTCCTCATTGCCTCCTGGAACCTCTTCAAATGCCACAGACAATTTGGCCCTCTCTGCTTTCCTGCGGACTCCATCCTCAAAAGCACCTGTTTTCGCTTTCGGCAGCCTCCGGAGCAAAAAAGACAAACGTCCAGCTTTTGCTGCCACAGCAAAGGTGCCAGCGGGGAAAAGTAATGCTGGTCCTCACTGCCTCCTGGAACCTCTTCAAATGCCACAGACAATTTGGCCCTCTCTGCTTTCCTGCGGACTCCATCCTCAAAAGCACCTTTTTTCGCTTTCGGCAACCTCCGGAGCAAAAAAGACAAACGTCCAGGTTTTGCTGCCACAGCAAAGGTGCCAGCGGGGAAAAGTAATGCTGGTCCTCATTGCCTCCTGGAACCTCTTCAAATGCCACAGACAATTTGGCCCTCTCTGCTTTCCTGCGTACTCCATCCTCAAAAGCACCTGTTTTCGCTTTCGGCAGCCTCCGGAGCAAAAAAGACAAACGTCCAGCTTTTGCTGCCACAGCAAAGGTGCCAGCGGGGAAAAGTAATGCTGGTTCTCACTGTCTCCTGGAACCCTTTCAAATGCCCCAGACAATTTGGCCCTCTCTGCTTTCCTGCGGACTCCATCCTCAAAAGCACCTTTTTTCGCTTTCGGCAAACTCAGGAGCAAAAAAGACAAACGTCCAGCTTTTGCTGCCACAGCAAAGGTGCCAGCGGGGAAAAGTAATGCTGGTTCTCACTGTCTCCTGGAACCCTTTAAAATTCCCCAGACAATTTGGCCGTCTCTCCTTTCCTGCGGACTCTATCCTCAAAAGCACCTGTTTTCGCTTTCGGCCACCTCAGGAGCAAAAAAGACAAACGTCCAGCTTTTGCTGCCACAGCAAAGGTGCCAGCGGGGAAAAGTAATGCTGGTTCTCACTGTCTCCTGGAACCCTTTCAAATGCCCCAGACAATTTGGCCCTCTCTGCTTTCCTGCGGACTCCATCCTCAAAAGCACCTTTTTTCGCTTTCGGCAACCTCAGGAGCAAAAAAGACAAACGTCCAGCTTTTGCTGCCACAGCAAAGGTGCCAGCGGGGAAAAGTAATGCTGGTTCTCACTGTCTCCTGGAACCCTTTAAAATGCCCCAGACAATTTGGCCGTCTCTCCTTTCCTGCGGACTCTATCCTCAAAAGCACCTGTTTTCGCTTTCGGCCACCTCAGGAGCAAAAAAGACAAACGTCCAGCTTTTGCTGCCACAGCAAAGGTGCCAGCGGGGAAAAGTAATGCTGGTTCTCACTGCCTCCTGGAACCCTTTCAAATGCCCCAGACAATTTGGCCCTCTCTGCTTTCCTGCGGACTCCATCCTCAAAAGCACCTGTTTTCGCTTTCGGCAACCTCCGGAGCAAAAAAGACAAACGTCCAGCTTTTGCTGCCACAGCAAAGGTGCCAGCGGGGAAAAGTAATGCTGGTTCTCACTGTCTCCTGGAACCCTTTCAAATGCCCCAGACAATTTGGCCCTCTCTGCTTTCCTGCGGACTCCATCCTCAAAAGCACCTGTTTCCGCTTTCGGCAACCTCCGGAGCAAAAAAGACAAACGTCCAGCTTTTGCTGCCACAGCAAAGGTGCCAGCGGGGAAAAGTAATGCTGGTTCTCACTGCCTCCTGGAACCCTTTCAAATGCCCCAGACAATTTGGCCCTCTCTGCTTTCCTGCGGACTCCATCCTCAAAAGCACCTGTTTTCGCTTTCGGCAACCTCCGGAGCAAAAAAGACAAACGTCCAGCTTTTGCTGCCACAGCAAAGGTGCCAGCGGGGAAAAGTGATGCTGGTCCTCATTGTCTCCTGGAACCTCTTCAAATGCCCCAGACAATTTGGCCCTCTCTGCTTTCCTGCGGACTCCATCCTCAAAAGCACCTTTTTTCACTTTCGGCAACCTCAGGAGCAAAAAAGACAAACGTCCAGGTTTTGCTGCAACACCAAAGGTGCCAGCGGGGAAAAGTGATGCTGGTACTCATTGCCTCCTGGAACCTCTTCAAATGCCCCAGACCATTTGGCCCTCTCTGCTTTCCTGCAGACTCCATCCTGAAAAGCACCTGTTTTCGCTTTCGGCAGCCTCCGGAGCAAAAAAGACAAACGTCCAGCTTTTGCTGCCACAGCAAAGGTGCCAGCGAGTAAAAGTGATGCTGGTTCTCACTGCCTCCTGGAACCCTTTCAAATGCCACAGACAATTTGGCCCTCTCTGCTTTCCTGCGGACTCCATCCTCAAAAGCACCTGTTTTCGCTTTCGGCAACCTCAGGAGCAAAAAAGACAAACGTCCAGGTTTTGCTGCCACAGCAAAGGTGCCAGCGGGGAAAAGTAATGCTGGTTCTCACTGTCTCCTGGAACCCTTTAAAATGCCCCAGACAATTTGGCCGTCTCTCCTTTCCTGCGGACTATATCCTCAAAAGCACCTGTTTTCGCTTTAGGCCACCTCAGGAGCAAAAAAGACAAACGTCCAGCTTTTGCTGCCACAGCAAAGGTGCCAGCGGGGAAAAGTAATGCTGGTTCTCACTGCCTCCTGGAACCCTTTCAAATGCCCCAGACAATTTGGCCCTCTCTGCTTTCCTGCGGACTCCATCCTCAAAAGCACCTGTTTTCGCTTTCGGCAACCTCCGGAGCAAAAAAGACAAACGTCCAGCTTTTGCTGCCACAGCAAAGGTGCCAGCGGGGAAAAGTAATGCTGGTTCTCACTGTCTCCTGGAACCCTTTCAAATGCCCCAGACAATTTGGCCCTCTCTGCTTTCCTGCGGACTCCATCCTCAAAAGCACCTGTTTCCGCTTTCGGCAACCTCCGGAGCAAAAAAGACAAACGTCCAGCTTTTGCTGCCACAGCAAAGGTGCCAGCGGGGAAAAGTAATGCTGGTCCTCATTGCCTCCTGGAACCCTTTCAAAATGCCCCAGACAATTTGGCCCTCTCTGCTTTCCTGCGGACTCCATCCTCAAAAGCACCTGTTTTCGCTTTCGGCAACCTCCGGAGCAAAAAAGGCAAACGTCCAGCTTTTGCTGCCACAGCAAAGGTGCCAGCGGGGAAAAGTGATGCTGGTTCTCATTGCCTCCTGGAACCTCTTCAAATGCCACAGACAATTTGGCCCTCTCTGCTTTCCTGCGGACTCCATCCTTAAAAGCACCTGTTTTCGCTTTCGGCAGCCTCCGGAGCAAAAAAGACAAACGTCCAGCTTTTGCTGCCACAGCAAAGGTGCCAGCGGGGAAAAGTAATGCTGGTTCTCACTGCCTCCTGGAACCCTTTCAAATACCCCAGACAATTTGGCCCTCTCTGCTTTCCTGCGGACTCCATCCTCAAAAGCACCTTTTTTCGCTTTCGGCAACCTCAGGAGCAAAAAAGACAAACGTCCAGCTTTTGCTGCCACAGCAAAGGTGCCAGCGGGGAAAAGTAATGCTGGTCCTCATTGCCTCCTGGAACCTCTTCAAATGCCCCAGACAATTTGGCCCTCTCTGCTTTCCTGCGGACTCCATCCTCAAAAGCACCTTTTTTCGCTTTCGGCATCCTCCGGAGCAAAAAAGACAAACGTCCAGGTTTTGCTGCCACAGCAAAGGTGCCAGCATGGAAAAGTAATACTGGTTCTCACTGCCTCCTGGAACCCTTTCAAATGCCCCAGACAATTTGGCCCTCTCTGCTTTCCTGCGGACTCCATCCTCAAAAGCACCTTTTTTCGCTTTTGGCATCCTCCGGAGCAAAAAAGACAAACGTCCAGGTTTTGATGCCACAGCAAAGGTGCCAGCAGGGAAAAGTAATGCTGGTTCTCACTGTCTCCTGGAACCCTTTCAAATGCCACAGACAATTTGGCCCTCTCTGCTTTCCTGCGGACTCCATCCTCAAAAGCACCTGTTTTCGCTTTCGGCAACCTCCGGAGCAAAAAAGACAAACGTCCAGGTTTTGATGCCACAGCAAAGGTGCCAGCGGGGAAAAGTAATGCTGGTTCTCACTGTCTCCTGGAACCCTTTCAAATGCCCCAGACAATTTGGCCCTCTCTGCTTTCCTGCGGACTCCATCCTCAAAAGCACCTGTTTTCGCTTTCGGCAACCTCAGGAGCAAAAAAGACAAACGTCCAGCTTCTGCTGCCACAGCAAAGGTGCCAGCGGGGAAAAGTAATGCTGGTTCTCACTGTCTCCTGGAACCCTTTAAAATGCCCCAGACAATTTGGCCGTCTCTGCTTTCCTGCGGACTCCATCCTCAAAAGCACCTGTTTTCGCTTTCGGCAACCTCCGGAGCAAAAAAGACAAACGTCCAGCTTTTGCTGCCACAGCAAAGGTGCCAGCGGGGAAAAGTAATGCTGGTTCTCACTGTCTCCTGGAACCCTTTCAAATGCCCCAGACAATTTGGCCCTCTCTGCTTTCCTGCGGACTCCATCCTCAAAAGCACCTGTTTCCGCTTTCGGCATCCTCCGGAGCAAAAAAGACAAACGTCCAGCTTTTGCTGCCACAGCAAAGGTGCCAGCGGGGAAAAGTGATGCTGGTTCTCACTGCCTCCTGGAACCCTTTCAAATGCCACAGACAATTTGGCACTCTCTGCTTTCCTGCGGACTCCATCCTCAAAAGCACCTGTTTTCGCTTTCGGCAACCTCCGGAGCAAAAAAGACAAACGTCCAGCTTTTGCTGCCACAGCAAAGGTGCCAGCGGGGAAAAGTGATGCTGGTCCTCATTGTCTCCTGGAACCTCTTCAAATGCCCCAGACAATTTGGCCCTCTCTGCTTTCCTGCGGACTCCATCCTCAAAAGCACCTTTTTTCACTTTCGGCAACCTCCGGAGCAAAAAAGACAAACGTCCAGGTTTTGCTGCCACAGCAAAGGTGCCAGCGGGGAAAAGTGATGCTGGTACTCATTGCCTCCTGGAACCTCTTCAAATGCCCCAGACCATTTGGCCCTCTCTGCTTTCCTGCGGACTCCATCCTCAAAAGCACCTGTTTTCGCTTTCGGCATCCTCCGGAGCAAAAAAGACAAACGTCCAGCTTTTGCTGCCACAGCAAAGGTGCCAGCGAGTAAAAGTAATGCTGGTTCTCACTGCCTCCTGGAACCCTTTCAAATGCCACAGACAATTTGGCCCTCTCTGCTTTCCTGCGGACTCCATCCTCAAAAGCACCTGTTTTCGCTTTCGGCAACCTCAGGAGCAAAAAAGACAAACGTCCAGGTTTTGCTGCCACAGCAAAGGTGCCAGCGGGGAAAAGTAATGCTGGTCCTCATTGCCTCCTGGAACCTCTTCAAATGCCCCAGACAATTTGGCCCTCTCTGCTTTCCTGCGGACTCCATCCTCAAAAGCACCTGTTTTCGCTTTCGGCAACCTCCGGAGCAAAAAAGACAAACGTCCAGCTTTTGCTGCCACAGCAAAGGTGCCAGCGGGGAAAAGTGATGCTGGTCCTCATTGCCTCCTGGAACCTCTTCAAATGCCCCAGACAATTTGGCCCTCTCTGCTTTCCTGCGGACTCCATCCTCAAAAGCACCTGTTTTCGCTTTCGGCAACCTCAGGAGCAAAAAAGACAAACGTCCAGCTTTTGCTGCCACAGCAAAGGTGCCAGCGGGGAAAAGTAATGCTGGTCCTCATTGCCTCCTCGAACCTCTTCAAATGCCACAGACAATTTGGCCCTCTCTGCTTTCCTGCGGACTCCATCCTCAAAACCACTTTTTTTCGCTTTTGGAAACCTCAGGAGCAAAAAAGACAAACGTCCAGCTTTTGCTGCCACAGAAAAGGTGCCAGCGGGGAAAAGTAATGCTGGTCCTCATTGCCTCCTGGAACCTCTTCAAATGCCACAGACAATTTGGCCCTCTCTGCTTTCCTGCGGACTCCATCCTCAAAAGCACCTGTTTTCGCTTTCGGCATCATCCGGAGCAAAAAAGACAAACGTCCAGCTTTTGCTGCCACAGCAAAGGTGCCAGCGAGTAAAAGTGATGCTGGTTCTCACTGCCTCCTGGAACCCTTTCAAATGCCACAGACAATTTGGCCCTCTCTGCTTTCCTGCGGACTCCATCCTCAAAAGCACCTGTTTTCGCTTTCGGCAACCTCAGGAGCAAAAAAGACAAACGTCCAGCTTTTGCTGCCACAGCAAAGGTGCCAGCGGGGAAAAGTGATGCTGGTTCTCATTGCCTCCTGGAACCTCTTCAAATGCCCCAGACAATTTGGCCCTCTCTGCTTTCCTGCGGACTCCATCCTTAAAAGCACCTGTTTTCGCTTTCGGCAGCCTCCGGAGCAAAAAAGACAAACGTCCAGCTTTTGCTGCCACAGCAAAGGTGCCAGCGGGGAAAAGTAATGCTGGTTCTCACTGCCTCCTGGAACCCTTTCAAATACCCCAGACAATTTGGCCCTCTCTGCTTTCCTGCGGACTCCATCCTCAAAAGCACCTTTTTTCGCTTTCGGCAACCTCAGGAGCAAAAAAGACAAACGTCCAGGTTTTGCTGCCACAGCAAAGGTGCCAGCGGGGAAAAGTAATGCTGGTCCTCATTGCCTCCTGGAACCTCTTCAAATGCCCCAGACAATTTGGCCCTCTCTGCTTTCCTGCGGACTCCATCCTCAAAAGCACCTTTTTTCGCTTTCGGCATCCTCCGGAGCAAAAAAGACAAACGTCCAGGTTTTGCTGCCACAGCAAAGGTGCCAGCATGGAAAAGTAATACTGGTTCTCACTGCCTCCTGGAACCCTTTCAAATGCCCCAGACAATTTGGCCCTCTCTGCTTTCCTGCGGACTCCATCCTCAAAAGCACCTTTTTTCGCTTTTGGCATCCTCCGGAGCAAAAAAGACAAACGTCCAGGTTTTGATGCCACAGCAAAGGTGCCAGCAGGGAAAAGTTATGCTGGTTCTCACTGCCTCCTGGAACCCTTTCAAATGCCACAGACAATTTGGCCCTCTCTGCTTTCCTGCGGACTCCATCCTCAAAAGCACCTGTTTTCGCTTTCGGCAACCTCCGGAGCAAAAAAGACAAACGTCCAGGTTTTGATGCCACAGCAAAGGTGCCAGCGGGGAAAAGTAATGCTGGTTCTCACTGTCTCCTGGAACCCTTTCAAATGCCCCAGACAATTTGGCCCTCTCTGCTTTCCTGCGGACTCCATCCTCAAAAGCACCTGTTTTCGCTTTCGGCAACCTCAGGAGCAAAAAAGACAAACGTCCAGCTTTTGCTGCCACAGCAAAGGTGCCAGCGGGGAAAAGTAATGCTGGTTCTCACTGTCTCCTGGAACCCTTTAAAATGCCCCAGACAATTTGGCCGTCTCTCCTTTCCTGCGGACTCTATCCTCAAAAGCACCTGTTTTCGATTTCGGCAACCTCAGGAGCAAAAAAGACAAACGTCCAGCTTTTGCTGCCACAGCAAAGGTGCCAGCGGGGAAAAGTAATGCTGGTTCTCACTGCCTCCTGGAACCCTTTCAAATGCCCCAGACAATTTGGCCCTCTCTGCTTTCCTGCGGACTCCATCCTCAAAAGCACCTGTTTTCGCTTTCGGCAACCTCCGGAGCAAAAAAGACAAACGTCCAGCTTTTGCTGCCACAGCAAAGGTGCCAGCGGGGAAAAGTGATGCTGGTCCTCATTGTCTCCTGGAACCTCTTCAAATGCCCCAGACAATTTGGCCCTCTCTGCTTTCCTGCGGACTCCATCCTCAAAAGCACCTTTTTTCACTTTCGGCAACCTCCGGAGCAAAAAAGACAAACGTCCAGGTTTTGCTGCCACAGCAAAGGTGCCAGCGGGGAAAAGTGATGCTGGTACTCATTGCCTCCTGGAACCTCTTCAAATGCCACAGACCATTTGGCCCTCTCTGCTTTCCTGCGGACTCCATCCTCAAAAGCACCTGTTTTCGCTTTCGGCAAACTCCGGAGCAAAAAAGACAAACGTCCAGCTTTTGCTGCCACAGCAAAGGTGCCAGCGAGTAAAAGTGATGCTGGTTCTCACTGCCTCCTGGAACCCTTTCAAATGCCACAGACAATTTGGCCCTCTCTGCTTTCCTGCGGACTCCATCCTCAAAAGCACCTGTTTTCGCTTTCGGCAACCTCAGGAGCAAAAAAGACAAACGTCCAGGTTTTGCTGCCACAGCAAAGGTGCCAGCGGGGAAAAGTAATGCTGGTCCTCATTGCCTCCTGGAACCTCTTCAAATGCCACAGACAATTTGGCCCTCTCTGCTTTCCTGCGGACTCCATCCTCAAAAGCACCTGTTTTCGCTTTCGGCAACCTCCGGAGCAAAAAAGACAAACGTCCAGCTTTTCCTGCCACAGCAAAGGTGCCAGCGGGGAAAAGTGATGCTGGTCCTCATTGCCTCCTGGAACCTCTTCAAATGCCCCAGACAATTTGGCCCTCTCTGCTTTCCTGCGGACTCCATCCTCAAAAGCACCTGTTTTCGCTTTCGGCAACCTCAGGAGCAAAAAAGACAAACGTCCAGCTTTTGCTGCCACAGCAAAGGTGCCAGCGGGGAAAAGTAATGCTGGTCCTCATTGCCTCCTCGAACCTCTTCAAATGCCACAGACAATTTGGCCCTCTCTGCTTTCCTGCGGACTCCATCCTCAAAAGCACCTGTTTTCGCTTTCGGCAACCTATGGAGCAAAAAAGACAAACATCCAGGTTTTGCTGCCACAGCAAAGGTGCCAGCGGGGAAAAGTAATGCTGGTCCTCATTGCCTCCTGGAACCTCTTCAAATGCCCCAGACAATTTGGCCCTCTCTGCTTTCCTGCGGACTCCATCCTCAAAAGCACCTGTTTTCGCTTTCGGCAACCTCCGGAGCAAAAAAGACAAACGTCCAGCTTTTGCTGCCACAGCAAAGGTGCCAGCGGGGAAAAGTAATGCTGGTTCTCACTGTCTCCTGGAACCCTTTCAAATGCCCCAGACAATTTGGCCCTCTCTGCTTTCCTGCGGACTCCATCCTCAAAAGCACCTGTTTTCGCTTTCGGCAACCTCCGGAGCAAAAAAGACAAACGTCCAGCTTTTGCTGCCACAGCAAAGGTGCCAGCGGGGAAAAGTAATGCTGGTCCTCATTGCCTCCTGGAACCTCTTCAAATGCCACAGACAATTTGGCCCTCTCTGCTTTCCTGCGGACTCCATCCTCAAAAGCACCTGTTTTCGCTTTCGGCATCATCCGGAGCAAAAAAGACAAACGTCCAGGTTTTGATGCCACAGCAAAGGTGCCAGCAGGGAAAAGTTATGCTGGTTCTCACTGCCTCCTGGAACCCTTTCAAATGCCCCAGACAATTTGGCCCTCTCTGCTTTCCTGCGGACTCCATCCTCAAAAGCACCTGTTTTCGCTTTCGGCAACCTCCGGAGCAAAAAAGACAAACGTCCAGCTTTTGCTGCCACAGCAAAGGTGCCAGCGGGGAAAAGTAATGCTGGTTCTCACTGCCTCCTGGAACCTCTTCAAATGCCACAGACAATTTGGCCCTCTCTGCTTTCCTGCGGACTCCATCCTCAAAAGCACCTGTTTTCGCTTTCGGCAACCTATGGAGCAAAAAAGACAAACATCCAGGTTTTGCTGCCACAGCAAAGGTGCCAGCGGGGAAAAGTAATGCTGGTCCTCATTGCCTCCTGGAACCTCTTCAAATGCCCCAGACAATTTGGCCCTCTCTGCTTTCCTGCGGACTCCATCCTCAAAAGCACCTGTTTTCGCTTTCAACAACCTCCGGAGCAAAAAAGACAAACGTCCAGCTTTTGCTGCCACAGCAAAGGTGCCAGCGGGGAAAAGTAATGCTGGTTCTCACTGTCTCCTGGAACCCTTTCAAATGCCCCAGACAATTTGGCCCTCTCTGCTTTCCTGCGGACTCCATCCTCAAAAGCACCTGTTTTCGCTTTCGGCAACCTCCGGAGCAAAAAAGACAAACGTCCAGCTTTTGCTGCCACAGCAAAGGTGCCAGCGGGGAAAAGTAATGCTGGTTCTCACTGTCTCCTGGAACCCTTTCAAATGCCCCAGACAATTTGGCCCTCTCTGCTTTCCTGCGGACTCCATTCTCAAAAGCACCTGTTTTCGCTTTCGGCAACCTCCGGAGCAAAAAAGACAAACGTCCAGCTTTTGCTGCCACAGCAAAGGTGCCAGCGGGGAAAAGTAATGCTGGTTCTCACTGCCTCCTGGAACCCTTTCAAATGCCACAGACAATTTGGCCCTCTCTGCTTTCCTGCGGACTCCATCCTCAAAAGCACCTGTTTTCGCTTTCGGCAACCTCCGGAGCAAAAAAGACAAACGTCCAGCTTTTGCTGCCACAGCAAAGGTGCCAGCGGGGAAAAGTGATGCTGGTCCTCATTGCCTCCTGGAACCTCTTCAAATGCCCCAGACAATTTGGCCCTCTCTGCTTTCCTGCGGACTCCATCCTCAAAAGCACCTTTTTTCACTTTCGGCAACCTCCGGAGCAAAAAAGACAAACGTCCAGGTTTTGCTGCCACAGCAAAGGTGCCAGCGGGGAAAAGTGATGCTGGTACTCATTGCCTCCTGGAACCTCTTCAAATGCCCCAGACCATTTGGCCCTCTCTGCTTTCCTGCGGACTCCATCCTCAAAAGCACCTGTTTTCGCTTTCGGCAGCCTCCGGAGCAAAAAAGACAAACGTCCAGCTTTTGCTGCCACAGCAAAGGTGCCAGCGAGTAAAAGTGATGCTGGTTCTCACTGCCTCCTGGAACCCTTTCAAATGCCACAGACAATTTGGCCCTCTCTGCTTTCCTGCCGACTCCATCCTCAAAAGCACCTGTTTTCGCTTTCGGCAACCTCAGGAGCAAAAAAGACAAACGTCCAGCTTTTGCTGCCACAGCAAAGGTGCCAGCGGGGAAAAGTAATGCTGGTCCTCATTGCCTCCTGGAACCTCTTCAAATGCCCCAGACAATTTGGCCCTCTCTGCTTTCCTGCGGACTCCATCCTTAAAAGCACCTGTTTTCGCTTTCGGCAGCCTCCGGAGCAAAAAAGACAAACGTCCAGCTTTTGCTGCCACAGCAAAGGTGCCAGCGGGGAAAAGTAATGCTGGTTCTCACTGCCTCCTGGAACCCTTTCAAATGCCCCAGACAATTTGGCCCTCTCTGCTTTCCTGCGGACTCCATCCTCAAAAGCACCTTTTTTCGCTTTCGGCAACCTCAGGAGCAAAAAAGACAAACGTCCAGCTTTTGCTGCCACAGCAAAGGTGCCAGCGGGGAAAAGTAATGCTGGTCCTCATTGCCTCCTGGAACCTCTTCAAATGCCCCAGACAATTTGGCCCTCTCTGCTTTCCTGCGGACTCCATCCTCAAAAGCACCTGTTTTCGCTTTTGGCATCCTCCGGAGCAAAAAAGACAAACGTCCAGGTTTTGCTGCCACAGCAAAGGTGCCAGCGGGGAAAAGTAATACTGGTTCTCACTGCCTCCTGGAACCCTTTCAAATGCCCCAGACAATTTGGCCCTCTCTGCTTTCCTGCGGACTCCATCCTCAAAAGCACCTGTTTTCGCTTTTGGCATCCTCCGGAGCAAAAAAGACAAACGTCCAGGTTTTCCTGCCACAGCAAAGGTGCCAGCGGGGAAAAGTAATACTGGTTCTCACTGCCTCCTGGAACCCTTTCAAATGCCCCAGACAATTTGGCCCTCTCAGCTTTCCTGCGGACTCCATCCTCAAAAGCACCTGTTTTCGCTTTCGGCAACCTCAGGAGCAAAAAAGACAAACGTCCAGCTTTTGCTGCCACAGCAAAGGTGCCAGCGGGGAAAAGTAATGCTGGTTCTCACTGTCTCCTGGAACCTCTTCAAATGCCCCAGACAATTTGGCCCTCTCTGCTTTCCTGCGGACTCCATCCTCAAAAGCACCTGTTTTCGCTTTCGGCAACCTCCGGAGCAAAAAAGACAAACGTCCAGCTTTTGCTGCCACAGCAAAGGTTCCAGCGGGGAAAAGTAATGCTGGTTCTCACTGCCTCCTGGAACCCTTTCAAAATGCCCCAGACAATTTGGCCCTCTCTGCTTTCCTGCGGACTCCATCCTCAAAAGCACCTGTTTTCGCTTTCGGCAACCTCCGGAGCAAAAAAGGCAAACGTCCAGCTTTTGCTGCCACAGCAAAGGTGCCAGCGGGGAAAAGTGATGCTGGTTCTCATTGCCTCCTGGAACCTCTTCAAATGCCCCAGACAATTTGGCCCTCTCTGCTTTCCTGCGGACTCCATCCTTAAAAGCACCTGTTTTCGCTTTCGGCAGCCTCCGGAGCAAAAAAGACAAACGTCCAGCTTTTGCTGCCACAGCAAAGGTGCCAGCGGGGAAAAGTAATGCTGGTTCTCACTGCCTCCTGGAACCCTTTCAAATGCCCCAGACAATTTGGCCCTCTCTGCTTTCCTGCGGACTCCATCCTCAAAAGCACCTTTTTTCGCTTTCGGCAACCTCAGGAGCAAAAAAGACAAACGTCCAGCTT
The DNA here is from genome assembly GCF_965231255.1 of Vanellus vanellus. Classification (NCBI taxonomy): domain Eukaryota; kingdom Metazoa; phylum Chordata; class Aves; order Charadriiformes; family Charadriidae; genus Vanellus; species Vanellus vanellus. The sequence goes on from NW_028128133.1 coordinate 135,628, forward strand.
TTGCTGCCACAGCAAAGGTGCCAGCGGGGAAAAGTAATGCTGGTCCTCATTGCCTCCTGGAACCCCTTCAAATGCCCCAGACAATTTGGCCCTCTCTGCTTTCCTGCGGACTCCATCCTCAAAAGCACCTGTTTTCGCTTTTGGCATCCTCCGGAGCAAAAAAGACAAACGTCCAGGTTTTGCTGCCACAGCAAAGGTGCCAGCGGGGAAAAGTAATACTGGTTCTCACTGCCTCCTGGAACCCTTTCAAATGCCCCAGACAATTTGGCCCTCTCTGCTTTCCTGCGGACTCCATCCTCAAAAGCACCTGTTTTCGCTTTTGGCATCCTCCGGAGCAAAAAAGACAAACGTCCAGGTTTTGCTGCCACAGCAAAGGTGCCAGCGGGGAAAAGTAATACTGGTTCTCACTGCCTCCTGGAATCCTTTCAAATGCCCCAGACAATTTGGCCCTCTCTGCTTTCCTGCGGACTCCATCCTCAAAAGCACCTGTTTTCGCTTTCGGCAACCTCCGGAGCAAAAAAGACAAACGTCCAGCTTTTGCTGCACAGCAAAGGTGCCAGCGGGGAAAAGTAATGCTGGTTCTCACTGCCTCCTGGAACCTCTTCAAATGCCACAGACAATTTGGCCCTCTCTGCTTTCCTGCGGACTCCATCCTCAAAAGCACCTTTTTTCGCTTTCGGCAAACTCAGGAGCAAAAAAGACAAACGTCCAGGTTTTGCAGCCACAGCAAAGGTGCCAGCGGGGAAAAGTAATGCTGGTTCTCACTGCCTCCTGGAACCTCTTCAAATGCCACAGACAATTTGGCCCTCTCTGCTTTCCTGTGGACTCCATCCTCAAAAGCACCTGTTTTCGCTTTCTGCAACCTCAGGAGCAAAAAAGACAAACGTCCAGCTTTTGCTGCCACAGCAAAGGTGCCAGCGGGGAAAAGTAATGCTGGTTCTCACTGCCTCCTGGAACCCTTTCAAATGCCACAGACAATTTGGCCCTCTCTGCTTTCCTGCGGACTCCATCCTCAAAAGCACCTGTTTTCGCTTTCGGCAACCTCCGGAGCAAAAAAGACAAACGTCCAGCTTTTGCTGCCACAGCAAAGGTGCCAGCGGGGAAAAGTGATGCTGGTCCTCATTGCCTCCTGGAACCTCTTCAAATTCCCCACACAATTTGGCCCTCTCTGCTTTCCTGCGGACTCCATCCTCTAAAGCACCTGTTTTCGCTTTCGGCAGCCTCCGGAGCAAAAAAGACAAACGTCCAGCTTTTGCTGCCACAGCAAAGGTGCCAGCGGGGAAAAGTAATGCTGGTTCTCACTGCCTCCTGGAACCTCTTCAAATGCCACAGACAATTTGGCACTCTCTGCTTTCCTGCGGACTCCATCCTCAAAAGCACCTTTTTTCGCTTTTGGCAACCTCCGGAGCAAAAAAGACAAACGTCCAGCTTTTGCTGCCACAGCAAAGGTGCCAGCGGGTAAAAGTAATGCTGGTTCTCACTGTCTCCTGGAACCCTTTCAAATGCCACAGACAATTTGGCCCTCTCTGCTTTCCTGCGGACTCTATCCTCAAAAGCACCTGTTTTCGCTTTCGGCAGCCTCAGGAGCAAAAAAGGCAAACGTCCACCTTTTGCTGCCACAGCAAAGGTGCCAGCGGGGAAAAGTAATGTTGGTTCTCACTGTCTCCTGGAACCCTTTCAAATGCCCCAGACAATTTGGCCCTCTCTGCTTTCCTGCGGACTCCATCCTCAAAAGCACCTGTTTTCGCTTTCGGCAACCTCCGGAGCAAAAAAGACAAACGTCCAGGTTTTGCTGCCACAGCAAAGGTGCCAGCGGGGAAAAGTAATGCTGGTTCTCACTGCCTCCTGGAACCTCTTCAAATGCCACAGACAATTTGGCACTCTCTGCTTTCCTGCGGACTCCATCCTCAAAAGCACCTGTTTTCGCTTTTGGCATCCTCCGGAGCAAAAAAGGACAAATGTCAAGGTTTTGCTGCCACAGCAAAGGGGCCAGCGGGGAAAAGTAATGCTGGTTCTCACTGTCTCCTGGAACCCTTTCAAATGCCCCAGACAATTTGGCCCTCTCTGCTTTCCTGCGGACTCCATCCTCAAAAGCACCTGTTTTCGCTTTCGGCATCCTCAGGAGCAAAAAAGACAAACGTCCAGCTTTTGCTGCCACAGCAAAGGTGCCAGCGGGGAAAAGTAATGCTGGTTCTCACTGCCTCCTGGAACCTCTTCAAATGCCCCAGACAATTTGGCCCTCTCTGCTTTCCTGCGGACTCCATCCTCAAAAGCACCTGTTTTCGCTTTCGGCAGCCTACGGAGCAAAAAAGACAAACGTCCAGCTTTTGCTGCCACAGCAAAGGTGCCAGCGGGGAAAAGTAATGCTGGTTCTCACTGCCTCCTGGAACCCTTTCAAATGCCCCAGACAATTTGGCCCTCTCTGCTTTCCTGCGGACTCCATCCTCAAAAGCACCTGTTTTCGCTTTCGGCAACCTCCGGAGCAAAAAAGACAAACGTCCAGCTTTTGCTGCCACAGCAAAGGTGCCAGCGGGGAAAAGTGATGCTGGTCCTCATTGCCTCCTGGAACCTCTTCAAATGCCCCAGACAATTTGGCCCTCTCTGCTTTCCTGCGGACTCCATCCTCAAAAGCACCTGTTTTCGCTTTCGGCAACCTCAGGAGCAAAAAAGGCAAACGTCCAGCTTTTGCTGCCACAGCAAAGGTGCCAGCGGGGAAAAGTAATGCTGGTTCTCACTGTCTCCTGGAACCCTTTCAAATGCCACAGACAATTTGGCCCTCTCTGCTTTCCTGCGGACTCCATCCTCAAAAGCACCTTTTTTCGCTTTCGGCAACCTCCGGAGCAAAAAAGACAAACGTCCAGCTTTTGCTGCCACAGCAAAGGTGCCAGCGGGGAAAAGTGATGCTGGTCTTCATTGCCTCCTGGAACCCCTTCAAATGCCCCAGACAATTTGGCCCTCTCTGCTTTCCTGCAGACTCCATCCTCAAAAGCACCTGTTTTCGCTTTTGGCAACCTCAGGAGCAAAAAAGACAAACGTCCAGCTTTTGCTGCCACAGCAAAGGTGCCAGCGGGGAAAAGTAATGCTGGTCCTCATTGCCTCCTGGAACCTCTTCAAATGCCCCAGACAATTTGGCCCTCTCTGCTTTCCTGCGGACTCCATCCTCAAAAGCACCTGTTTTCGCTTTGGGCAACCTCAGGAGCAAAAAAGACAAACGTCCAGCTTTTGCTGCCACAGCAAAGGTGCCAGCGGGGAAAAGTGATGCTGGTTCTCACTGCCTCCTGGAACCTCTTCAAATGCGACAGACAATTTGGCCCTCTCTGCTTTCCTGCGGACTCCATCCTCAAAAGCACCTGTTTTCGCTTTCGGCAACCTCAGGAGCAAACAAGACAAACGTCCAGCTTTTGCTGCCACAGCAAAAGTGCCAGCGGGGAAAAGTAATGCTGGTTCTCACTGTCTCCTGGAACCCTTTCAAATGCCACAGACAATTTGGCACTCTCTGCTTTCCTGCGGACTCCATCCTCAAAAGCACCTGTTTTCGCTTTCGGCAACCTCCAGAGCAAAAAAGACAAACGTCCAGCTTTTGCTGCCACAGCAAAGGTGCCAGCGGGGAAAAGTAATGCTGGTTCTCACTGTCTCCTGGAACCCTTTCAAATGCCACAGACAATTTGGCCCTCTCTGCTTTCCTGCGGACTCCATCCTCAAAAGCACCTGTTTTCGCTTTCGGCAGCCTCCGGAGCAAAAAAGACAAACGTCCAGCTTTTGCTGCAACAGCAAAGGTGCCAGCGGGGAAAAGTAATGCTGGTTCTCACTGCCTCCTGGAACCTCTTCAAATGCCCCAGACAATTTGGCCCTCTCTGCTTTCCTGCGGACTCCATCCTCAAAAGCACCTGTTTTCGCTTTCGGCAACCTCCGGAGCAAAAAAGACAAACCTCCAGCTTTTGCTGCCACAGCAAATGTGCCAGCGGGGAAAAGTAATGCTGGTTCTCACTGCCTCCTGGAACCCTTTCAAATGCCACAGACAATTTGGCCCTCTCTGCTTTCCTGCAGACTCCATCCTCAAAAGCACCTTTTTTCGCTTTCGGCAACCTCCGGAGCAAAAAAGACAAACGTCCAGCTTTTGCTGCCACAGCAAAGGTGCCAGCGGGGAAAAGTGATGCTGGTCCTCATTGCCTCCTGGAACCTCTTCAAATGCCCCAGACAATTTGGCCCTCTCTGCTTTCCTGCGGACTCCATCCTCAAAAGCACCTGTTTTCGCTTTCGGCAACCTCCGGAGCAAAAAAGGCAAACGTCCACCTTTTGCTGCCACAGCAAAGGTGCCAGCGGGGAAAAGTAATGCTGGTTCTCACTGTCTCCTGGAACCCTTTCAAATGCCCCAGACAATTTGGCCCTCTCTGCTTTCCTGCGGACTCCATCCTCAAAAGCACCTGTTTTCGCTTTCGGCGGTGTTTGGAGGAAAAAAGACAAACGTCCAGCTTTTGCTGCCACAGCAAAGGTGCCAGCGGGGAAAAGTGATGCTGGTCCTCATTGCCTCCTGGAACCTCTTCAAATGCCCCAGACAATTTGGCCCTCTCTGCTTTCCTGCGGACTCCATCCTCAAAAGCACCTGTTTTCGCTTTCGGCAACCTCCGGAGAAAAAAGGCAAACGTCCACCTTTTGCTGCCACAGCAAAGTTGCCAGCGAGGAAAAGTGATGCTGGTCCTCATTGCCTCCTGGATCCCTTTCAAATGCCCCAGACAATTTGGCCCTCTCTGCTTTCCTGCGGACTCCATCCTCAAAAGCACCTGTTTTCGCTTTCGGCAACCTCCGGAGCAAAAAAGACAAACGCCCAGCTTTTGCTGCCACAGCAAAGGTGCCAGCGGGGAAAAGTAATGCTGGTTCTCACTGTCTCCTGGAACCCCTTCAAATGCCCCAGACAATTTGGCCCTCTCTGCTTTCCTGCGGACTCCATCCTCAAAAGCACCTGTTTTCGCTTTCGGCAACCTCCGGAGCAAAAAAGACAATCGTCCAGCTTTTGCTGCCACAGCAAAGGTGCCAGCGATGAAAAGTAATGCTGGTTCTCACTGCCTCCTGGAACCTTTTCAAATGCCCCAGACAATTTGGCCCTCTCTGCTTTCCTGCGGACTCCGTCCTCAAAAGCACCTTTTTTCGCTTTTGGCAACCTCAGGAGCAAAAAAGACAAACGTCCAGCTTTTGCTGCCACAGCAAAGGTGTCAGCGGGGAAAAGTAATGCTGGTTCTCACTGCCTCCTGGAACCCTTTCAAATGCCCCAGACAATTTGGCCCTCTCTGCTTTCCTGCGGACTCCATCCTCAAAAGCACCTTTTTTCGTTTTCGGCAACCTCCGGAGCAAAAAAGAAAAACGTCCAGGTTTTGCTGCCACAGCAAAGGTGCCAGCGGGGAAAAGTAATGCTGGTTCTCACTGCCTCCTGGAACCCTTTCAAATGCCCCAGACAATTTGGCCCTTTCTGCTTTCCTGCGGACTCCATCCTCAAAAGCACCTGTTTTCGCTTTCGGCAACCTCCGGAGCAAAAAAGACAAACATCCAGGTTTTGCTGCCACAGCAAAGGTGCCAGCAGTGAAAAGTGATGCTGGTCCTAATTGCCTCCTGGAACCTCTTCAAATGCCCCAGACAATTTGGCCCTCTCTGCTTTCCTGCGGACTCCATCCTCAAAAGCACCTTTTTTCGCTTTCGGCAGCCTCCGGAGCAAAAAAGACAAACGTCCAGCTTTTGCTGCCACAGCAAAGGTGCCAGCGGGGAAAAGTGATGCTGGTCCTCATTGCCTCCTGGAACCTCTTCAAATGCCCCAGACAATTTGGCCCTCTCTGCTTTCCTGCGGACTCCATCCTCAAAAGCACCTGTTTTCGCTTTCGGCAACCTCCGGAGCAAAAAAGGCAAACGTCCACCTTTTGCTGCCACAGCAAAGTTGCCAGCGAGGAAAAGTGATGCTGGTCCTCATTGCCTCCTGGATCCCTTTCAAATGCCCCAGACAATTTGGCCCTCTCTGCTTTCCTGCGGACTCCATCCTCAAAAGCACCTGTTTTCGCTTTCGGCAACCTCCGGAGCAAAAAAGACAAACGCCCAGCTTTTGCTGCCACAGCAAAGGTGCCAGCGGGGAAAAGTAATGCTGGTTCTCACTGTCTCCTGGAACCCCTTCAAATGCCCCAGACAATTTGGCCCTCTCTGCTTTCCTGCGGACTCCATCCTCAAAAGCACCTGTTTTCGCTTTCGGCAACCTCCGGAGCAAAAAAGACAATCGTCCAGCTTTTGCTGCCACAGCAAAGGTGCCAGCGATGAAAAGTAATGCTGGTTCTCACTGCCTCCTGGAACCTTTTCAAATGCCCCAGACAATTTGGCCCTCTCTGCTTTCCTGCGGACTCCATCCTCAAAAGCACCTTTTTTCGCTTTTGGCAACCTCAGGAGCAAAAAAGACAAACGTCCAGCTTTTGCTGCCACAGCAAAGGTGTCAGCGGGGAAAAGTAATGCTGGTTCTCACTGCCTCCTGGAACCCTTTCAAATGCCCCAGACAATTTGGCCCTCTCTGCTTTCCTGCGGACTCCATCCTCAAAAGCACCTTTTTTCGTTTTCGGCAACCTCCGGAGCAAAAAAGAAAAACGTCCAGGTTTTGCTGCCACAGCAAAGGTGCCAGCGGGGAAAAGTAATGCTGGTTCTCACTGCCTCCTGGAACCCTTTCAAATGCCCCAGACAATTTGGCCCTTTCTGCTTTCCTGCGGACTCCATCCTCAAAAGCACCTGTTTTCGCTTTCGGCAACCTCCGGAGCAAAAAAGACAAACATCCAGGTTTTGCTGCCACAGCAAAGGTGCCAGCAGTGAAAAGTGATGCTGGTCCTAATTGCCTCCTGGAACCTCTTCAAATGCCCCAGACAATTTGGCCCTCTCTGCTTTCCTGCGGACTCCATCCTCAAAAGCACCTTTTTTCGCTTTCGGCAGCCTCCGGAGCAAAAAAGACAAACGTCCAGCTTTTGCTGCCACAGCAAAGGTGCCAGCGGGGAAAAGTGATGCTGGTCCTCATTGCATCCTGGAACCTCTTCAAATGCCCCAGAGAATTTGGCCCTCTCTGTTTTCCTGCGGACTCCATCCTCAAAAGCACCTTTTTTCGCTTTCGGTAACCTCCGGAGAAAAAAAGACAAACGTCCAGCTTTTGCTGCCACAGCAAAGCTGCCAGCGGGGAAAAGTAATGCTGGTTCTCACTACCTCCTGGAACCTCTTCAAATGCCCCAGACAATTTGGCCCTCTCTGCTTTCCTGCGGACTCCATCCTCAAAAGCACCTTTTTTCGCTTTTTGCAACCTCAGCAGCAAAAAAGACAAACGTCCAGCTTTTGCTGCCACAGCAAAGGTGCCAGCGGGGAAAAGTAATGCTGGTTCTCACTGCCTCCTGGAACCTCTTCAAATGCCCCAGACAATTTGGCCCTCTCTGCTTTCCTGCGGACTCCATCCTCAAAAGCACCTGTTTTCGCTTTCGGCAACCTCCGGAGCAAAAAAGACAAACGTCCAGCTTTTGCTGCCACAGCAAATGTGCCAGCGGGGAAAAGTAATGCTGGTTCTCACTGCCTCCTGGAACCCTTTCAAATGCCACAGACAATTTTGCCCTCTCTGCTTTCCTGCAGACTCCATCCTCAAAAGCACCTTTTTTCGCTTTCGGCAACCTCCGGAGCAAAAAAGACAAACGTCCAGCTTTTGCTGCCACAGCAAAGGTGTCAGCGGGGAAAAGTAATGCTGGTTCTCACTGCCTCCTGGAACCCTTTCAAATGCCCCAGACAATTTGGCCCTCTCTGCTTTCCTGCGGACTCCATCCTCAAAAGCACCTTTTTTCGTTTTCCGCAACCTCAGGAGCAAAAAAGAAAAACGTCCAGGTTTTGCTGCCACAGCAAAGGTGCCAGCGGGGAAAAGTAATGCTGGTTCTCACTGCCTCCTGGAACCCTTTCAAATGCCCCAGACAATTTGGCCCTTTCTGCTTTCCTGCGGACTCCATCCTCAAAAGCACCTGTTTTCGCTTTCGGCAACCTCCGGAGCAAAAAAGACAAACATCCAGGTTTTGCTGCCACAGCAAAGGTGCCAGCAGTGAAAAGTGATGCTGGTCCTAATTGCCTCCTGGAACCTCTTCAAATGCCCCAGACAATTTGGCCCTCTCTGCTTTCCTGCGGACTCCATCCTCAAAAGCACCTTTTTTCGCTTTCGGCAGCCTCCGGAGCAAAAAAGACAAACGTCCAGCTTTTGCTGCCACAGCAAAGGTGCCAGCGGGGAAAAGTGATGCTGGTCCTCATTGCATCCTGGAACCTCTTCAAATGCCCCAGAGAATTTGGCCCTCTCTGTTTTCCTGCGGACTCCATCCTCAAAAGCACCTTTTTTCGCTTTCGGTAACCTCCGGAGAAAAAAAGACAAACGTCCAGCTTTTGCTGCCACAGCAAAGGTGCCAGCGGGGAAAAGTAATGCTGGTCCTCATTGCCTCCTGGAACCTCTTCAAATGCCCCAGACAATTTGGCCCTCTCTGCTTTCCTGCGGACTCCATCCTCAAAAGCACCTGTTTTCGCTTTCGGCATCCTCAGGAGCAAAAAAGACAAACGTCCAGCTTTTGCTGCCACAGCAAAGGTGCCAGCGGGGAAAAGTAATGCTGGTTCTCACTACCTCCTGGAACCTCTTCAAATGCCCCAGACAATTTGGCCCTCTCTGCTTTCCTGCGGACTCCATCCTCAAAAGCACCTTTTTTCGCTTTTTGCAACCTCAGGAGCAAAAAAGACAAACGTCCAGCTTTTGCTGCCACAGCAAAGGTGCCAGCGGGGAAAAGTAATGCTGGTTCTCACTGCCTCCTGGAACCTCTTCAAATGCCCCAGACAATTTGGCCCTCTCTGCTTTCCTGCGGACTCCATCCTCAAAAGCACCTGTTTTCGCTTTCGGCAACCTCCGGAGCAAAAAAGGCAAACGTCCACCTTTTGCTGCCACAGCAAAGGTGCCAGCGGGGAAAAGTAATGCTGGTTCTCACTGTCTCCTGGAACCCTTTCAAATGCCCCAGACAATTTGGCCCTCTCTGCTTTCCTGCGGACTCCATCCTCAAAAGCACCTTTTTTCGCTTTCGGCAACCTCCGGAGCAAAAAAGACAAACGTCCAGCTTTTGCTGCCACAGCAAAGGTGCCAGCGGGGAAAAGTGATGCTGGTTCTCACTGCCTCCTGGAACCTCTTCAAATGCCACAGGCAATTTGGCCCTCTCTGCTTTCCTGTGGACTCCATCCTCAAAAGCACCTGTTTTCGCTTTCGGCAACCTCCGGAGCAAAAAAGACAATCGTCCAGCTTTTGCTGCCACAGCAAAGGTGCCAGCGATGAAAAGTAATGCTGGTTCTCACTGCCTCCTGGAACCTTTTCAAATGCCCCAGACAATTTGGCCCTCTCTGCTTTCCTGCGGACTCCATCCTCAAAAGCACCTGTTTTCGCTTTTGGCAACCTCAGGAGCAAAAAAGACAAACGTCCAGCTTTTGCTGCCACAGCAAAGGTGTCAGCGGGGAAAAGTAATGCTGGTTCTCACTGCCTCCTGGAACCCTTTCAAATGCCCCAGACAATTTGGCCCTTTCTGCTTTCCTGCGGACTCCATCCTCAAAAGCACCTGTTTTCGCTTTCGGCAACCTCCGGAGCAAAAAAGACAAACATCCAGGTTTTGCTGCCACAGCAAAGGTGCCAGCAGTGAAAAGTGATGCTGGTCCTAATTGCCTCCTGGAACCTCTTCAAATGCCCCAGACAATTTGGCCCTCTCTGCTTTCCTGCGGACTCCATCCTCAAAAGCACCTGTTTTCGCTTTCGGCAGCCTCCGGAGCAAAAAAGACAAACGTCCAGCTTTTGCTGCCACAGCAAAGGTGCCAGCGGGGAAAAGTGATGCTGGTCCTCATTGCATCCTGGAACCTCTTCAAATGCCCCAGAGAATTTGGCCCTCTCTGTTTTCCTGCGGACTCCATCCTCAAAAGCACCTTTTTTCGCTTTCGGTAACCTCCGGAGAAAAAAAGACAAACGTCCAGCTTTTGCTGCCACAGCAAAGGTGCCAGCGGGGAAAAGTAATGCTGGTTCTCACTACCTCCTGGAACCTCTTCAAATGCCCCAGACAATTTGGCCCTCTCTGCTTTCCTGCGGACTCCATCCTCAAAAGCACTTTTTTTCGCTTTTTGCAACCTCAGCAGCAAAAAAGACAAACGTCCAGCTTTTGCTGCCACAGCAAAGGTGCCAGCGGGGAAAAGTAATGCTGGTTCTCACTGCCTCCTGGAACCTCTTCAAATGCCCCAGACAATTTGGCCCTCTCTGCTTTCCTGCGGACTCCATCCTCAAAAGCACCTGTTTTGGCTTTCGGCAACCTCCGGAGCAAAAAAGACAAACGTCCAGCTTTTGCTGCCACAGCAAATGTGCCAGCGGGGAAAAGTAATGCTGGTTCTCACTGCCTCCTGGAACCCTTTCAAATGCCACAGACAATTTTGCCCTCTCTGCTTTCCTGCAGACTCCATCCTCAAAAGCACCTTTTTTCGCTTTCGGCAACCTCCGGAGCAAAAAAGACAAACGTCCAGCTTTTGCTGCCACAGCAAAGGTGTCAGCGGGGAAAAGTAATGCTGGTTCTCACTGCCTCCTGGAACCCTCTCAAATGCCCCAGACAATTTGGCCCTCTCTGCTTTCCTGCGGACTCCATCCTCAAAAGCACCTGTTTTCGCTTTCGGCAACCTCCGGAGCAAAAAAGACAAACATCCAGGTTTTGCTGCCACAGCAAAGGTGCCAGCAGTGAAAAGTGATGCTGGTCCTAATTGCCTCCTGGAACCTCTTCAAATGCCCCAGACAATTTGGCCCTCTCTGCTTTCCTGCGGACTCCATCCTCAAAAGCACCTTTTTTCGCTTTCGGCAGCCTCCGGAGCAAAAAAGACAAACGTCCAGCTTTTGCTGCCACAGCAAAGGTGCCAGCGGGGAAAAGTGATGCTGGTCCTCATTGCATCCTGGAACCTCTTCAAATGCCCCAGAGAATTTGGCCCTCTCTGTTTTCCTGCGGACTCCATCCTCAAAAGCACCTTTTTTTGCTTTCGGTAACCTCCGGAGAAAAAAAGACAAACGTCCAGCTTTTGCTGCCACAGCAAAGGTGCCAGCGGGGAAAAGTAATGCTGGTCCTCATTGCCTCCTGGAACATCTTCAAATGCCACAGACAATTTGGCCCTCTCTGCTTTCCTGCGGACTCCATCCTCAAAAGCACCTGTTTTCGCTTTCGGCATCCTCAGGAGCAAAAAAGACAAACGTCCAGCTTTTGCTGCCACAGCAAAGGTGCCAGCGGGGAAAAGTAATGCTGGTTCTCACTACCTCCTGGAACCTCTTCAAATGCCCCAGACAATTTGGCCCTCTCTGCTTTCCTGCGGACTCCATCCTCAAAAGCACCTTTTTTCGCTTTTTGCAACCTCAGCAGCAAAAAAGACAAACGTCCAGCTTTTGCTGCCACAGCAAAGGTGCCAGCGGGGAAAAGTAATGCTGGTTCTCACTGCCTCCTGGAACCTCTTCAAATGCCCCAGACAATTTGGCCCTCTCTGCTTTCCTGCGGACTCCATCCTCAAAAGCACCTTTTTTCGCTTTCGGCAACCTCCGGAGCAAAAAAGACAAACGTCCAGGTTTTGCTGCCACAGCAAAGGTGCCAGCGGGGAAAAGTGATGCTGGTCCTCATTGCCTCCTGGAACCTCTTCAAATGCCCCAGACAATTTGGCCCTCTCTGCTTTCCTGCGGACTCCATCCTCAAAAGCACCTGTTTTCGCTTTCGGCAACCTCCGGAGCAAAAAAGGCAAACGTCCACCTTTTGCTGCCACAGCAAAGGTGCCAGCGGGGAAAAGTAATGCTGGTTCTCACTGTCTCCTGGAACCCTTTCAAATGCCCCAGACAATTTGGCCCTCTCTGCTTTCCTGCGGACTCCATCCTCAAAAGCACCTTTTTTCGCTTTCGGCAGCCTCCGGAGCAAAAAAGACAAACGTCCAGCTTTTGCTGCCACAGCAAAGGTGCCAGCGGGGAAAAGTGATGCTGGTCCTCATTGCCTCCTGGAACCCCTTCAAATGCCCCAGACAATTTGGCCCTCTCTGCTTTCCTGCGGACTCCATCCTCAAAAGCACCTTTTTTCGCTTTCGGCAACCTCCGGAGCAAAAAAGACAAACGTCCAGGTTTTGCTGCCACAGCAAAGGCGCCAGCGGGGAAAAGTAATGCTGGTTCTCACTGCCTCCTGGAACCTCTTCAAATGCCACAGGCAATTTGGCCCTCTCTGCTTTCCTGCGGACTCCATCCTCAAAAGCACCTGTTTTCGCTTTCGGCAACCTCAGGAGCAAAAAAGACAAACGTCCGGGTTTTGTTGCCACAGCAAAGGTGCCAGCGGGGAAAAGTAATGCTGGTTCTCACTGCCTCCTGGAACCCTTTCAAATGCCACAGACAATTTGGCCCTCTCTGCTTTCCTGCGGACTCCATCCTCAAAAGCACCTGTTTTCGCTTTCGGCAACCTCCGGAGCAAAAAAGACAAACGTCCAGGTTTTGCTGCCACAGCAAAGGTGCCAGCGGGGAAAAGTGATGCTGGTTCTCACTGCCTCCTGGAACCCTTTCAAATGCCCCAGACAATTTGGCCCTCTCTGCTTTCCTGCGGACTCCATCCTCAAAAGCACCTGTTTTCGCTTTCGGCAGCCTCAGGAGCAAAAAAGACAAACGTCCATCTTTGCTGCCACAGCAAAGGTGCCAGCGGGGAAAAGTAATGCTGGTTCTCACTGCCTCCTGGAACCCTTTCAAATGCCCCAGACAATTTGGCCCTCTCTGCTTTCCTGCGGAATCCATCCTCAAAAGCACCTTTTTTCGCTTTCGGCAACCTCCGGAGCAAAAAAGACAAACGTCCAGGTTTTGCTGCCACAGCAAAGGTGCCAGCGGGGAAAAGTGATGCTGGTCCTCACTGCCTCCTGGAACCCCTTCAAATGCCCCAGACAATTTGGCCCTCTCTGCTTTCCTGCGGACTCCATCCTCAAAAGCACCTGTTTTCGCTTTCGGCGGTGTTTGGAGGAAAAAAGACAAACGTCCAGCTTTTGCTGCCACAGCAAAGGTGCCAGCGGGGAAAAGTGATGCTGGTCCTCATTGCCTCCTGGAACCTCTTCAAATGCCCCAGACAATTTGGCCCTCTCTGCTTTCCTGCGGACTCCATCCTCAAAAGCACCTGTTTTCGCTTTCGGCAACCTCCGGAGCAAAAAAGACAAACGTCCACCTTTTGCTGCCACAGCAAAGTTGCCAGCGAGGAAAAGTGATGCTGGTCCTCATTGCCTCCTGGATCCCTTTCAAATGCCCCAGACAATTTGGCCCTCTCTGCTTTCCTGCGGACTCCATCCTCAAAAGCACCTGTTTTCGCTTTCGGCAACCTCCGGAGCAAAAAAGACAAACGCCCAGCTTTTGCTGCCACAGCAAAGGTGCCAGCGGGGAAAAGTAATGCTGGTTCTCACTGTCTCCTGGAACCCCTTCAAATGCCCCAGACAATTTGGCCCTCTCTGCTTTCCTGCGGACTCCATCCTCAAAAGCACCTGTTTTCGCTTTCGGCAACCTCCGGAGCAAAAAAGACAATCGTCCAGCTTTTGCTGCCACAGCAAAGGTTCCAGCGATGAAAAGTAATGCTGGTTCTCACTGCCTCCTGGAACCTTTTCAAATGCCCCAGACAATTTGGCCCTCTCTGCTTTCCTGCGGACTCCATCCTCAAAAGCACCTTTTTTCGCTTTTGGCAACCTCAGGAGCAAAAAAGACAAACGTCCAGCTTTGCTGCCACAGCAAAGGTGCCAGCGGGGAAAAGTAATGCTGGTTCTCACTGCCTCCTGGAACCCTTTCAAATGCCCCAGACAATTTGGCCCTCTCTGCTTTCCTGCGGACTCCATCCTCAAAAGCACCTTTTTTTGTTTTCGGCAACCTCCGGAGCAAAAAAGAAAAACGTCCAGGTTTTGCTGCCACAGCAAAGGTGCCAGCGGGGAAACGTAATGCTGGTTCTCACTGCCTCCTGGAACCCTTTCAAATGCCCCAGACAATTTGGCCCTTTCTGCTTTCCTGCGGACTCCATCCTCAAAAGCACCTGTTTTCGCTTTCGGCAACCTCCGGAGCAAAAAAGACAAACATCCAGGTTTTGCTGCCACAGCAAAGGTGCCAGCAGTGAAAAGTGATGCTGGTCCTAATTGCCTCCTGGAACCTCTTCAAATGCCCCAGACAATTTGGCCCTCTCTGCTTTCCTGCGGACTCCATTCTCAAAAGCACCTTTTTTCGCTTTCGGCAGCCTCCGGAGCAAAAAAGACAAACGTCCAGCTTTTGCTGCCACAGCAAAGGTGCCAGCGGGGAAAAGTGATGCTGGTCCTCATTGCATCCTGGAACCTCTTCAAATGCCCCAGAGAATTTGGCCCTCTCTGTTTTCCTGCGGACTCCATCCTCAAAAGCACCTTTTTTCGCTTTCGGCAACCTCAGGAGCAAAAAAGACAAACGTCCAGCTTTTGCTGCCACAGCAAAGGTGCCAGCGGGGAAAAGTAATGCTGGTCCTCATTGCCTCCTGGAACCTCTTCAAATGCCCCAGACAATTTGGCCCTCTCTGCTTTCCTGCGGACTCCATCCTCAAAAGCACCTGTTTTCGCTTTCGGCATCCTCAGGAGCAAAAAAGACAAACGTCCAGCTTTTGCTGCCGCAGCAAAGGTGCCAGCGGGGAAAAGTGATGCTGGTCCTCATTGCCTCCTGGAACCTCTTCAAATGCCCCAGACAATTTGGCCCTCTCTGCTTTCCTGCGGACTCCATCCTCAAAAGCACCTGTTTTCGCTTTCGGCAACCTCCGGAGCAAAAAAGACAAACGCCCAGCTTTTGCTGCCACAGCAAAGGTGCCAGCGGGGAAAAGTAATGCTGGTTCTCACTGTCTCCTGGAACCCCTTCAAATGCCCCAGACAATTTGGCCCTCTCTGCTTTCCTGCGGACTCCATCCTCAAAAGCACCTGTTTTCGCTTTCGGCAACCTCCGGAGCAAAAAAGACAAACGTCCAGCTTTTGCTGCCACAGCAAAGGTGCCAGCGATGAAAAGTAATGCTAGTTCTCACTGCCTCCTGGAACCTTTTCAAATGCCCCAGACAATTTGGCCCTCTCTGCTTTCCTGCGGACTCCATCCTCAAAAGCACCTTTTTTCGCTTTTGGCAACCTCAGGAGCAAAAAAGACAAACGTCCAACTTTTGCTGCCACAGCAAAGGTGCCAGCGGGGAAAAGTGATGCTGGTCCTCATTGCATCCTGGAACCTCTTCAAATGCCCCAGACAATTTGGCCCTCTCTGCTTTCCTGCGGACTCCATCCTCAAAAGCACCTGTTTTCGCTTTCGGTAACCTCCGGAGAAAAAAAGACAAACGTCCAGCTTTTGCTGCCACAGCAAAGGTGCCAGCGGGGAAAAGTAATGCTGGTCCTCATTGCCTCCTGGAACCTCTTCAAATGCCCCAGACAATTTGGCCCTCTCTGCTTTCCTGCGGACTCCATCCTCAAAAGCACCTGTTTTCGCTTTCGGCAACCTCAGGAGCAAAAAAGGCAAACGTCCACCTTTTGCTGCCACAGCAAAGGTGCCAGCGGGGAAAAGTAATGCTGGTTCTCACTTTCACTGTCTCCTGGATCCCCTCATGCCCCAGACAATTTGGGCCCTCTCTGCTTTCCTGCGGCTCCCTTCCTCAAAAGCACCTGTTTTCGCTTTCGGCAACCCGGAACCAAAAAGACAAACGTCCAGCTTTTGCTCCCACAGCAAAGGTGCCAGCGATTGAAAAGTAATGCTGGTTCTCACTGCCTCCTGGAACTTTTCAAATGCCCCAGACAATTTGGGGCCCTCTCTGCTTTCCTGCGGACTCCATCCTCAAAAGCACCTGTTTTCGCTTTTGGCAACCTCAGGAGAAAAAAAGACAAACGTCCAGCTTTTGCTGCCACAGCAAAGGTGCCAGCGGGGAAAAGTGATGCTGGTTCTCACTGCCTCCTGGAACCCTTTCAAATGCCCCAGACAATTTGGCCCTCTCTGGCTTTCCTGCGGACTCCCACCCTCTAAAGCACCTTTTTTCGCTTTCGGCAGCCTCCGGAGCAAAAAAGACAAACGTCCAGCTTTTGCTGCCACAGCAAAGGTGCCAGCGGGGAAAAGTGATGCTGGTCCTCATTGCTTCCTGGAACCTCTTCAAATGCCCCAGACAATTTGGCCCTCTCTGCTTTCCTGCGGACTCCATCCTCAAAAGCACCTTTTTTCGCTTTCGGTAACCTCCGGAGAAAAAAAGACAAACGTCCAGCTTTTGCTGCCACAGCAAAGGTGCCAGCGGGGAAAAGTAATGCTGGTCCTCATTGCCTCCTGGAACCTCTTCAAATGACCCAGACAATTTGGCCCTCTCTGCTTTCCTGTGGACTCCATCCTCAAAAGCACCTTTTTTCGCTTTTTGCAACCTCAGGAGCAAAAAAGACAAACGTCCAGCTTTTGCTGCCACAGCAAAGGTGCCAGCGGGGAAAAGTGATGCTGGTCCTCATTGCCTCCTGGAACCTCTTCAAATGCCCCAGACAATTTGGCCCTCTCTGCTTTCCTGCGGACTCCATCCTCAAAAGCACCTGTTTTCGCTTTCGGCATCCTCCGGAGCAAAAAAGACAAACGTCCAGCTTTTGCTGCCACAGCAAAGGTGCCAGCGATGAAAAGTAATGCTGGTTCTCACTGCCTCCTGGAACCTTTTCAAATGCCCCAGACAATTTGGCCCTCTCTGCTTTCCTGCGGACTCCATCCTCAAAAGCACCTTTTTTCGCTTTTGTCAACCTCAGGAGCAAAAAAGACAAACGTCCAGCTTTTGCTGCCACAGCAAAGGTGCCAGCGTGGAAAAGTAATGCTGGTTCTCACTGTCTCCTGGAACCCCTTCAAATGCCCCAGACAATTTGGCCCTCTCTGCTTTCCTGCGGACTCCATCCTCAAAAGCACCTGTTTTCGCTTTCAGCAGCCTCCGGAGCAAAAAAGACAAACGTCCAGCTTTTGCTGCCACAGCAAAGGTGCCAGCGGGGAAAAGTGATGCTGGTCCTCATTGCCTCCTGGAACCGCTTCAAATGCCACAAACAATTTGGCCTTCTCTGCTTTCCTGCGGACTCCATCCTCAAAAGCACCTTTTTTCGCTTTTGGCAACCTCAGGAGCAAAAAAGACAAACGTCCAGCTTTTGCTGCCACAGCAAAGGTGCCAGCGGGGAAAAGTGATGCTGGTCCTCACTGCCTCCTGGAACCCCTTCAAATGCCCCAGACAATTTGGCCCTCTCTGCTTTCCTGCGGACTCCATCCTCAAAAGCACCTGTTTTCGCTTTCGGCAACCTCCGGAGCAAAAAAGACAAACGTCCAGCTTTTGCTGCCACAGCAAATGTGCCAGCGGGGAAAAGTAATGCTGGTTCTCACTGCCTCCTGGAACCCTTTCAAATGCCACAGACAATTTGGCCCTCTCTGCTTTCCTGCAGACTCCATCCTCAAAAGCACCTTTTTTCGCTTTCGGCAACCTCCGGAGCAAAAAAGACAAACGTCCAGCTTTTGCTGCCACAGCAAAGGTGCCAGCGGGGAAAAGTGATGCTGGTCCTCATTGCCTCCTGGAACCTCTTCAAATGCCCCAGACAATTTGGCCCTCTCTGCTTTCCTGCGGACTCCATCCTCAAAAGCACCTGTTTTCGCTTTCGGCAACCTCCGGAGCAAAAAAGGCAAACGTCCACCTTTTGCTGCCACAGCAAAGGTGACAGCGGGGAAAAGTAATGCTGGTTCTCACTGTCTCCTGGAACCCTTTCAAATGCCACAGACAATTTGGCCCTCTCTGCTTTCCTGCGGACTCCATCCTCAAAAGCACCTTTTTTCGCTTTCGGCAACCTCCGGAGCAAAAAAGACAAACGTCCAGCTTTTGCTGCCACAGCAAAGGTGCCAGCGGGGAAAAGTAATGCTGGTCCTCATTGCCTCCTGGAACCCCTTCAAATGCCCCAGACAATTTGGCCCTCTCTGCTTTCCTGCGGACTCCATCCTCAAAAGCACCTTTTTTCGCTTTCGGCAACCTCCGGAGCAAAAAAGACAAACGTCCAGGTTTTGCTGCCACAGCAAAGGTGCCAGCGGGGAAAAGTGATGCTGGTTCTCACTGCCTCCTGGAACCTCTTCAAATGCCACAGGCAATTTGGCCCTCTCTGCTTTCCTGTGGACTCCATCCTCAAAAGCACCTTTTTTCGCTTTCGGCAACCTCCGGAGCAAAAAAGACAAACGTCCAGCTTTTGCTGCCACAGCAAAGGTGCCAGCGTAGAAAAATAATGCTGGTTCTCACTGCCTCCTGGAACCCTTTCAAATGCCACAGACAATTTGGCCCTCTCTGCTTTCCTGCGGACTCCATCCTCAAAAGCACCTGTTTTCGCTTTCGGCAACCTCCGGAGCAAAAAAGACAAACGTCCAGCTTTTGCTGCCACAGCAAAGGTGCCAGCGGGGAAAAGTAATGCTGGTTCTCACTGCCTCCTGGAACCCTTTCAAATGCCCCAGACAATTTGGCCCTCTCTGCTTTCCTGCGGACTCCATCCTCAAAAGCACCTTTTTTCGCTTTCGGCAACCTCCGGAGCAAAAAAGACAAACGTCCAGGTTTTGCTGCCACAGCAAAGGTGCCAGCGGGGAAAAGTGATGCTGGTCCTCACTGCCTCCTGGAACCCCTTCAAATGCCCCAGACAATTTGGCCCTCTCTGCTTTCCTGCGGACTCCATCCTCAAAAGCACCTGTTTTCGCTTTCGGCGGTGTTTGGAGGAAAAAAGACAAACGTCCAGCTTTTGCTGCCACAGCAAAGGTGCCAGCGGGGAAAAGTGATGCTGGTCCTCATTGCCTCCTGGAACCTCTTCAAATGCCCCAGACAATTTGGCCCTCTCTGCTTTCCTGCGGACTCCATCCTCAAAAGCACCTGTTTTCGCTTTCGGCAACCTCCGGAGCAAAAAAGACAAACGTCCAGCTTTTGCTGCCACAGCAAAGTTGCCAGCGAGGAAAAGTGATGCTGGTCCTCATTGCCTCCTGGATCCCTTTCAAATGCCCCAGACAATTTGGCCCTCTCTGCTTTCCTGCGGACTCCATCCTCAAAAGCACCTGTTTTCCCTTTCGGCAACCTCCGGAGCAAAAAAGACAAACGCCCAGCTTTTGCTGCCACAGCAAAGGTGCCAGCGGGGAAAAGTAATGCTGGTTCTCACTGTCTCCTGGAACCCCTTCAAATGCCCCAGACAATTTGGCCCTTTCTGCTTTCCTGCGGACTCCATCCTCAAAAGCACCTGTTTTCGCTTTCGGCAACCTCCGGAGCAAAAAAGACAATCGTCCAGCTTTTGCTGCCACAGCAAAGGTGCCAGCGATGAAAAGTAATGCTGGTTCTCACTGCCTCCTGGAACCTTTTCAAATGCCCCAGACAATTTGGCCGTCTCTGCTTTCCTGCGGACTCCATCCTCAAAAGCACCTTTTTTCGCTTTTGGCAACCTCAGGAGCAAAAAAGACAAACGTCCAGCTTTTGCTGCCACAGCAAAGGTGTCAGCGGGGAAAAGTAATGCTGGTTCTCACTGCCTCCTGGAACCCTTTCAAATGCCCCAGACAATTTGGCCCTCTCTGCTTTCCTGCGGACTCCATCCTCAAAAGCACCTTTTTTCGTTTTCGGCAACCTCAGGAGCAAAAAAGAAAAACGTCCAGGTTTTGCTGCCACAGCAAAGGTGCCAGCGGGGAAAAGTAATGCTGGTTCTCACTGCCTCCTGGAACCCTTTCAAATGCCCCAGACAATTTGGCCCTTTCTGCTTTCCTGCGGACTCCATCCTCAAAAGTACCTGTTTTCGCTTTCGGCAACCTCCGGAGCAAAAAAGACAAACATCCAGGTTTTGCTGCCACAGCAAAGGTGCCAGCAGTGAAAAGTGATGCTGGTCCTAATTGCCTCCTGGAACCTCTTCAAATGCCCCAGACAATTTGGCCCTCTCTGCTTTCCTGCGGACTCCATCCTCAAAAGCACCTTTTTTCGCTTTCGGCAGCCTCCGGAGCAAAAAAGACAAACGTCCAGCTTTTGCTGCCACAGCAAAGGTGCCAGCGGGGAAAACTGATGCTGGTCCTCATTGCATCCTGGAACCTCTTCAAATGCCCCAGACAATTTGGCCCTCTCTGTTTTCCTGCGGACTCCATCCTCAAAAGCACCTTTTTTCGCTTTCGGTAACCTCCGGAGAAAAAAAGACTAACGTCCAGCTTTTGCTGCCACAGCGAAGGTGCCAGCGGGGAAAAGTAATGCTGGTCCTCATTGCCTCCTGGAACCTCTTCAAATGCCCCAGACAATTTGGCCCTCTCTGCTTTCCTGCGGACTCCATCCTCAAAAGCACCTGTTTTCGCTTTCGGCATCCTCAGGAGCAAAAAAGACAAACGTCCAGCTTTTGCTGCCACAGCAAAGGTGCCAGCGGGGAAAAGTAATGCTGGTTCTCACTACCTCCTGGAACCTCTTCAAATGCCCCAGACAATTTGGCCCTCTCTGCTTTCCTGCGGACTCCATCCTCAAAAGCACCTTTTTTCGCTTTCGGCAACCTCCGGAGCAAAAAAGACAAACGTCCAGCTTTTGCTGCCACAGCAAAGGTGCCAGCGGGGAAAAGTGATGCTGGTCCTCATTGCCTCCTGGAACCTCTTCAAATGCCCCAGACAATTTGGCCCTCTCTGCTTTCCTGCGGACTCCATCCTCAAAAGCACCTGTTTTCGCTTTCGGCAACCTCCGGAGCAAAAAAGGCAAACGTCCACCTTTTGCTGCCACAGCAAAGGTGCCAGCGGGGAAAAGTAATGCTGGTTCTCACTGTCTCCTGGAACCCTTTCAAATGCCACAGACAATTTGGCCCTCTCTGCTTTCCTGCGGACTCCATCCTCAAAAGCACCTTTTTTCGCTTTCGGCATTCTCCGGAGCAAAAAAGACAAACGTCCAGCTTTTGCTGCCACAGCAAAGGTGCCAGCGGGGAAAAGTAATGCTGGTCCTCATTGCCTCCTGGAACCCCTTCAAATGCCACAGACAATTTGGCCCTCTCTGCTTTCCTGCGGACTCCATCCTCAAAAGCACCTTTTTTCGCTTTCGGCAACCTCCGGAGCAAAAAAGACAAACGTCCAGGTTTTGCTGCCACAGCAAAGGTGCCAGCGGGGAAAAGTGATGCTGGTTCTCACTGCCTCCTGGAACCTCTTCAAATGCCACAGGCAATTTGGCCCTCTCTGCTTTCCTGTGGACTCCATCCTCAAAAGCACCTGTTTTCGCTTTCGGCAACCTCCGGAGCAAAAAAGACAAACGTCCAGCTTTTGCTGCCACAGCAAAGGTGCCAGCGTAGAAAAATAATGCTGGTTCTCACTGCCTCCTGGAACCCTTTCAAATGCCACAGACAATTTGGCCCTCTCTGCTTTCCTGCGGACTCCATCCTCAAAAGCACCTGTTTTCGCTTTCGGCAACCTCCGGAGCAAAATGACAAACGTCCAGCTTTTGCTGCCACAGCAAAGGTGCCAGCGGGGAAAAGTAATGCTGGTTCTCACTGCCTCCTGGAACCCTTTCAAATGCCCCAGACAATTTGGCCCTCTCTGCTTTCCTGCGGACTCCATCCTCAAAAGCACCTTTTTTCGCTTTCGGCAACCTCCGTAGCAAAAAAGACAAACGTCCAGGTTTTGCTGCCACAGCAAAGGTGCCAGCGGGGAAAAGTGATGCTGGTCCTCACTGCCTCCTGGAACCCCTTCAAATGCCCCAGACAATTTGGCCCTCTCTGCTTTCCTGCGGACTCCATCCTCAAAAGCACCTGTTTTCGCTTTCGGCGGTGTTTGGAGGAAAAAAGACAAACGTCCAGCTTTTGCTGCCACAGCAAAGGTGCCAGCGGGGAAAAGAGATGCTGGTCCTCATTGCCTCCTGGAACCTCTTCAAATGCCCCAGACAATTTGGCCCTCTCTGCTTTCCTGCGGACTCCATCCTCAAAAGCACCTGTTTTCGCTTTCGGCAACCTCCGGAGCAAAAAAGACAAACGTCCACCTTTTGCTGCCACAGCAAAGTTGCCAGCGAGGAAAAGTGATGCTGGTCCTCATTGCCTCCTGGATCCCTTTCAAATGCCCCAGACAATTTGGCCCTCTCTGCTTTCCTGCGGACTCCATCCTCAAAAGCACCTGTTTTCGCTTTCGGCAACCTCCGGAGCAAAAAAGACAAACGCCCAGCTTTTGCTGCCACAGCAAAGGTGCCAGCGGGGAAAAGTAATGCTGGTTCTCACTGTCTCCTGGAACCCCTTCAAATGCCCCAGACAATTTGGCCCTCTCTGCTTTCCTGCGGACTCCATCCTCAAAAGCACCTGTTTTCGCTTTCGGCAACCTCCGGAGCAAAAAAGACAATCGTCCAGCTTTTGCTGCCACAGCAAAGGTGCCAGCGATGAAAAGTAATGCTGGTTCTCACTGCCTCCTGGAACCTTTTCAAATGCCCCAGACAATTTGGCCGTCTCTGCTTTCCTGCAGACTCCATCCTCAAAAGCACCTTTTTTCGCTTTTGGCAACCTCAGGAGCAAAAAAGACAAACGTCCAGCTTTTGCTGCCACAGCAAAGGTGTCAGCGGGGAAAAGTAATGCTGGTTCTCACTGCCTCCTGGAACCCTTTCAAATGCCCCAGACAATTTGGCCCTCTCTGCTTTCCTGCGGACTCCATCCTCAAAAGCACCTTTTTTCGTTTTCGGCAACCTCAGGAGCAAAAAAGAAAAACGTCCAGGTTTTGCTGCCACAGCAAAGGTGCCAGCGGGGAAAAGTAATGCTGGTTCTCACTGCCTCCTAGAACCCTTTCAAATGCCCCAGACAATTTGGCCCTTTCTGCTTTCCTGCGGACTCCATCCTCAAAAGTACCTGTTTTCGCTTTCGGCAACCTCCGGAGCAAAAAAGACAAACATCCAGGTTTTGCTGCCACAGCAAAGGTGCCAGCAGTGAAAAGTGATGCTGGTCCTAATTGCCTCCTGGAACCTCTTCAAATGCCCCAGACAATTTGGCCCTCTCTGCTTTCCTGCGGACTCCATCCTCAAAAGCACCTTTTTTCGCTTTCGGCAGCCTCCGGAGCAAAAAAGACAAACGTCCAGCTTTTGCTGCCACAGCAAAGGTGCCAGCGGGGAAAAGTGATGCTGGTCCTCATTGCATCCTGGAACCTCTTCAAATGCCCCAGAGAATTTGGCCCTCTCTGTTTTCCTGCGGACTCCATCCTCAAAAGCACCTTTTTTCGCTTTCGGTAACCTCCGGAGAAAAAAAGACAAACGTCCAGCTTTTGCTGCCACAGCAAAGGTGCCAGCGGGGAAAAGTAATGCTGGTCCTCATTGCCTCCTGGAACCTCTTCAAATGCCCCAGACAATTTGGCCCTCTCTGCTTTCCTGCGGACTCCATCCTCAAAAGCACCTGTTTTCGCTTTTGGCATCCTCAGGAGCAAAAAAGACAAACGTCCAGCTTTTGCTGCCACAGCAAAGGTGCCAGCGGGGAAAAGTAATGCTGGTTCTCACTACCTCCTGGAACCTCTTCAAATGCCCCAGACAATTTGGCCCTCTCTGCTTTCCTGCGGACTCCATCCTCAAAAGCACCTTTTTTCGCTTTTTGCAACCTCAGGAGCAAAAAAGACAAACGTCCAGCTTTTGCTGCCACAGCAAAGGTGCCAGCGGGGAAAAGTAATGCTGGTTCTCACTGCCTCCTGGAACCTCTTCAAATGCCCCAGACAATTTGGCCCTCTCTGCTTTCCTGCGGACTCCATCCTCAAAAGCACCTGTTTTCGCTTTCGGCAACCTCCGGAGCAAAAAAGACAAACGTCCAGCTTTTGCTGCCACAGCAAATGTGCCAGCGGGGAAAAGTAATGCTGGTTCTCACTGCCTCCTGGAACCCTGTCAAATGCCACAGACAATTTTGCCCTCTCTGCTTTCCTGCAGACTCCATCCTCAAAAGCACCTTTTTTCGCTTTCGGCAACCTCCGGAGCAAAAAAGACAAACGTCCAGCTTTTGCTGCCACAGCAAAGGTGCCAGCGGGGAAAAGTGATGCTGGTCCTCATTGCCTCCTGGAACCTCTTCAAATGCCCCAGACAATTTGGCCCTCTCTGCTTTCCTGCGGACTCCATCCTCAAAAGCACCTGTTTTCGCTTTCGGCAACCTTTGGAGCAAAAAAGGCAAACGTCCACCTTTTGCTGCCACAGCAAAGGTGCCAGCGGGGAAAAGTAATGCTGGTTCTCACTGTCTCCTGGAACCCTTTCAAATGCCCCAGACAATTTGGCCCTCTCTGCTTTCCTGCGGACTCCATCCTCAAAAGCACCTTTTTTCGCTTTCGGCAACCTCCGGAGCAAAAAAGACAAACGTCCAGCTTTTGCTGCCACAGCAAAGGTGCCAGCGGGGAAAAGTGATGCTGGTCCTCATTGCCTCCTGTAACCCCTTCAAATGCCCCAGACAATTTGGCCGTCTCTGCTTTCCTGCGGACTCCATCCTCAAAAGCACCTTTTTTCGCTTTCGGCAACCTCCGGAGCAAAAAAGACAAACGTCCAGGTTTTGCTGCCACAGCAAAGGTGCCAGCGGGGAAAAGTGATGCTGGTTCTCACTGCCTCCTGGAACCTCTTCAAATGCCACAGGCAATTTGGCCCTCTCTGCTTTCCTGTGGACTCCATCCTCAAAAGCACCTGTTTTCGCTTTCGGCAACCTCCGGAGCAAAAAAGACAAACGTCCAGCTTTTGCTGCCACAGCAAAGGTGCCAGCGTAGAAAAATAATGCTGGTTCTCACTGCCTCCTGGAACCCTTTCAAATGCCACAGACAATTTGGCCCTCTCTGCTTTCCTGCGGACTCCATCCTCAAAAGCACCTGTTTTCGCTTTCGGCAACCTCCAGAGCAAAAAAGACAAACGTCCAGCTTTTGCTGCCACAGCAAAGGTGCCAGCGGGGAAAAGTAATGCTGGTTCTCACTGTCTCCTGGAACCCTTTCAAATGCCCCAGACAATTTGGCCCTCTCTGCTTTCCTGCGGACTCCATCCTCAAAAGCACCTTTTTTCGCTTTCGGCAACCTCCGGAGCAAAAAAGACAAACGTCCAGCTTTTGCTGCCACAGCAAAGGTGCCAGCGGGGAAAAGTATTGCTGGTCCTCATTGCCTCCTGGAACCTGTTCAAATGCCACAGACAATTTGGCCCTCTCTGCTTTCCTGCGGACTCCATCCTCAAAAGCACCTGTTTTCGCTTTTGGCAACCTCAGGAGCAAAAAAATACAAACGTCCGGGTTTTGCTGCCACAGCAAAGGTGCCAGCGGGGAAAAGTAATGCTGGTTCTCACTGCCTCCTGGAACCCTTTCAAATGCCACAGACAATTTGGCCCTCTCTGCTTTCCTGCGGACTCCATCCTCAAAAGCACCTGTTTTCGCTTTCGGCAACCTCCGGAGCAAAAAAGACAAACGTCCAGGTTTTGCTGCCACAGCAAAGGTGCCAGCGGGGAAAAGTGATGCTGGTTCTCACTGCCTCCTGGAACCCTTTCAAATGCCCCAGACAATTTGGCCCTCTCTGCTTTCCTGCGGACTCCATCCTCAAAAGCACCTGTTTTCGCTTTCGGCAGCCTCAGGAGCAAAAAAGACAAACGTCCACCTTTTGCTGCCACAGCAAAGGTGCCAACGGGGAAAAGTAATGCTGGTTCTCACTGCCTCCTGGAACCCTTTCAAATGCCCCAGACAATTTGGCCCTCTCTGCTTTCCTGCGGACTCCATCCTCAAAAGCACCTTTTTTCGCTTTCGGCAACCTCCGGAGCAAAAAAGACAAACGTCCAGGTTTTGCTGCCACAGCAAAGGTGCCAGCGGGGAAAAGTGATGCTGGTCCTCACTGCCTCCTGGAATTTCTTCAAATGCCCCAGACAATTTGGCCCTCTCTGCTTTCCTGCGGACTCCATCCTCAAAAGCACCTGTTTTCGCTTTCGGCGGTGTTTCGAGGAAAAAAGACAAACGTCCAGCTTTTGCTGCCACAGCAAAGGTGCCAGCGGGGAAAAGTGATGCTGGTCCTCATTGCCTCCTGGAACCTCTTCAAATACCCCAGACAATTTGGCCCTCTCTGCTTTCCTGCGGACTCCATCCTCAAAAGCACTTGTTTTCGCTTTTGGCAACCTCAGGAGCAAAAAAGAGAAACGTCCAGCTTTTGCTGCCACAGCAAAGGTGCCAGCGGGGAAAAGTAATGCTGGTTCTCACTGCCTCCTGGAACCCTTTCAAATGCCCCAGACAATTTGGCCCTCTCTGCTTTCCTGCGGACTCCATCCTCAAAAGCACCTTTTTTCGTTTTCGGCAACCTCAGGAGCAAAAAAGAAAAACGTCCAGGTTTTGCAGCCACAGCAAAGGTGCCAGCAAGGAAAAGTAATGCTGGTTCCAACTGCCTCCTGGAACCCTTTCAAATGCCCCAGACAATTTGGCCCTTTCTGCTTTCCTGCGGACTCCATCCTCAAAAGCACCTGTTTTCGCTTTCGGCAACCTCCGGAGCAAAAAAGACAAACATCCAGGTTTTGCTGCCACAGCAAAGGTGCCAGCAGTGAAAAGTGATGCTGGTCCTAATTGCCTCCTGGAACCTCTTCAAATGCCCCAGACAATTTGGCCCTCTCTGCTTTCCTGCGGACTCCATTCTCAAAAGCACCTTTTTTCGCTTTCGGCAGCCTCCGGAGCAAAAAAGACAAACGTCCAGCTTTTGCTGCCACAGCAAAGGTGCCAGCGGGGAAAAGTGATGCTGGTCCTCATTGCATCCTGGAACCTCTTCAAATGCCCCAGACAATTTGGCCCTCTCTGTTTTCCTGCGGACTCCATCCTCAAAAGCACCTTTTTTCGCTTTCGGTAACCTCCGGAGAAAAAAAGACAAACGTCCAGCTTTTGCTGCCACAGCAAAGGTGCCAGCGGGGAAAAGTAATGCTGGTTTTCATTGCCTCCTGGAACCTCTTCAAATGCCCCAGACAATTTGGCCCTCTCTGCTTTCCTGCGGACTCCATCCTCAAAAGCACCTGTTTTCGCTTTTGGCAACCTCAGGAGCAAAAAAGACAAACGTCCAGCTTTTGCTGCCACAGCAAAGGTGCCAGCGGGGAAAAGTGATGCTGGTTCTCACTGCCTCCTGGAACCCTTTCAAATGCCCCAGACAATTTGGCCCTCTCTGCTTTCCTGCGGACTCCATCCTCAAAAGCACCTTTTTTCGCTTTCGGTAACCTCCGGAGAAAAAAAGACAAACGTCCAGCTTTTGCTGCCACAGCAAAGGTGCCAGCGGGGAAAAGTAATGCTGGTCCTCATTGCCTCCTGGAACCTCTTCAAATGCCCCAGACAATTTGGCCCTCTCTGCTTTCCTGCGGACTCCATCCTCAAAAGCACCTGTTTTCGCTTTCGGCATCCTCAGGAGCAAAAAAGACAAACGTCCAGCTTTTGCTGCCACAGCAAAGGTGCCAGCGGGGAAAAGTAATGCTGGTTCTCACTACCTCCTGGAACCTCTTCAAATGCCCCAGACAATTTGGCCCTCTCTGCTTTCCTGCGGACTCCATCCTCAAAAGCACCTTTTTTCGCTTTCGGCAACCTCCGGAGCAAAAAAGACAAACGTCCAGCTTTTGCTGCCACAACAAAGGTGCCAGCGGGGAAAAGTGATGCTGGTCCTCATTGCCTCCTGGAACCTCTTCAAATGCCCCAGACAATTTGGCCCTCTCTGCTTTCCTGCGGACTCCATCCTCAAAAGCACCTGTTTTCGCTTTCGTCAACCTCCGGAGCAAAAAAGACAAACGTCCAGCTTTTGCTGCCACAGCAAAGGTGCCAGCGGGGAAAAGTAATGCTGGTTCTCACTGTCTCCTGGAACCCCTTCAAATGCCCCAGACAATTTGGCCCTCTCTGCTTTCCTGCGGACTCCATCCTCAAAAGCACCTGTTTTCGCTTTCGGCAACCTCCGGAGCAAAAAAGACAAACGTCCAGCTTTTGCTGCCACAGCAAAGGTGCCAGCGATGAAAAGTAATGCTGGTTCTCACTGCCTCCTGGAACCTTTTCAAATGCCCCAGACAATTTGGCCCTCTCTGCTTTCCTGCGGACTCCATCCTCAAAAGCACCTTTTTTCGCTTTTGGCAACCTCAGGAGCAAAAAAGACAAACGTCCAGCTTTTGCTGCCACAGCAAAGGTGCCAGCGGGGAAAAGTAATGCTGGTTCTCACTGTCTCCTGGAACCCCTTCAAATGCCCCAGACAATTTGGCCCTCTCTGCTTTCCTGCGGACTCCATCCTCAAAAGCACCTGTTTTCGCTTTCGGCAGCCTCCGGAGCAAAAAAGACAAACGTCCAGCTTTTGCTGCCACAGCAAAGGTGCCAGCGGGGAAAAGTGATGCTGGTCCTCATTGCCTCCTGGAACCTCTTCAAATGCCACAGACAATTTGGCCCTCTCTGCTTTCCTGCGGACTCCATCCTCAAAAGCACCTTTTTTCGCTTTTGGCAACCTCAGGAGCAAAAAAGACAAACGTCCAGCTTTTGCTGCCACAGCAAAGGTGCCAGCGGGGAAAAGTGATGCTGGTCCTCACTGCCTCCTGGAACCCCTTCAAATGCCCCAGACAATTTGGCCCTCTCTGCTTTCCTGCGGACTCCATCCTCAAAAGCACCTGTTTTCGCTTTCGGCGGTGTTTGGAGGAAAAAAGACAAACGTCCAGCTTTTGCTGCCACAGCAAAGGTGCCAGCGGGGAAAAGTAATGCTGGTTCTCACTGCCTCCTGGAACCCTTTCAAATGCCCCAGACAATTTGGCCCTTTCTGCTTTCCTGCGGACTCCATCCTCAAAAGCACCTGTTTTCGCTTTCGGCAACCTCCGGAGCAAAAAAGACAAACATCCAGGTTTTGCTGCCACAGCAAAGGTGCCAGCAGTGAAAAGTGATGCTGGTCCTCATTGCCTCCTGGAACCTCTTCAAATGCCCCAGACAATTTGGCCCTCTCTGCTTTCCTGTGGACTCCATCCTCAAAAGCACCTGTTTTCGCTTTCAGCAGCCTCCGGAGCAAAAAAGACAAACGTCCAGCTTTTGCTGCCACAGCAAAGGTGCCAGCGGGGAAAAGTGATGCTGGTCCTCATTGCATCCTGGAACCTCTTCAAATGCCCCAGACAATTTGGCCCTCTCTGCTTTCCTGCGGACTCCATCCTCAAAAGCACCTTTTTTCGCTTTCGGCATCCTCAGGAGCAAAAAAGACAAACGTCCAGGTTTTGCTGCCACAGCAAAGGTGCCAGCGGGGAAAAGTAATGCTGGTTCTCACTACCTCCTGGAACCTCTTCAAATGCCCCAGACAATTTGGCCCTCTCTGCTTTCCTGCGGACTCCATCCTCAAAACCACCTTTTTTCGCTTTTTGCAACCTCCGGAGCAAAAAAGACAAACGTCCAGCTTTTGCTGCCACAGCAAAGGTGCCAGCGGGGAAAAGTAATGCTGGTCCTCATTGCCTCCTGGAACCTCTTCAAATGCCACAGACAATTTGGCCCTCTCTGCTTTCCTGCGGACTCCATCCTCAAAAGCACCTGTTTTCGCTTTCGGCAACCTCCGGAGCAAAAAAGACAAACGTCCAGCTTTTGCTGCCACAGCAAAGGTGCCAGCGGGGAAAAGTAATGCTGGTTCTCACTGTCTCCTGGAACCCCTTCAAATGCCCCAGACAATTTGGCCCTCTCTGCTTTCCTGCGGACTCCATCCTCAAAAGCACCTGTTTTCGCTTTCGGCAACCTCCGGAGCAAAAAAGACAAACGTCCAGCTTTTGCTGCCACAGCAAAGGTGCCAGCGGGGAAAAGTAATGCTGGTTCTCACTGTCTCCTGGAACCCCTTCAAATGCCCCAGACAATTTGGCCCTCTCTGCTTTCCTGCGGACTCCATCCTCAAAAGCACCTTTTTTCGTTTTCGGCAACCTCAGGAGCAAAAAAGAAAAACGTCCAGGTTTTGCTGCCACAGCAAAGGTGCCAGCGGGGAAAAGTAATGCTGTTTCTCACTGTCTCCTGGAACCTCTTCAAATGCCACAGACAATTTGGCCCTCTCTGCTTTCCTGCGGACTCCATCCTCAAAAGCACCTGTTTTCGCTTTCGGTAACCTCCGGAGCAAAAAAGACAAACGTCCAGCTTTTGCTGCCACAGCAAAGGTGCCAGCGGGGAAAAGTAATGCTGGTCCTCATTGCCTCCTGGAACCTCTTCAAATGCCCCAGACAATTTGGCCCTCTCTGCTTTCCTGCGGACTCCATCCTCAAAAGCACCTGTTTTCACTTTCGGCATCCTCAGGAGCAAAAAAGACAAACGTCCAGCTTTTGCTGCCGCAGCAAAGGTGCCAGCGGGGAAAAGTAATGCTGGTTCTCACTGCCTCCTGGAACCCTTTCAAATGCCACAGACAATTTGGCCCTCTCTGCTTTCCTGCGGACTCCATCCTCAAAAGCACCTGTTTTCGCTTTCGGCAACCTCCGGAGCAAAAAAGACAAACGTCCAGCTTTTGCTGCCACAGCAAAGGTGCCAGCGGGGAAAAGTAATGCTGGTTCTCACTGCCTCCTGGAACCCTTTCAAATGCCCCAGACAATTTGGCCCTCTCTGGTTTCCTGCGGACTCCATCCTCAAAAGCACCTTTTTTTCGCTTTCGGTAACCTCCGGAGCAAAAAAGACAAACGTCCAGCTTTTGCTGCCACAGCAAAGGTGCCAGCGAGGAAAAGTAATGCTGGTCCTCATTGCCTCCTGGAACCTCTTCAAATGCCACAGACAATTTGGCCCTCTCTGCTTTCCTGCGGACTCCATCCTCAAAAACACCTGTTTTCGCTTTCGGCATCCTCAGGAGCAAAAAAGACAAAAGTCCAGCTTTTGCTGCCACAGCAAAGGTGCCAGCGGGGAAAAGTAATGCTGGTTCTCACTGCCTCCTGGAACCTCGTCAAATGCCCCAGACAATTTGGCCCTCTCTGCTTTCCTGCGGGCTCCATCCTCAAAAGCACCTGTTTTCGCTTTTGGCAACCTCAGGAGCAAAAAAGACAAACGTCCAGCTTTTGCTGCCACAGCAAAGGTGCCAGCGGGGAAAAGTGATGCTGGTCCTCATTGCCTCCTGGAACCTCTTCAAATGCCCCAGACAATTTGGCCCTCTCTGCTTTCCTGCGTACTCCATCCTCAAAGGCACCTTTTTTCGCTTTTGGCAACCTCCGGAGCAAAAAAGACAAACGTCCAGCTTTTGCTGCCACAGCAAAGGTGCCAGCGGGGAAAAGTGATGCTGGTCCTCATTGCCTCCTGGAACCTCTTCAAATGCCCCAGAGAATTTGGCCCTCTCTGCTTTCCTGCGGACTCCATCCTCAAAAGCACCTTTTTTCGCTTTTTGCAACCTCCGGAGCAAAAAAGACAAACGTCCAGGTTTTGCTGCCACAGCAAAGGTGCCAGCGGGGAAAAGTAATGCTTGTTCTCACTGCCTCCTGGAACCTCTTCAAATGCCCCAGACAATTTGGCCCTCTCTGCTTTCCTGCGGACTCCATCCTCAAAAGCACCTGTTTTCGCTTTCGGCAACCTCCGGAGCAAAAAAGACAAACGTCCAGCTTTTGCTGCCACAGCAAAGGTGCCAGCGGGGAAAAGTAATGCTGGTCCTCATTGCCTCCTGGAACCTCTTCAAATGCCCCAGACAATTTGGCCCTCTCTGCTTTCCTGCGGACTCCATCCTCAAAAGAACCTGTTTTCTCTTTCGGCATCCTCAGGAGCAAAAAAGACAAACGTCCAGCTTTTGCTGCCACAGCAAAGGTGCCAGCGGGGAAAAGTAATGCTGGTTCTCACTACCTCCTGGAACCTCTTCAAATGCCCCAGACAATTTGGCCCTCTCTGCTTTCCTGCGGACTCCATCCTCAAAAGCACCTTTTTTCGCTTTTTGCAACCTCAGGAGCAAAAAAGACAAACGTCCAGCTTTTGCTGCCACAACAAAGGTGCCAGCGGGGAAAAGTGATGCTGGTCCTCATTGCCTCCTGGAACCTCTTCAAATGCCCCAGACAATTTGGCCCTCTCTGCTTTCCTGCGGACTCCATCCTCAAAAGCACCTGTTTTCGCTTTCGTCAACCTCCGGAGCAAAAAAGACAAACGTCCAGCTTTTGCTGCCACAGCAAAGGTGCCAGCGGGGAAAAGTAATGCTGGTTCTCACTGTCTCCTGGAACCCCTTCAAATGCCCCAGACAATTTGGCCCTCTCTGCTTTCCTGCGGACTCCATCCTCAAAAGCACCTGTTTTCGCTTTCGGCAACCTCCGGAGCAAAAAAGACAAACGTCCAGCTTTTGCTGCCACAGCAAAGGTGCCAGCGATGAAAAGTAATGCTGGTTCTCACTGCCTCCTGGAACCTTTTCAAATGCCCCAGACAATTTGGCCCTCTCTGCTTTCCTGCGGACTCCATCCTCAAAAGCACCTTTTTTCGCTTTTGGCAACCTCAGGAGCAAAAAAGACAAACGTGCAGCTTTTGCTGCCACAGCAAAGGTGCCAGCGGGGAAAAGTAATGCTGGTTCTCACTGTCTCCTGGAACCCCTTCAAATGCCCCAGACAATTTGGCCCTCTCTGCTTTCCTGCGGACTCCATCCTCAAAAGCACCTGTTTTCGCTTTCGGCAGCCTCCGGAGCAAAAAAGACAAACGTCCAGCTTTTGCTGCCACAGCAAAGGTGCCAGCGGGGAAAAGTGATGCTGGTCCTCATTGCCTCCTGGAACCTCTTCAAATGCCACAGACAATTTGGCCCTCTCTGCTTTCCTGCGGACTCCATCCTCAAAAGCACCTTTTTTCGCTTTTGGCAACCTCAGGAGCAAAAAAGACAAACGTCCAGCTTTTGCTGCCACAGCAAAGGTGCCAGCGGGGAAAAGTGATGCTGGTCCTCACTGCCTCCTGGAACCCCTTCAAATGCCCCAGACAATTTGGCCCTCTCTGCTTTCCTGCGGACTCCATCCTCAAAAGCACCTGTTTTCGCTTTCGGCGGTGTTTGGAGGAAAAAAGACAAACGTCCAGCTTTTGCTGCCACAGCAAAGGTGCCAGCGGGGAAAAGTAATGCTGGTTCTCACTGCCTCCTGGAACCCTTTCAAATGCCCCAGACAATTTGGCCCTTTCTGCTTTCCTGCGGACTCCATCCTCAAAAGCACCTGTTTTCGCTTTCGGCAACCTCCGGAGCAAAAAAGACAAACATCCAGGTTTTGCTGCCACAGCAAAGGTGCCAGCAGTGAAAAGTGATGCTGGTCCTCATTGCCTCCTGGAACCTCTTCAAATGCCCCAGACAATTTGGCCCTCTCTGCTTTCCTGCGGACTCCATCCTCAAAAGCACCTGTTTTCGCTTTCAGCAGCCTCCGGAGCAAAAAAGACAAACGTCCAGCTTTTGCTGCCACAGCAAAGGTGCCAGCGGGGAAAAGTGATGCTGGTCCTCATTGCCTCCTGGAACCTCTTCAAATGCCCCAGACAATTTGGCCCTCTCTGCTTTCCTGCGGACTCCATCCTCAAAAGCACCTTTTTTCGCTTTCGGTAACCTCCGTAGAAAAAAAGACAAACGTCCAGCTTTTGCTGCCACAGCAAAGGTGCCAGCGGGGAAAAGTAATGCTGGTCCTCATTGCCTCCTGGAACCTCTTCAAATGCCCCAGACAATTTGGCCCTCTCTGCTTTCCTGCGGACTCCATCCTCAAAAGCACCTGTTTTCGCTTTCGGCAACCTCCGGAGCAAAAAAGACAAACGTCCAGCTTTTGCTGCCACAGCAAAGGTGCCAGCGGGGAAAAGTAATGCTGGTTCTCACTGTCTCCTGGAACCCCTTCAAATGCCCCAGACAATTTGGCCCTCTCTGCTTTCCTGCGGACTCCATCCTCAAAAGCACCTGTTTTCGCTTTCGGCAACCTCCGGAGCAAAAAAGACAAACGTCCAGCTTTTGCTGCCACAGCAAAGGTGCCAGCGGGGAAAAGTAATGCTGGTTCTCACTGTCTCCTGGAACCCCTTCAAATGCCCTAGACAATTTGGCCCTCTCTGCTTTCCTGCGGACTCCATCCTCAAAAGCACCTTTTTTCGTTTTCGGCAACCTCAGGAGCAAAAAAGAAAAACGTCCAGGTTTTGCTGCCACAGCAAAGGTGCCAGCGGGGAAAAGTAATGCTGTTTCTCACTGTCTCCTGGAACCCTTTCAAATGCCCCAGACAATTTGGCCCTCTCTGCTTTCCTGCGGACTCCATCCTCAAAAGCACCTGTTTTCGCTTTCGGTAACCTCCGGAGCAAAAAAGACAAACGTCCAGCTTTTGCTGCCACAGCAAAGGTGCCAGCGGGGAAAAGTAATGCTGGTCCTCATTGCCTCCTGGAACCTCTTCAAATGCCCCAGACAATTTGGCCCTCTCTGCTTTCCTGCGGACTCCATCCTCAAAAGCACCTGTTTTCACTTTCGGCATCCTCAGGAGCAAAAAAGACAAACGTCCAGCTTTTGCTGCCGCAGCAAAGGTGCCAGCGGGGAAAAGTAATGCTGGTTCTCACTGCCTCCTGGAACCCTTTCAAATGCCACAGACAATTTGGCCCTCTCTGCTTTCCTGCGGACTCCATCCTCAAAAGCACCTGTTTTCGCTTTCGGCAACCTCCGGAGCAAAAAAGACAAACGTCCAGCTTTTGCTGCCACAGCAAAGGTGCCAGCGGGGAAAAGTAATGCTGGTTCTCACTGCCTCCTGGAACCCTTTCAAATGCCCCAGACAATTTGGCCCTCTCTGGTTTCCTGCGGACTCCATCCTCAAAAGCACCTTTTTTTCGCTTTCGGTAACCTCCGGAGCAAAAAAGACAAACGTCCAGCTTTTGCTGCCACAGCAAAGGTGCCAGCGAGGAAAAGTAATGCTGGTCCTCATTGCCTCCTGGAACCTCTTCAAATGCCACAGACAATTTGGCCCTCTCTGCTTTCCTGCGGACTCCATCCTCAAAAGCACCTGTTTTCGCTTTCGGCATCCTCAGGAGCAAAAAAGACAAAAGTCCAGCTTTTGCTGCCACAGCAAAGGTGCCAGCGGGGAAAAGTAATGCTGGTTCTCACTGCCTCCTGGAACCTCGTCAAATGCCCCAGACAATTTGGCCCTCTCTGCTTTCCTGCGGGCTCCATCCTCAAAAGCACCTGTTTTCGCTTTTGGCAACCTCAGGAGCAAAAAAGACAAACGTCCAGCTTTTGCTGCCACAGCAAAGGTGCCAGCGGGGAAAAGTGATGCTGGTCCTCATTGCCTCCTGGAACCTCTTCAAATGCCCCAGACAATTTGGCCCTCTCTGCTTTCCTGCGTACTCCATCCTCAAAGGCACCTTTTTTCGCTTTTGGCAACCTCCGGAGCAAAAAAGACAAACGTCCAGCTTTTGCTGCCACAGCAAAGGTGCCAGCGGGGAAAAGTGATGCTGGTCCTCATTGCCTCCTGGAACCTCTTCAAATGCCCCAGACAATTTGGCCCTCTCTGCTTTCCTGCGGACTCCATCCTCAAAAGCACCTTTTTTCGCTTTTTGCAACCTCCGGAGCAAAAAAGACAAACGTCCAGGTTTTGCTGCCACAGCAAAGGTGCCAGCGGGGAAAAGTAATGCTTGTTCTCACTGCCTCCTGGAACCTCTTCAAATGCCCCAGACAATTTGGCCCTCTCTGCTTTCCTGCGGACTCCATCCTCAAAAGCACCTGTTTTCGCTTTCGGCAACCTCAGGAGCAAAAAAGACAAACGTCCAGCTTTTGCTGCCACAGCAAAGGTGCCAGCGATGAAAAGTAATGCTGGTTCTCACTGCCTCCTGGAACCTTTTCAAATGCCCCAGACAATTTGGCCCTCTCTGCTTTCCTGCGGACTCCATCCTCAAAAGCACCTTTTTTCGATTTTGGCAACCTCAGGAGCAAAAAAGACAAACGTCCAGCTTTTGCTGCCACAGCAAAGGTGCCAGCGGGGAAAAGTAATGCTGGTTCTCACTGTCTCCTGGAACCCCTTCAAATGCCCCAGACAATTTGGCCCTCTCTGCTTTTCTGCGGACTCCATCCTCAAAAGCACCTGTTTTCGCTTTCGGCAGCCTCCGGAGCAAAAAAGACAAACGTCCAGCTTTTGCTGCCACAGCAAAGGTGCCAGCGGGGAAAAGTGATGCTGGTCCTCATTGCCTCCTGGAACCTCTTCAAATGCCACAGACAATTTGGCCCTCTCTGCTTTCCTGCGGACTCCATCCTCAAAAGCACCTTTTTTCGCTTTTGGCAACCTCAGGAGCAAAAAAGACAAACGTCCAGCTTTTGCTGCCACAGCAAAGGTGCCAGCGGGGAAAAGTGATGCTGGTCCTCACTGCCTCCTGGAACCCCTTCAAATGCCCAAGACAATTTGGCCCTCTCTGCTTTCCTGCGGACTCCATCCTCAAAAGCACCTGTTTTCGCTTTCGGCGGTGTTTGGAGGAAAAAAGACAAACGTCCAGCTTTTGCTGCCACAGCAAAGGTGCCAGCGGGGAAAAGTAATGCTGGTTCTCACTGCCTCCTGGAACCCTTTCAAATGCCCCAGACAATTTGGCCCTCTCTGCTTTCCTGCGGACTCCATCCTCAAAAGCACCTGTTTTCGCTTTCGGCATCCTCAGGAGCAAAAAAGACAAACGTCCAGCTTTTGCTGCCACAGCAAAGGTGCCAGCGGGGAAAAGTAATGCTGGTTCTCACTACCTCCTGGAACCTCTTCAAATGCCCCAGACAATTTGGCCCTCTCTGCTTTCCTGCGGACTCCATCCTCAAAACCACCTTTTTTCGCTTTTTGCAACCTCCGGAGCAAAAAAGACAAACGTCCAGCTTTTGCTGCCACAGCAAAGGTGCCAGCGGGGAAAAGTAATGCTGGTCCTCATTGCCTCCTGGAACCTCTTCAAATGCCCCAGACAATTTGGCCCTCTCTGCTTTCCTGCGGACTCCATCCTCAAAAGCACCTGTTTTCGCTTTCGGCAACCTCCAGAGCAAAAAAGACAAACGTCCAGCTTTTGCTGCCACAGCAAAGGTGCCAGCGGGGAAAAGTAATGCTGGTTCTCACTGTCTCCTGGAACCCCTTCAAATGCCCCAGACAATTTGGCCCTCTCTGCTTTCCTGCGGACTCCATCCTCAAAAGCACCTGTTTTCGCTTTCGGCAACCTCCGGAGCAAAAAAGACAAACGTCCAGCTTTTGCTGCCACAGCAAAGGTGCCAGCGGGGAAAAGTAATGCTGGTTCTCACTGTCTCCTGGAACCCCTTCAAATGCCCCAGACAATTTGGCCCTCTCTGCTTTCCTGCGGACTCCATCCTCAAAAGCACCTTTTTTCGTTTTGGGCAACCTCAGGAGCAAAAAAGACAAACGTCCAGCTTTTGCTGCCACAGCAAAGGTGCCAGCGGTGAAAAGTGATGCTGTTTCTCACTGTCTCCTGGAACCCTTTCAAATGCCCCAGACAATTTGGCCCTCTCTGCTTTCCTGCGGACTCCATCCTCAAAAGCACCTGTTTTCGCTTTCGGTAACCTCCGGAGCAAAAAAGACAAACGTCCAGCTTTGTCTGCCACAGCAAAGGTGCCAGCGGGGAAAAGTAATGCTGGTCCTCATTGCCTCCTGGAACCTCTTCAAATGCCCCAGACAATTTGGCCCTCTCTGCTTTCCTGCGGACTCCATCCTCAAAAGCACCTGTTTTCACTTTCGGCATCCTCAGGAGCAAAAAAGACAAATGTCCAGCTTTTGCTGCCGCAGCAAAGGTGCCAGCGGGGAAAAGTAATGCTGGTTCTCACTGCCTCCTGGAACCCTTTCAAATGCCACAGACAATTTGGCCCTCTCTGCTTTCCTGCGGACTCCATCCTCAAAAGCACCTGTTTTCGCTTTCGGCAACCTCCGGAGCAAAAAAGACAAACGTCCAGCTTTTGCTGCCACAGCAAAGGTGCCAGCGGGGAAAAGTAATGCTGGTTCTCACTGCCTCCTGGAACCCTTTCAAATGCCCCAGACAATTTGGCCCTCTCTGGTTTCCTGCGGACTCCATCCTCAAAAGCACCTTTTTTTCGCTTTCGGTAACCTCCGGAGCAAAAAAGACAAACGTCCAGCTTTTGCTGCCACAGCAAAGGTGCCAGCGAGGAAAAGTAATGCTGGTCCTCATTGCCTCCTGGAACCTCTTCAAATGCCACAGACAATTTGGCCCTCTCTGCTTTCCTGCGGACTCCATCCTCAAAAGCACCTGTTTTCGCTTTCGGCATCCTCAGGAGGAAAAAAGACAAAAGTCCAGCTTTTGCTGCCACAGCAAAGGTGCCAGCGGGGAAAAGTAATGCTGGTCCTCATTGCCTCCTGGAACCTCTTCAAATGCCCCAGACAATTTGGCCCTCTCTGCTTTCCTGCGGGCTCCATCCTCAAAAGCACCTGTTTTCGCTTTTGGCAACCTCAGGAGCAAAAAAGACAAACGTCCAGCTTTTGCTGCCACAGCAAAGGTGCCAGCGGGGAAAAGTGATGCTGGTCCTCATTGCCTCCTGGAACCTCTTCAAATGCCCCAGACAATTTGGCCCTCTCTGCTTTCCTGCGTACTCCATCCTCAAAGGCACCTTTTTTCGCTTTTGGCAACCTCCGGAGCAAAAAAGACAAACGTCCAGCTTTTGCTGCCACAGCAAAGGTGCCAGCGGGGAAAAGTGATGCTGGTCCTCACTGCCTCCTGGAACCCCTTCAAATGCCCCAGACAATTTGGCCCTCTCTGCTTTCCTGCGGACTCCATCCTCAAAAGCACCCGTTTTCGCTTTCGGCGGTGTTTGGAGGAAAAAAGACAAACGTCCAGCTTTTGCTGCCACAGCAAAGGTGCCAGCGGGGAAAAGTAATGCTGGTTCTCACTGCCTCCTGGAACCCTTTCAAATGCCCCAGACAATTTGGCCCTTTCTGCTTTCCTGCGGACTCCATCCTCAAAAGCACCTGTTTTCGCTTTCGGCAACCTCCGGAGCAAAAAAGACAAACATCCAGGTTTTGCTGCCACAGCAAAGGTGCCAGCAGTGAAAAGTGATGCTGGTCCTCATTGCCTCCTGGAACCTCTTCAAATGCCCCAGACAATTTGGCCCTCTCTGCTTTCCTGTGGACTCCATCCTCAAAAGCACCTGTTTTCGCTTTCAGCAGCCTCCGGAGCAAAAAAGACAAACGTCCAGCTTTTGCTGCCACAGCAAAGGTGCCAGCGGGGAAAAGTGATGCTGGTCCTCATTGCATCCTGGAACCTCTTCAAATGCCCCAGACAATTTGGCCCTCTCTGCTTTCCTGCGGACTCCATCCTCAAAAGCACCTTTTTTCGCTTTTGGCAACCTCCGGAGAAAAAAAGACAAACGTCCAGCTTTTGCTGCCACAGCAAAGGTGCCAGCGGGGAAAAGTAATGCTGGTCCTCATTGCCTCCTGGAACCTCTTCAAATGCCCCAGACAATTTGGCCCTCTCTGCTTTCCTGCGGACTCCATCCTCAAAAGCACCTGTTTTCGCTTTCGGCATCCTCAGGAGCAAAAAAGACAAACGTCCAGCTTTTGCTGCCACAGCAAAGGTGCCAGCGGGGAAAAGTAATGCTGGTTCTCACTACCTCCTGGAACCTCTTCAAATGCCCCAGACAATTTGGCCCTCTCTGCTTTCCTGCGGACTCCATCCTCAAAACCACCTTTTTTCGCTTTTTGCAACCTGCGGAGCAAAAAAGACAAACGTCCAGCTTTTGCTGCCACAGCAAAGGTGCCAGCGGGGAAAAGTAATGCTGGTCCTCATTGCCTCCTGGAAC
This sequence comes from Vanellus vanellus, assembly GCF_965231255.1. Taxonomy (NCBI): domain Eukaryota; kingdom Metazoa; phylum Chordata; class Aves; order Charadriiformes; family Charadriidae; genus Vanellus; species Vanellus vanellus. Next base: position 175,256 of record NW_028128133.1, read on the forward strand.
CTCTTCAAATGCCCCAGACAATTTGGCCCTCTCTGCTTTCCTGCGGACTCCATCCTCAAAAGCACCTGTTTTCGCTTTCGGCAACCTCCGGAGCAAAAAAGACAAACGTCCAGCTTTTGCTGCCACAGCAAAGGTGCCAGCGGGGAAAAGTAATGCTGGTTCTCACTGCCTCCTGGAACCTCTTCAAATGCCCCAGACAATTTGGCCCTCTCTGCTTTCCTGCGGGCTCCATCCTCAAAAGCACCTGTTTTCGCTTTTGGCAACCTCAGGAGCAAAAAAGACAAACGTCCAGCTTTTGCTGCCACAGCAAAGGTGCCAGCGGGGAAAAGTGATGCTGGTCCTCATTGCCTCCTGGAACCTCTTCAAATGCCCCAGACAATTTGGCCCTCTCTGCTTTCCTGCGTACTCCATCCTCAAAGGCACCTTTTTTCGCTTTTGGCAACCTCCGGAGCAAAAAAGACAAACGTCCAGCTTTTGCTGCCACAGCAAAGGTGCCAGCGGGGAAAAGTGATGCTGGTCCTCACTGCCTCCTGGAACCCCTTAAAATGCCCCAGACAATTTGGCCCTCTCTGCTTTCCTGCGGACTCCATCCTCAAAAGCACCTGTTTTCGCTTTCGGCGGTGTTTGGAGGAAAAAAGACAAACGTCCAGCTTTTGCTGCCACAGCAAAGGTGCCAGCGGGGAAAAGTAATGCTGGTTCTCACTGCCTCCTGGAACCCTTTCAAATGCCCCAGACAATTTGGCCCTTTCTGCTTTCCTGCGGACTCCATCCTCAAAAGCACCTGTTTTCGCTTTCGGCAACCTCCGGAGCAAAAAAGACAAACATCCAGGTTTTGCTGCCACAGCAAAGGTGCCAGCAGTGAAAAGTGATGCTGGTCCTCATTGCCTCCTGGAACCTCTTCAAATGCCCCAGACAATTTGGCCCTCTCTGCTTTCCTGCGGACTCCATCCTCAAAAGCACCTGTTTTCGCTTTCGGCAACCTCCGGAGCAAAAAAGACAAACGTCCAGCTTTTGCTGCCACAGCAAAGGTGCCAGCGGGGAAAAGTAATGCTGGTTCTCACTGTCTCCTGGAACCCCTTCAAATGCCCCAGACAATTTGGCCCTCTCTGCTTTCCTGCGGACTCCATCCTCAAAAGCACCTGTTTTCGCTTTCGGCAACCTCCGGAGCAAAAAAGACAAACGTCCAGCTTTTGCTGCCACAGCAAAGGTGCCAGCGGGGAAAAGTAATGCTGGTTCTCACTGTCTCCTGGAACCCCTTCAAATGCCCCAGACAATTTGGCCCTCTCTGCTTTCCTGCGGACTCCATCCTCAAAAGCACCTGTTTTCGTTTTCGGCAACCTCAGGAGCAAAAAAGAAAAACGTCCAGGTTTTGCTGCCACAGCAAAGGTGCCAGCGGGGAAAAGTAATGCTGTTTCTCACTGTCTCCTGGAACCCTTTCAAATGCCCCAGACAATTTGGCCCTCTCTGCTTTCCTGCGGACTCCATCCTCAAAAGCACCTGTTTTCGCTTTCTGTAACCTCCGGAGCAAAAAAGACAAACGTCCAGCTTTTGCTGCCACAGCAAAGGTGCCAGCGGGGAAAAGTAATGCTGGTCCTCATTGCCTCCTGGAACCTCTTCAAATGCCCCAGACAATTTGGCCCTCTCTGCTTTCCTGCGGACTCCATCCTCAAAAGCACCTGTTTTCACTTTCGGCATCCTCAGGAGCAAAAAAGACAAACGTCCAGCTTTTGCTGCCGCAGCAAAGGTGCCAGCGGGGAAAAGTAATGCTGGTTCTCACTGCCTCCTGGAACCCTTTCAAATGCCACAGACAATTTGGCCCTCTCTGCTTTCCTGCGGACTCCATCCTCAAAAGCACCTGTTTTCGCTTTCGGCAACCTCCGGAGCAAAAAAGACAAACGTCCAGCTTTTGCTGCCACAGCAAAGGTGCCAGCGGGGAAAAGTAATGCTGGTTCTCACTGCCTCCTGGAACCCTTTCAAATGCCCCAGACAATTTGGCCCTCTCTGGTTTCCTGCGGACTCCATCCTCAAAAGCACCTTTTTTTCGCTTTCGGTAACCTCCGGAGCAAAAAAGACAAACGTCCAGCTTTTGCTGCCACAGCAAATGTGCCAGCGAGGAAAAGTAATGCTGGTCCTCATTGCCTCCTGGAACCTCTTCAAATGCCACAGACAATTTGGCCCTCTCTGCTTTCCTGCGGACTCCATCCTCAAAAGCACCTGTTTTCGCTTTCGGCATCCTCAGGAGCAAAAAAGACAAAAGTCCAGCTTTTGCTGCCACAGCAAAGGTGCCAGCGGGGAAAAGTAATGCTGGTTCTCACTGCCTCCTGGAACCTCGTCAAATGCCCCAGACAATTTGGCCCTCTCTGCTTTCCTGCGGGCTCCATCCTCAAAAGCACCTGTTTTCGCTTTTGGCAACCTCAGGAGCAAAAAAGACAAACGTCCAGCTTTTGCTGCCACAGCAAAGGTGCCAGCGGGGAAAAGTGATGCTGGTCCTCATTGCCTCCTGGAACCTCTTCAAATGCAATTTGGCCCTCTCTGCTTTCCTGCGGACTCCATCCTCAAAAGCACCTTTTTTCGCTTTTTGCAACCTCCGGAGCAAAAAAGACAAACGTCCAGGTTTTGCAGCCACAGCAAAGGTGCCAGCGGGGAAAAGTAATGCTTGTTCTCACTGCCTCCTGGAACCTCTTCAAATGCCCCAGACAATTTGGCCCTCTCTGCTTTCCTGCGGACTCCATCCTCAAAAGCACCGTTTTTCGCTTTCGGCAACCTCCGGAGCAAAAAAGACAAACGTCCAGCTTTTGCTGCCACAGCAAAGGTGCCAGCGGGAAAAAGTAATGCTGGTCCTCATTGCCTCCTGGAACCTCTTCAAATGCCCCAGACAATCTGGCCCTCTCTGCTTTCCTGTGGACTCCATCCTCAAAAGCACCTGTTTTCGCTTTCGGCAGCCTCCGGAGCAAAAAAGACAAACGTCCAGCTTTTGCTGCCACAGCAAAGGTGCCAGCGGGGAAAAGTAATGCTGGTTCTCACTGCCTCCTGGAACCCTTTCAAATGCCCCAGACAATTTGGCCCTCTCTGCTTTCCTGCGGACTCCATCCTCAAAAGCACCTTTTTTCGCTTTCGGCAACCCCCGGAGCAAAAAAGACAAACGTCCAGCTTTTGCTGCCACAGCAAAGGTGCCAGCGGGGAAAAGTAATGCTGGTTCTCACTGCCTCCTGGAACCCTTTCAAATGCCCCAGACAATTTGGCCCTCTCTGCTTTCCTGCGGACTCCATCCTCAAAAGCACCTGTTTTCGCTTTCGGCAGCCTCCGGAGCAAAAAAGACAAACGTCCAGCTTTTGCTGCCACAGCAAAGGTGCCAGCGGGGAAAAGTGATGCTGGTCCTCATTGCCTCCTGGAACCTCTTCAAATGCCACAGACAATTTGGCCCTCTCTGCTTTCCTGCGGACTCCATCCTCAAAAGCACCTGTTTTCGCATTCGTCATCATCAGGAGCAAAAAAGACAAACGTCCAGCTTTTGCTGCCGCAGCAAAGGTGCCACCGGGGAAAAGTAATGCTGGTTCTCACTGCCTCCTGGAACCCTTTCAAATGCCACAGACAATTTGGCCCTCTCTGCTTTCCTGCGGACTCCATCCTCAAAAGCACCTTTTTTCGCTTTCGGCAACCTCAGGAGCAAAAAAGACAAACGTCCAGCTTTTGCTGCCACAGCAAAGGTGCCAGCGGGGAAAAGTGATGCTGGTCCTCATTGCCTCCTGGAACCTCTTCAAATGCCCCAGACAATTTGGCCCTCTCTGCTTTCCTGCGTACTCCATCCTCAAAAGCACCTTTTTTCGCTTTTGGCAACCTCAGGAGCAGAAAAGACAAACGTCCAGCTTTTACTGTCACAGCAAAGGTGCCAGCGGGGAAAAGTGATGCTGGTCCTCATTGCCTCCTGGAACCTCTTCAAATGCCCCAGGCAATTTGGCCCTCTCTTCTTTCCTGCGGACTCCATCCTCAAAAGCACCTTTTTTCGCTTTCGGCAACCTCCGGAGCAAAAAAGACAAACGTCCAGCTTTTGCTGCCACAGCAAAGGTGCCAGCGGGGAAAAGTGATGCTGGTCCTCATTGCCTCCTGGAACCTCTTCAAATGCCACAGACAATCTGGCCCTCTCTGCTTTCCTGTGGACTCCATCCTCAAAAGCACCTGTTTTCGCTTTCGGCAGCCTCCGGAGCAAAAAAGACAAACGTCCAGCTTTTGCTGCCACAGCAAAGGTGCCAGCGGGGAAAAGTAATGCTGGTTCTCACTGCCTCCTGGAACCCTTTCAAATGCCCCAGACAATTTGGCCCTCTCTGCTTTCCTGCGGACTCCATCCTCAAAAGCACCTTTTTTCGCTTTTGGCAACCTCAGGAGCAAAAAAGACAAACGTCCAGCTTTTGCTGCCACAGCAAAGGTGCCAGCGGGGAAAAGTGATGCTGGTCCTCATTGCCTCCTGGAACCTCTTCAAATGCCCCAGACAATTTGGCCCTCTCTGCTTTCCTGCGGACTCCATCCTCAAAAGCACCTTTTTTCGCTTTCGGCAACCTCCGGAGCCAAAAAGAAAAACGTCCAGGTTTTGCTGCCACAGCAAAGGTGCCAGCAGGGAAAAGTAATGCTGGTCCTCATTGCCTCCTGGAACCTCTTCAAATGCCACAGAAAATTTGGCCCTCTCTGCTTTCCTGCGGACTCCATCCTCAAAAGCACCTGTTTTCGCTTTCGGCATCCTCCGGAGCAAAAAAGACAAACGTCCAGCTTTTGCTGCCACAGCAAAGGTGCCAGCGGGGAAAAGTGATGCTGGTTCTCACTGCCTCCTGGAACCCTTTCAAATGCCACAGACAATTTGGCCCTCTCTGCTTTCCTGCGTACTCCATCCTCAAAAGCACCTTTTTTCGCTTTTGGCAACCTCAGGAGCAAAAAAGACAAACGTCCAGCTTTTGCTGCCACAGCAAAGGTGCCAGCGGGAAAAAGTAATGCTGGTCCTCATTGCCTCCTGGAACCTCTTCAAATGCCACAGACAATCTGGCCCTCTCTGCTTTCCTGCGGACTCCATCCTCAAAAGCACCTGTTTTCGCTTTTGGCAGCCTCCGGAGCAAAAAAGACAAACGTCCAGCTTTTGCTGCCACAGCAAAGGTGCCAGCGGGGAAAAGTAATGCTGGTTCTCACTGCCTCCTGGAACCCTTTCAAATGTCACAGACAATTTGGCCCTCTCTGCTTTCCTGCGGACTCCATCCTCAAAAGCACCATTTTTCGCTTTCGACAACCTCCGGAGCCAAAAAGACAAACGTCCAGGTTTTGCTGCCACAGCAAAGGTGCCAGCGGGGAAAAGTAATGCTGGTTCTCACTGTCTCCTGGAACCCTTTCAAATGCCCCAGACAATTTGGCCCTCTCTGCTTTCCTGCGGACTCCATCCTCAAAAGCACCTTTTTTCGCTTTCGGTAACCTCCGGAACAAAAAAGACAAACGTCCAGCTTTTGCTGCCACAGCAAAGGTGCCAGCGGGGAAAAGTAATGCTGGTCCTCATTGCCTCCTGGAACCTCTTCAAATGCCCCAGACAATTTGGCCCTCTCTGCTTTCCTGCGGACTCCATCCTCAAAAGCACCTGTTTTCGCTTTCGGCATCCTCCGGAGCAAAAAAGACAAACGTCCAGCTTTTGCTGCCACAGCAAAGGTGCCAGCGGGGAAAAGTAATGCTGGTTCTCACTGCCTCCTGGAACCCTTTCAAATGCCACAGACAATTTGGCCCTCTCTGCTTTCCTGCGGACTCCATCCTCAAAAGCACCTGTTTTCGCTTTCGTCATCCTCCGGAGCAAAAAAGACAAACGTCCAGCTTTTGCTGCCACAGCAAAGGTGCCAGCGGGGAAAAGTAATGCTGGTTCTCACTGCCTCCTGGAACCCTTTCAAATGCCACAGACAATTTGGCCCTCTCTGCTTTCCTGCGGACTCCATCCTCAAAAACACCTTTTTTCGCTTTTGGACACCTCAGGAGCAAAAAAGACAAACGTCCAGCTTTTGCTGCCACAGCAAAGGTGCCAGCGGGGAAAAGTAATGCTGGTTCTCACTGTCTCCTGGAACACTTTCAAATGCCCCAGACAATTTGGCCCTCTCTGCTTTCCTGCGGACTCCATCCTCAAAAGCACCTTTTTTCGCTTTCGGCAACCTCAGGAGCAAAAAAGACAAACGTCCAGCTTTTGCTGCCACAGCAAAGGTGCCAGCGGGGAAAAGTGATGCTGGTCCTCATTGCCTCCTGGAACCACTTCAAATGCCACAGATAATCTGGCCCTCTCTGCTTTCCTGTGGACTCCATCCTCAAAAGCACCTGTTTTCGCTTTCGGCAACCTCCGGAGCAAAAAAGAAAAACGTCCAGCTTTTGCTGCCACAGCAAAGGTGCCAGCGGGGAAAAGCAATGCTGGTTCTCACTGTCTCCTGGAACCCTTTCAAATGCCCCAGACAATTTGGCCCTCTCTGCTTTCCTGCGGACTCCATCCTCAAAAGCACCTTTTTTCGCTTTCGGTAACCTCCGGAGCAAAAAAGACAAACGTCCAGCTTTTGCTGCCACAGCAAAGGTGCCAGCGGGGGAAAGTAATGCTGGTCCTCATTGCCTCCTGGAACCTCTTCAAATGACACAGACAATTTGGCCCTCTCTGCTTTCCTGCGGACTCCATCCTCAAAAGAACCTGTTTTCGCTTTCGGCATCCTCAGGTGCAAAAAAGACAAACGTCCAGCTTTTGCTGCCACAGCAAAGGTGCCAGCGGGGAAAAGTAATGCTGGTTCTCACTGCCTCCTGGAACCCTTTCAAATGCCCCAGACAATTTGGCCCTCTCTGCTTTCCTGCGGACTCCATCCTCAAAAGCACCTTTTTTCGCTTTTGGCAACCTCCGGAGCAAAAAAGACAAACGTCCAGCTTTTGCTGCCACAGCAAAGGTGCCAGCGGGGAAAAGTGATGCTGGTCCTCATTTCCTCCTGGAACCTCTTCAAATGCCCCAGACAATTTGGCCCTCTCTGCTTTCCTGCGGACTCCATCCTCAAAAGCACCTTTTTTCGCTTTCGGCAACCTCCGGAGAAAAAAAGAAAAAAGTCCAGGTTTTGCTGCCACAGCAAAGGTGCCAGCGGGGAAAAGTAATGCTGGTTCTCACTGCCTCCTGGAACCTCTTCAAATGCCACAGACAATTTGGCCCTCTCTGCTTTCCTGCGGACTCCATCCTCAAAAGCACCGTTTTTCGCTTTCGGCAACCTCCGGAGCAAAAAAGACAAACGTCCAGCTTTTGCTGCCACAGCAAAGGTGCCAGCGGGAAAAAGTAATGGTGGTCCTCATTGCCTCCTGGAACCTCTTCAAATGCCCCAGACAATCTGGCCCTCTCTGCTTTCCTGTGGACTCCATCCTCAAAAGCACCTGTTTTCGCTTTCGGCAGCCTCCGGAGCAAAAAAGACAAACGTCCAGCTTTTGCTGCCACAGCAAAGGTGCCAGCGGGGAAAAGTGATGCTGGTCCTCATTGCCTCCTGGAACCTCTTCAAATGCCCCAGACAATTTGGCCCTCTCTGCTTTCCTGCGGACTCCATCCTCAAAAGCACCTTTTTTCGCTTTCGGCAACCCCCGGAGCAAAAAAGACAAACGTCCAGGTTTTGCTGCCACAGCAAAGGTGCCAGCGGGGAAAAGTAATGCTGGTTCTCACTGCCTCCTGGAACCCTTTCAAATGCCCCAGACAATTTGGCCCTCTCTGCTTTCCTGCGGACTCCATCCTCAAAAGCACCTGTTTTCGCTTTCGGCAGCCTCCGGAGCAAAAAAGACAAACGTCCAGCTTTTGCTGCCACAGCAAAAGTGCCAGCGGGGAAAAGTGATGCTGGTCCTCATTGCCTCCTGGAACCTCTTCAAATGCCCCAGACAATTTGGCCCTCTCTGCTTTCCTGCGGACTCCATCCTCAAAAGCACGTGTTTTCGCTTTCGGCATCCTCAGGAGCAAAAAAGACAAACGTCCAGCTTTTGCTGCCGCAGCAAAGGTGCCAGCGGGAAAAGTAATGCTGGTTCTCACTGCCTCCTGGAACCCTTTCAAATGCCCCAGACAATTTGGCCCTCTCTGCTTTCCTGCGGACTCCATCCTCAAAAGCACCTTTTTTCGCTTTCGGCAACCTCCGGAGCAAAAAAGACAAACGTCCAGCTTTTGCTGCCACAGCAAAGGTGCCAGCGGGGAAAAGTAATGCTGGTCCTCATTGCCTCCTGGAACCTCTTCAAATGCCCCAGACAATTTGGCCCTCTCTGCTTTCCTGCGGACTCCATCCTCAAAAGAACCTGTTTTCGATTTCGGCATCCTCAGGAGCAAAAAAGACAAACGTCCAGCTTTTGCTGCCACAGCAAAGGTGCCAGCGGGGAAAAGTAATGCTGGTTCTCACTGCCTCCTGGAACCCTTTCAAATGCTCCAGACAATTTGGCCCTCTCTGCTTTCCTGCGGACTCCATCCTCAAAAGCACCTTTTTTCGCTTTTGGCAACCTCAGGAGCAAAAAAGACAAACGTCCAGCTTTTGCTGCCACAGCAAAGGTGCCAGCGGGGAAAAGTGATGCTGGTCCTCATTGCCTCCTGGAACCTCTTCAAATGCCCCAGACAATTTGGCCCTCTCTGCTTTCCTGCGGACTCCATCCTCAAAAGCACCTTTTTTCGCTTTCGGCAACCTCCGGAGCCAAAATAAAAACGTCCAGGTTTTGCTGCCACAGCAAAGGTGCCAGCGGGGAAAAGTAATGCTGGTTCTCACTGCCTCCTGGAACCCTTTCAAATGCCACAGACAATTTGGCCCTCTCTGCTTTCCTGCGGACTCCATCCTCAAAAGCACCTGTTTTCGCTTTCGGCAGCCTCCGGAGCAAAAAAGACAAACGTCCAGCTTTTGCTGCCACAGCAAAGGTGCCAGCGGGGAAAAGTAATGCTGGTCCTCATTGCCTCCTGGAACCTCTTCAAATGCCACAGACAATTTCGCCCTCTCTGCTTTCCTGCGGACTCCATCCTCAAAAGCACCTGTTTTCGCTTTCGGCAGCCTCCGGAGCAAAAAAGACAAACGTCCAGCTTTTGCTGCCACAGCAAAGGTGCCAGCGGGGAAAAGTAATGCTGGTTCTCACTGCCTCCTGGAACCCTTTCAAATGCCCCAGACAATTTGGCCCTCTCTGCTTTCCTGCGGACTCCATCCTCAAAAGCACCTTTTTTCGCTTTCGGCAACCCCCGGAGCAAAAAAGACAAACGTCCAGCTTTTGCTGCCACAGCAAAGGTGCCAGCGGGGAAAAGTAATGCTGGTTCTCACTGCCTCCTGGAACCCTTTCAAATGCCCCAGACAATTTGGCCCTCTCTGCTTTCCTGCGGACTCCATCCTCAAAAGCACCTGTTTTCGCTTTCGGCAGCCTCCGGAGCAAAAAAGACAAACGTCCAGCTTTTGCTGCCACAGCAAAGGTGCCAGCGGGGAAAAGTGATGCTGGTCCTCATTGCCTCCTGGAACCTCTTCAAATGCCACAGACAATTTGGCCCTCTCTGCTTTCCTGCGGACTCCATCCTCAAAAGCACCTGTTTTCGCATTCGTCATCATCAGGAGCAAAAAAGACAAACGTCCAGCTTTTGCTGCCGCAGCAAAGGTGCCACCGGGGAAAAGTAATGCTGGTTCTCACTGCCTCCTGGAACCCTTTCAAATGCCACAGACAATTTGGCCCTCTCTGCTTTCCTGCGGACTCCATCCTCAAAAGCACCTTTTTTCGCTTTCGGCAACCTCAGGAGCAAAAAAGACAAACGTCCAGCTTTTGCTGCCACAGCAAAGGTGCCAGCGGGGAAAAGTGATGCTGGTCCTCATTGCCTCCTGGAACCTCTTCAAATGCCCCAGACAATTTGGCCCTCTCTGCTTTCCTGCGTACTCCATCCTCAAAAGCACCTTTTTTCGCTTTTGGCAACCTCAGGAGCAGAAAAGACAAACGTCCAGCTTTTACTGTCACAGCAAAGGTGCCAGCGGGGAAAAGTGATGCTGGTCCTCATTGCCTCCTGGAACCTCTTCAAATGCCCCAGGCAATTTGGCCCTCTCTTCTTTCCTGCGGACTCCATCCTCAAAAGCACCTTTTTTCGCTTTCGGCAACCTCCGGAGCAAAAAAGACAAACGTCCAGCTTTTGCTGCCACAGCAAAGGTGCCAGCGGGGAAAAGTGATGCTGGTCCTCATTGCCTCCTGGAACCTCTTCAAATGCCACAGACAATCTGGCCCTCTCTGCTTTCCTGTGGACTCCATCCTCAAAAGCACCTGTTTTCGCTTTCGGCAGCCTCCGGAGCAAAAAAGACAAACGTCCAGCTTTTGCTGCCGCAGCAAAGGTGCCAGCGGGGAAAAGTAATGCTGGTTCTCACTGCCTCCTGGAACCCTTTCAAATGCCCCAGACAATTTGGCCCTCTCTGCTTTCCTGCGGACTCCATCCTCAAAAGCACCTGTTTTCGCTTTCGGCAACCTCCGGAGCAAAAAAGACAAACGTCCAGCTTTTGCTGCCACAGCAAAGGTGCCAGCGGGGAAAAGTAATGCTGGTCCTCATTGCGTCCTGGAACCTCTTCAAATGCCCCAGACAATTTGGCCCTCTCTGCTTTCCTGCGGACTCCATCCTCAAAAGAACCTGTTTTCGATTTCGGCATCCTCAGGAGCAAAAAAGACAAACGTCCAGCTTTTGCTGCCACAGCAAAGGTGCCAGCGGGGAAAAGTAATGCTGGTTCTCACTGCCTCCTGGAACCCTTTCAAATGCTCCAGACAATTTGGCCCTCTCTGCTTTCCTGCGGACTCCATCCTCAAAAGCACCTTTTTTCGCTTTTGGCAACCTCAGGAGCAAAAAAGACAAACGTCCAGCTTTTGCTGCCACAGCAAAGGTGCCAGCGGGGAAAAGTGATGCTGGTCCTCATTGCCTCCTGGAACCTCTTCAAATGCCCCAGACAATTTGGCCCTCTCTGCTTTCCTGCGGACTCCATCCTCAAAAGCACCTTTTTTCGCTTTCGGCAACCTCCGGAGCCAAAATAAAAACGTCCAGGTTTTGCTGCCACAGCAAAGGTGCCAGCGGGGAAAAGTAATGCTGGTTCTCACTGCCTCCTGGAACCCTTTCAAATGCCACAGACAATTTGGCCCTCTCTGCTTTCCTGCGGACTCCATCCTCAAAAGCACCTGTTTTCGCTTTCGGCAGCCTCCGGAGCAAAAAAGACAAACGTCCAGCTTTTGCTGCCACAGCAAAGGTGCCAGCGGGGAAAAGTAATGCTGGTCCTCATTGCCTCCTGGAACCTCTTCAAATGCCACAGACAATTTCGCCCTCTCTGCTTTCCTGCGGACTCCATCCTCAAAAGCACCTGTTTTCGCTTTCGGCAGCCTCCGGAGCAAAAAAGACAAACGTCCAGCTTTTGCTGCCACAGCAAAGGTGCCAGCGGGGAAAAGTAATGCTGGTTCTCACTGCCTCCTGGAACCCTTTCAAATGCCCCAGACAATTTGGCCCTCTCTGCTTTCCTGCGGACTCCATCCTCAAAAGCACCTTTTTTCGCTTTCGGCAACCCCCGGAGCAAAAAAGACAAACGTCCAGCTTTTGCTGCCACAGCAAAGGTGCCAGCGGGGAAAAGTAATGCTGGTTCTCACTGCCTCCTGGAACCCTTTCAAATGCCCCAGACAATTTGGCCCTCTCTGCTTTCCTGCGGACTCCATCCTCAAAAGCACCTGTTTTCGCTTTCGGCAGCCTCCGGAGCAAAAAAGACAAACGTCCAGCTTTTGCTGCCACAGCAAAGGTGCCAGCGGGGAAAAGTGATGCTGGTCCTCATTGCCTCCTGGAACCTCTTCAAATGCCACAGACAATTTGGCCCTCTCTGCTTTCCTGCGGACTCCATCCTCAAAAGCACCTGTTTTCGCATTCGTCATCATCAGGAGCAAAAAAGACAAACGTCCAGCTTTTGCTGCCGCAGCAAAGGTGCCACCGGGGAAAAGTAATGCTGGTTCTCACTGCCTCCTGGAACCCTTTCAAATGCCACAGACAATTTGGCCCTCTCTGCTTTCCTGCGGACTCCATCCTCAAAAGCACCTTTTTTCGCTTTCGGCAACCTCAGGAGCAAAAAAGACAAACGTCCAGCTTTTGCTGCCACAGCAAAGGTGCCAGCGGGGAAAAGTGATGCTGGTCCTCATTGCCTCCTGGAACCTCTTCAAATGCCCCAGACAATTTGGCCCTCTCTGCTTTCCTGCGTACTCCATCCTCAAAAGCACCTTTTTTCGCTTTTGGCAACCTCAGGAGCAGAAAAGACAAACGTCCAGCTTTTACTGTCACAGCAAAGGTGCCAGCGGGGAAAAGTGATGCTGGTCCTCATTGCCTCCTGGAACCTCTTCAAATGCCCCAGGCAATTTGGCCCTCTCTTCTTTCCTGCGGACTCCATCCTCAAAAGCACCTTTTTTCGCTTTCGGCAACCTCCGGAGCAAAAAAGACAAACGTCCAGCTTTTGCTGCCACAGCAAAGGTGCCAGCGGGGAAAAGTGATGCTGGTCCTCATTGCCTCCTGGAACCTCTTCAAATGCCACAGACAATCTGGCCCTCTCTGCTTTCCTGTGGACTCCATCCTCAAAAGCACCTGTTTTCGCTTTCGGCAGCCTCCGGAGCAAAAAAGACAAACGTCCAGCTTTTGCTGCCACAGCAAAGGTGCCAGCGGGGAAAAGTAATGCTGGTTCTCACTGCCTCCTGGAACCCTTTCAAATGCCCCAGACAATTTGGCCCTCTCTGCTTTCCTGCGGACTCCATCCTCAAAAGCACCTTTTTTCGCTTTTGGCAACCTCAGGAGCAAAAAAGACAAACGTCCAGCTTTTGCTGCCACAGCAAAGGTGCCAGCGGGGAAAAGTGATGCTGGTCCTCATTGCCTCCTGGAACCTCTTCAAATGCCCCAGACAATTTGGCCCTCTCTGCTTTCCTGCGGACTCCATCCTCAAAAGCACCTTTTTTCGCTTTCGGCAACCTCCGGAGCCAAAAAGAAAAACGTCCAGGTTTTGCTGCCACAGCAAAGGTGCCAGCAGGGAAAAGTAATGCTGGTCCTCATTGCCTCCTGGAACCTCTTCAAATGCCACAGAAAATTTGGCCCTCTCTGCTTTCCTGCGGACTCCATCCTCAAAAGCACCTGTTTTCGCTTTCGGCATCCTCCGGAGCAAAAAAGACAAACGTCCAGCTTTTGCTGCCACAGCAAAGGTGCCAGCGGGGAAAAGTAATGCTGGTTCTCACTGCCTCCTGGAACCCTTTCAAATGCCACAGACAATTTGGCCCTCTCTGCTTTCCTGCGGACTCCATCCTCAAAAGCACCTTTTTTCGCTTTTGGCAACCTCAGGAGCAAAAAAGACAAACGTCCAGCTTTTGCTGCCACAGCAAAGGTGCCAGCGGGGAAAAGTGATGCTGGTTCTCACTGCCTCCTGGAACCCTTTCAAATGCCACAGACAATTTGGCCCTCTCTGCTTTCCTGCGTACTCCATCCTCAAAAGCACCTTTTTTCGCTTTTGGCAACCTCAGGAGCAAAAAAGACAAACGTCCAGCTTTTGCTGCCACAGCAAAGGTGCCAGCGGGAAAAAGTAATGCTGGTCCTCATTGCCTCCTGGAACCTCTTCAAATGCCACAGACAATCTGGCCCTCTCTGCTTTCCTGCGGACTCCATCCTCAAAAGCACCTGTTTTCGCTTTTGGCAGCCTCCGGAGCAAAAAAGACAAACGTCCAGCTTTTGCTGCCACAGCAAAGGTGCCAGCGGGGAAAAGTAATGCTGGTTCTCACTGCCTCCTGGAACCCTTTCAAATGTCACAGACAATTTGGCCCTCTCTGCTTTCCTGCGGACTCCATCCTCAAAAGCACCATTTTTCGCTTTCGACAACCTCCGGAGCCAAAAAGACAAACGTCCAGGTTTTGCTGCCACAGCAAAGGTGCCAGCGGGGAAAAGTAATGCTGGTTCTCACTGTCTCCTGGAACCCTTTCAAATGCCCCAGACAATTTGGCCCTCTCTGCTTTCCTGCGGACTCCATCCTCAAAAGCACCTTTTTTCGCTTTCGGTAACCTCCGGAACAAAAAAGACAAACGTCCAGCTTTTGCTGCCACAGCAAAGGTGCCAGCGGGGAAAAGTAATGCTGGTCCTCATTGCCTCCTGGAACCTCTTCAAATGCCCCAGACAATTTGGCCCTCTCTGCTTTCCTGCGGACTCCATCCTCAAAAGCACCTGTTTTCGCTTTCGGCATCCTCCGGAGCAAAAAAGACAAACGTCCAGCTTTTGCTGCCACAGCAAAGGTGCCAGCGGGGAAAAGTAATGCTGGTTCTCACTGCCTCCTGGAACCCTTTCAAATGCCACAGACAATTTGGCCCTCTCTGCTTTCCTGCGGACTCCATCCTCAAAAGCACCTGTTTTCGCTTTCGTCATCCTCCGGAGCAAAAAAGACAAACGTCCAGCTTTTGCTGCCACAGCAAAGGTGCCAGCGGGGAAAAGTAATGCTGGTTCTCACTGCCTCCTGGAACCCTTTCAAATGCCACAGACAATTTGGCCCTCTCTGCTTTCCTGCGGACTCCATCCTCAAAAACACCTTTTTTCGCTTTTGGACACCTCAGGAGCAAAAAAGACAAACGTCCAGCTTTTGCTGCCACAGCAAAGGTGCCAGCGGGGAAAAGTAATGCTGGTTCTCACTGTCTCCTGGAACACTTTCAAATGCCCCAGACAATTTGGCCCTCTCTGCTTTCCTGCGGACTCCATCCTCAAAAGCACCTTTTTTCGCTTTCGGCAACCTCAGGAGCAAAAAAGACAAACGTCCAGCTTTTGCTGCCACAGCAAAGGTGCCAGCGGGGAAAAGTGATGCTGGTCCTCATTGCCTCCTGGAACCACTTCAAATGCCACAGATAATCTGGCCCTCTCTGCTTTCCTGTGGACTCCATCCTCAAAAGCACCTGTTTTCGCTTTCGGCAACCTCCGGAGCAAAAAAGAAAAACGTCCAGCTTTTGCTGCCACAGCAAAGGTGCCAGCGGGGAAAAGCAATGCTGGTTCTCACTGTCTCCTGGAACCCTTTCAAATGCCCCAGACAATTTGGCCCTCTCTGCTTTCCTGCGGACTCCATCCTCAAAAGCACCTTTTTTCGCTTTCGGTAACCTCCGGAGCAAAAAAGACAAACGTCCAGCTTTTGCTGCCACAGCAAAGGTGCCAGCGGGGGAAAGTAATGCTGGTCCTCATTGCCTCCTGGAACCTCTTCAAATGACACAGACAATTTGGCCCTCTCTGCTTTCCTGCGGACTCCATCCTCAAAAGAACCTGTTTTCGCTTTCGGCATCCTCAGGTGCAAAAAAGACAAACGTCCAGCTTTTGCTGCCACAGCAAAGGTGCCAGCGGGGAAAAGTAATGCTGGTTCTCACTGCCTCCTGGAACCCTTTCAAATGCCCCAGACAATTTGGCCCTCTCTGCTTTCCTGCGGACTCCATCCTCAAAAGCACCTTTTTTCGCTTTTGGCAACCTCCGGAGCAAAAAAGACAAACGTCCAGCTTTTGCTGCCACAGCAAAGGTGCCAGCGGGGAAAAGTGATGCTGGTCCTCATTTCCTCCTGGAACCTCTTCAAATGCCCCAGACAATTTGGCCCTCTCTGCTTTCCTGCGGACTCCATCCTCAAAAGCACCTTTTTTCGCTTTCGGCAACCTCCGGAGAAAAAAAGAAAAAAGTCCAGGTTTTGCTGCCACAGCAAAGGTGCCAGCGGGGAAAAGTAATGCTGGTTCTCACTGCCTCCTGGAACCTCTTCAAATGCCACAGACAATTTGGCCCTCTCTGCTTTCCTGCGGACTCCATCCTCAAAAGCACCGTTTTTCGCTTTCGGCAACCTCCGGAGCAAAAAAGACAAACGTCCAGCTTTTGCTGCCACAGCAAAGGTGCCAGCGGGAAAAAGTAATGGTGGTCCTCATTGCCTCCTGGAACCTCTTCAAATGCCCCAGACAATCTGGCCCTCTCTGCTTTCCTGTGGACTCCATCCTCAAAAGCACCTGTTTTCGCTTTCGGCAGCCTCCGGAGCAAAAAAGACAAACGTCCAGCTTTTGCTGCCACAGCAAAGGTGCCAGCGGGGAAAAGTGATGCTGGTCCTCATTGCCTCCTGGAACCTCTTCAAATGCCCCAGACAATTTGGCCCTCTCTGCTTTCCTGCGGACTCCATCCTCAAAAGCACCTTTTTTCGCTTTCGGCAACCCCCGGAGCAAAAAAGACAAACGTCCAGGTTTTGCTGCCACAGCAAAGGTGCCAGCGGGGAAAAGTAATGCTGGTTCTCACTGCCTCCTGGAACCCTTTCAAATGCCCCAGACAATTTGGCCCTCTCTGCTTTCCTGCGGACTCCATCCTCAAAAGCACCTGTTTTCGCTTTCGGCAGCCTCCGGAGCAAAAAAGACAAACGTCCAGCTTTTGCTGCCACAGCAAAAGTGCCAGCGGGGAAAAGTGATGCTGGTCCTCATTGCCTCCTGGAACCTCTTCAAATGCCCCAGACAATTTGGCCCTCTCTGCTTTCCTGCGGACTCCATCCTCAAAAGCACGTGTTTTCGCTTTCGGCATCCTCAGGAGCAAAAAAGACAAACGTCCAGCTTTTGCTGCCGCAGCAAAGGTGCCAGCGGGGAAAAGTAATGCTGGTTCTCACTGCCTCCTGGAACCCTTTCAAATGCCCCAGACAATTTGGCCCTCTCTGCTTTCCTGCGGACTCCATCCTCAAAAGCACCTTTTTTCGCTTTCGGCAACCTCCGGAGCAAAAAAGACAAACGTCCAGCTTTTGCTGCCACAGCAAAGGTGCCAGCGGGGAAAAGTAATGCTGGTCCTCATTGCGTCCTGGAACCTCTTCAAATGCCCCAGACAATTTGGCCCTCTCTGCTTTCCTGCGGACTCCATCCTCAAAAGAACCTGTTTTCGATTTCGGCATCCTCAGGAGCAAAAAAGACAAACGTCCAGCTTTTGCTGCCACAGCAAAGGTGCCAGCGGGGAAAAGTAATGCTGGTTCTCACTGCCTCCTGGAACCCTTTCAAATGCTCCAGACAATTTGGCCCTCTCTGCTTTCCTGCGGACTCCATCCTCAAAAGCACCTTTTTTCGCTTTTGGCAACCTCAGGAGCAAAAAAGACAAACGTCCAGCTTTTGCTGCCACAGCAAAGGTGCCAGCGGGGAAAAGTGATGCTGGTCCTCATTGCCTCCTGGAACCTCTTCAAATGCCCCAGACAATTTGGCCCTCTCTGCTTTCCTGCGGACTCCATCCTCAAAAGCACCTTTTTTCGCTTTCGGCAACCTCCGGAGCCAAAATAAAAACGTCCAGGTTTTGCTGCCACAGCAAAGGTGCCAGCGGGGAAAAGTAATGCTGGTTCTCACTGCCTCCTGGAACCCTTTCAAATGCCACAGACAATTTGGCCCTCTCTGCTTTCCTGCGGACTCCATCCTCAAAAGCACCTGTTTTCGCTTTCGGCAGCCTCCGGAGCAAAAAAGACAAACGTCCAGCTTTTGCTGCCACAGCAAAGGTGCCAGCGGGGAAAAGTAATGCTGGTCCTCATTGCCTCCTGGAACCTCTTCAAATGCCACAGACAATTTCGCCCTCTCTGCTTTCCTGCGGACTCCATCCTCAAAAGCACCTGTTTTCGCTTTCGGCATCCTCCGGAGCAAAAAAGACAAACGTCCAGCTTTTGCTGCCACAGCAAAGGTGCCAGCGGGGAAAAGTAATGCTGGTTCTCACTGCCTCCTGGAACCCTTTCAAATGCCACAGACAATTTGGCCCTCTCTGCTTTCCTGCGGACTCCATCCTCAAAAGCACCTTTTTTCGCTTTTGGCAACCTCAGGAGCAAAAAAGACAAACGTCCAGCTTTTGCTGCCACAGCAAAGGTGCCAGCGGGGAAAAGTGATGCTGGTCCTCATTGCCTCCTGGAACCTCTTCAAATGCCCCAGACAATTTGGCCCTCTCTGCTTTCCTGCGGACTCCATCCTCAAAAGCACCTTTTTTCGCTTTCGGCAACCTCCGGAGCCAAAAAGAAAAACGTCCAGGTTTTGCTGCCACAGCAAAGGTGCCAGCGGGGAAAAGTAATGCTGGTCCTCATTGCCTCCTGGAACCTCTTCAAATGCCACAGAAAATTTGGCCCTCTCTGCTTTCCTGCGGACTCCATCCTCAAAAGCACCTGTTTTCGCTTTCGGCATCCTCCGGAGCAAAAAAGACAAACGTCCAGCTTTTGCTGCCACAGCAAAGGTGCCAGCGGGGAAAAGTAATGCTGGTTCTCACTGCCTCCTGGAACCCTTTCAAATGCCCCAGACAATTTGGCCCTCTCTGCTTTCCTGCGGACTCCATCCTCAAAAGCACCTTTTTTCGCTTTTGGCAACCTCAGGAGCAAAAAAGACAAACGTCCAGCTTTTGCTGCCACAGCAAAGGTGCCAGCGGGGAAAAGTGATGCTGGTTCTCACTGCCTCCTGGAACCCTTTCAAATGCCACAGACAATTTGGCCCTCTCTGCTTTCCTGCGTACTCCATCCTCAAAAGCACCTTTTTTCGCTTTTGGCAACCTCAGGAGCAAAAAAGACAAACGTCCAGCTTTTGCTGCCACAGCAAAGGTGCCAGCGGGAAAAAGTAATGCTGGTCCTCATTGCCTCCTGGAACCTCTTCAAATGCCACAGACAATCTGGCCCTCTCTGCTTTCCTGCGGACTCCATCCTCAAAAGCACCTGTTTTCGCTTTTGGCAGCCTCCGGAGCAAAAAAGACAAACGTCCAGCTTTTGCTGCCACAGCAAAGGTGCCAGCGGGGAAAAGTAATGCTGGTTCTCACTGCCTCCTGGAACCCTTTCAAATGTCACAGACAATTTGGCCCTCTCTGCTTTCCTGCGGACTCCATCCTCAAAAGCACCATTTTTCGCTTTCGACAACCTCCGGAGCCAAAAAGACAAACGTCCAGGTTTTGCTGCCACAGCAAAGGTGCCAGCGGGGAAAAGTAATGCTGGTTCTCACTGTCTCCTGGAACCCTTTCAAATGCCCCAGACAATTTGGCCCTCTCTGCTTTCCTGCGGACTCCATCCTCAAAAGCACCTTTTTTCGCTTTCGGTAACCTCCGGAACAAAAAAGACAAACGTCCAGCTTTTGCTGCCACAGCAAAGGTGCCAGCGGGGAAAAGTAATGCTGGTCCTCATTGCCTCCTGGAACCTCTTCAAATGCCCCAGACAATTTGGCCCTCTCTGCTTT
This sequence comes from Vanellus vanellus, assembly GCF_965231255.1. Classification (NCBI taxonomy): domain Eukaryota; kingdom Metazoa; phylum Chordata; class Aves; order Charadriiformes; family Charadriidae; genus Vanellus; species Vanellus vanellus. Next base: position 194,438 of record NW_028128133.1, read on the forward strand.
CCTGCGGAATCCATCCTCAAAAGCACCTGTTTTCGCTTTCGGCATCCTCCGGAGCAAAAAAGACAAACGTCCAGCTTTTGCTGCCACAGCAAAGGTGCCAGCGGGGAAAAGTAATGCTGGTTCTCACTGCCTCCTGGAACCCTTTCAAATGCCACAGACAATTTGGCCCTCTCTGCTTTCCTGCGGACTCCATCCTCAAAAGCACCTGTTTTCGCTTTCGTCATCCTCCGGAGCAAAAAAGACAAACGTCCAGCTTTTGCTGCCACAGCAAAGGTGCCAGCGGGGAAAAGTAATGCTGGTTCTCACTGCCTCCTGGAACCCTTTCAAATGCCACAGACAATTTGGCCCTCTCTGCTTTCCTGCGGACTCCATCCTCAAAAACACCTTTTTTCGCTTTTGGACACCTCAGGAGCAAAAAAGACAAACGTCCAGCTTTTGCTGCCACAGCAAAGGTGCCAGCGGGGAAAAGTAATGCTGGTTCTCACTGTCTCCTGGAACACTTTCAAATGCCCCAGACAATTTGGCCCTCTCTGCTTTCCTGCGGACTCCATCCTCAAAAGCACCTTTTTTCGCTTTCGGCAACCTCAGGAGCAAAAAAGACAAACGTCCAGCTTTTGCTGCCACAGCAAAGGTGCCAGCGGGGAAAAGTGATGCTGGTCCTCATTGCCTCCTGGAACCACTTCAAATGCCACAGATAATCTGGCCCTCTCTGCTTTCCTGTGGACTCCATCCTCAAAAGCACCTGTTTTCGCTTTCGGCAACCTCCGGAGCAAAAAAGAAAAACGTCCAGCTTTTGCTGCCACAGCAAAGGTGCCAGCGGGGAAAAGTAATGCTGGTTCTCACTGTCTCCTGGAACCCTTTCAAATGCCCCAGACAATTTGGCCCTCTCTGCTTTCCTGCGGACTCCATCCTCAAAAGCACCTTTTTTCGCTTTCGGTAACCTCCGGAGCAAAAAAGACAAACGTCCAGCTTTTGCTGCCACAGCAAAGGTGCCAGCGGGGGAAAGTAATGCTGGTCCTCATTGCCTCCTGGAACCTCTTCAAATGACACAGACAATTTGGCCCTCTCTGCTTTCCTGCGGACTCCATCCTCAAAAGAACCTGTTTTCGCTTTCGGCATCCTCAGGTGCAAAAAAGACAAACGTCCAGCTTTTGCTGCCACAGCAAAGGTGCCAGCGGGGAAAAGTAATGCTGGTTCTCACTGCCTCCTGGAACCCTTTCAAATGCCCCAGACAATTTGGCCCTCTCTGCTTTCCTGCGGACTCCATCCTCAAAAGCACCTTTTTTCGCTTTTGGCAACCTCCGGAGCAAAAAAGACAAACGTCCAGCTTTTGCTGCCACAGCAAAGGTGCCAGCGGGGAAAAGTGATGCTGGTCCTCATTTCCTCCTGGAACCTCTTCAAATGCCCCAGACAATTTGGCCCTCTCTGCTTTCCTGCGGACTCCATCCTCAAAAGCACCTTTTTTCGCTTTCGGCAACCTCCGGAGAAAAAAAGAAAAAAGTCCAGGTTTTGCTGCCACAGCAAAGGTGCCAGCGGGGAAAAGTAATGCTGGTTCTCACTGCCTCCTGGAACCTCTTCAAATGCCACAGACAATTTGGCCCTCTCTGCTTTCCTGCGGACTCCATCCTCAAAAGCACCGTTTTTCGCTTTCGGCAACCTCCGGAGCAAAAAAGACAAACGTCCAGCTTTTGCTGCCACAGCAAAGGTGCCAGCGGGAAAAAGTAATGGTGGTCCTCATTGCCTCCTGGAACCTCTTCAAATGCCCCAGACAATCTGGCCCTCTCTGCTTTCCTGTGGACTCCATCCTCAAAAGCACCTGTTTTCGCTTTCGGCAGCCTCCGGAGCAAAAAAGACAAACGTCCAGCTTTTGCTGCCACAGCAAAGGTGCCAGCGGGGAAAAGTGATGCTGGTCCTCATTGCCTCCTGGAACCTCTTCAAATGCCCCAGACAATTTGGCCCTCTCTGCTTTCCTGCGGACTCCATCCTCAAAAGCACCTTTTTTCGCTTTCGGCAACCCCCGGAGCAAAAAAGACAAACGTCCAGGTTTTGCTGCCACAGCAAAGGTGCCAGCGGGGAAAAGTAATGCTGGTTCTCACTGCCTCCTGGAACCCTTTCAAATGCCCCAGACAATTTGGCCCTCTCTGCTTTCCTGCGGACTCCATCCTCAAAAGCACCTGTTTTCGCTTTCGGCAGCCTCCGGAGCAAAAAAGACAAACGTCCAGCTTTTGCTGCCACAGCAAAAGTGCCAGCGGGGAAAAGTGATGCTGGTCCTCATTGCCTCCTGGAACCTCTTCAAATGCCCCAGACAATTTGGCCCTCTCTGCTTTCCTGCGGACTCCATCCTCAAAAGCACGTGTTTTCGCTTTCGGCATCCTCAGGAGCAAAAAAGACAAACGTCCAGCTTTTGCTGCCGCAGCAAAGGTGCCAGCGGGGAAAAGTAATGCTGGTTCTCACTGCCTCCTGGAACCCTTTCAAATGCCCCAGACAATTTGGCCCTCTCTGCTTTCCTGCGGACTCCATCCTCAAAAGCACCTTTTTTCGCTTTCGGCAACCTCCGGAGCAAAAAAGACAAACGTCCAGCTTTTGCTGCCACAGCAAAGGTGCCAGCGGGGAAAAGTAATGCTGGTCCTCATTGCGTCCTGGAACCTCTTCAAATGCCCCAGACAATTTGGCCCTCTCTGCTTTCCTGCGGACTCCATCCTCAAAAGAACCTGTTTTCGATTTCGGCATCCTCCGGAGCAAAAAAGACAAACGTCCAGCTTTTGCTGCCACAGCAAAGGTGCCAGCGGGGAAAAGTAATGCTGGTTCTCACTGCCTCCTGGAACCCTTTCAAATGCTCCAGACAATTTGGCCCTCTCTGCTTTCCTGCGGACTCCATCCTCAAAAGCACCTTTTTTCGCTTTTGGCAACCTCAGGAGCAAAAAAGACAAACGTCCAGCTTTTGCTGCCACAGCAAAGGTGCCAGCGGGGAAAAGTGATGCTGGTCCTCATTGCCTCCTGGAACCTCTTCAAATGCCCCAGACAATTTGGCCCTCTCTGCTTTCCTGCGGACTCCATCCTCAAAAGCACCTTTTTTCGCTTTCGGCAACCTCCGGAGCCAAAATAAAAACGTCCAGGTTTTGCTGCCACAGCAAAGGTGCCAGCGGGGAAAAGTAATGCTGGTTCTCACTGCCTCCTGGAACCCTTTCAAATGCCACAGACAATTTGGCCCTCTCTGCTTTCCTGCGGACTCCATCCTCAAAAGCACCTGTTTTCGCTTTCGGCAGCCTCCGGAGCAAAAAAGACAAACGTCCAGCTTTTGCTGCCACAGCAAAGGTGCCAGCGGGGAAAAGTAATGCTGGTCCTCATTGCCTCCTGGAACCTCTTCAAATGCCACAGACAATTTCGCCCTCTCTGCTTTCCTGCGGACTCCATCCTCAAAAGCACCTGTTTTCGCTTTCGGCATCCTCCGGAGCAAAAAAGACAAACGTCCAGCTTTTGCTGCCACAGCAAAGGTGCCAGCGGGGAAAAGTAATGCTGGTTCTCACTGCCTCCTGGAACCCTTTCAAATGCCACAGACAATTTGGCCCTCTCTGCTTTCCTGCGGACTCCATCCTCAAAACCACCTTTTTTCGCTTTTGGCAACCTCAGAAGCAAAAAAGACAAACGTCCAGCTTTTGCTGCCACAGCAAAGGTGCCAGCGGGGAAAAGTGATGCTGGTTCTCACTGCCTCCTGGAACCCTTTCAAATGCCACAGACAATTTGGCCCTCTCTGCTTTCCTGCGGACTCCATCGTCAAAAGCACATTTTTTGGCTTTCGGCATCCTCCGGAGCAAAAAAGACAAACGTCCAGCTTTTGCTGCCACAGCAAAGGTGCCAGCGGGGAAAAGTGATGCTGGTCCTCATTGCCTCCTGGAACCTCTTCAAATGCCCCAGACAATTTGGCCCTCTTTGCTTTCCTGCGGACTCCATCCTCAAAAGCACCTTTTTTCGCTTTCGGCAACCTCCGGAGCAAAAAAGACAAACGTCCAGCTTTTGCTGCCACAGCAAAGGTGCCAGCGGGGAAAAGTGATGCTGGTCCTCATTGCCTCCTGGAACCTCTTCAAATGCCACAGACAATCTGGCCCTCTCTGCTTTCCTGCGGACTCCATCCTCAAAAGCACCTGTTTTCGCTTTCGGCAGCCTCCGGAGCAAAAAAGACAAAAGTCCAGCTTTTGCTGCCACAGCAAAGGTGCCAGCGGGGAAAAGTAATGCTGGTTCTCACTGCCTCCTGGAACCCTTTCAAATGCCACAGACAATTTGGCCCTCTCTGCTTTCCTGCGGACTCCATCCTCAAAAGCACCTTTTTTCGCTTTCGACAACCTCCGGAGCCAAAAAGACAAACGTCCAGCTTTTGCTGCCACAGCAAAGGTGCCAGCGGGGAAAAGTAATGCTGGTTCTCACTGTCTCCTGGAACCCTTTCAAATGCCCCAGACAATTTGGCCCTCTCTGCTTTCCTGCGGACTCCATCCTCAAAAGCACCTTTTTTCGCTTTCGGTAACCTCCGGAGCAAAAAAGACAAATGTCCAGGTTTTGCTGCCACAGCAAAGGTGCCAGCGGGGAAAAGTAATGCTGGTCCTCATTGCCTCCTGGAACCTCTTCAAATGCCCCAGACAATTTGGCCCTCTCTGCTTTCCTGCGGACTCCATCCTCAAAAGCACGTGTTTTCGCTTTCGGCATCCTCCGGAGCAAAAAAGACAAACGTCCAGCTTTTGCTGCCACAGCAAAGGTGCCAGCGGGGAAAAGTAATGCTGGTTCTCACTGCCTCCTGGAACCCTTTCAAATGCCACAGACAATTTGGCCCTCTCTGCTTTCCTGCGGACTCCATCCTCAAAAGCACCTGTTTTCGCTTTCGGCAACCTCCGGAGCAAAAAAGACAAACGTCCAGCTTTTGCTGCCACAGCAAAGGTGCCAGCAAGGAATAGTAATGCTGGTTCTCACTGTCTCCTAGAACCCCTTCAAATGACCCAGACAATTTGGCCCTCTCTGCTTTCCTGCGGACTCCATCCTCAAAAGCACCTGTTTTCGCTTTCGGCAACCTCAGGAGCAAAAAAGACAAACGTCCAGCTTTTGCTGCCACAGCAAAGGTGCCAGCGGGGAAAAGTGATGCTGGTCCTCATTGCCTCCTGGAACCTCTTCAAATGCCCCAGACAATTTGGCCCTCTCTGCTTTCCTGCGGACTCCATCCTCAAAAGCACCTGTTTTCGCTTTCGGCAGCCTCCGGAGCAAAAAAGACAAACGTCCAGCTTTTGCTGCCACAGCAAAGGTGCCAGCGGGGAAAAGTAATGCTGGTTCTCACTGTCTCCTGAAACCCCTTCAAATGCCCCAGACAATTTGGCCCTCTCTGCTTTCCTGCGGACTCCATCCTCAAAAGCACCTGTTTTTCGCTTTCGGCAACCTCAGGAGCAAAAAAGACAAACGTCCAGCTTTTGCTGCCACAGCAAAGGTGCCAGCGGGGAAAAGTGATGCTGGTCCTCATTGCCTCCTGGAACCTCTTCAAATGCCCCAGACAATTTGGCCCTCTCTGCTTTCCTGCGGACTCCATCCTCAAAAGCACCTGTTTTCGCTTTCGGCAGCCTCCGGGGCAAAAAAGACAAACGTCCAGCTTTTGCTGCCACAGCAAAGGTGCCAGCGGGGAAAAGTAATGCTGGTGCTCACTGCCTCCTGGAACTCTTTCAAATGCCCCAGACAATTTGGCCCTCTCTGCTTTCCTGCGGACTCCATCCTCAAAAGCACCTGTTTTCGCTTTCGGCAGCCTCCGGAGCAAAAAAGACAAACGTCCAGCTTTTGCTGCCACAGCAAAGGTGCCAGCGGGGAAAAAGTAATGCTGGTTCTCACTGCCTCCTGGAACCCTTGCAAATGCCCCAGACAATTTGGCCCTCTCTGCTTTCCTGCGGACTCCATCCTCAAAAGCACCTGTTTTCGCTTTCGGCAACCTCCGGAGCAAAAAAGACAAACGTCCAGCTTTTGCTGCCACAGCAAAGGTGCCAGCGGGGAAAAGTAATGCTGGTTCTCACTTCTCCTGAAACCCCTTCAAATGCCCAGACAATTTGCCCTCTCTGCTTTCCTGCGGACTCCATCCTCAAAAGCACCTTTTTAGCTTTTGGCAACCTCCGGAGCAAAAAAGACAAACGTCCAGCTTTTGCTGCCACAGCAAAGGTGCCAGCGGGGAAAAGTGATGCTGGTCCTCATTGCCTCCTGGAACCTCTTCAAATGCCCCAGACAATTTGGCCCTCTCTGCTTTCCTGCGGACTCCATCCTCAAAAGCACCTTTTTTAGCTTTTGGCAACCTCAGGAGCAAAAAAGACAAACGTCCAGCTTTTGCTGCCACAGCAAAGGTGCCAGCGGGGAAAAGTGATGCTGGTCCTCATTGCCTCCTGGAACCTCTTCAAATGCCCCAGACAATTTGGCCCTCTCTGCTTTCCTGCGGACTCCATCCTCAAAGCACCGTTTTTCGCTATCGGCAACCTCCGGAGCAAAAAAGACAAACGTCCAGCTTTTGCTGCCACAGCAAAGGTGCCAGCGGGAAAAAGTAATGCTGGTCCTCATTGCCTCCTGGAACCTCTTCAAATGCCCCAGACAATCTGGTACTCTCTGCTTTCCTGTGGACTCCATCCTCAAAAGCACCTGTTTTCGCTTTCGGCAGCCTCCGGAGCAAAAGAGACAAACGTCCAGCTTTTGCTGCCACAGCAAAGGTGCCAGCGGGGAAAAGTAATGCTGGTTCTCACTGCCTCCTGGAACCCTTTCAAATGCCCCAGACAATTTTGGCCCTCTCTGCTTTCCTGCGGACTCCATCCTCAAAAGCACCTGTTTTCGCTTTCGGCAACCTCCGGAGCAAAAAAGACAAACGTCCAGCTTTTGCTGCCACAGCAAAGGTGCCAGAGGGGAAAAGTAATGCTGGTTCTCACTGCCTCCTGGAACCCTTTCAAATGCCCCAGACAATTTGGCCCTCTCTGCTTTCCTGCGGACTCCATCCTCAAAAGCACCTGTTTTCGCTTTCGGCAGCCTCCGGAGCAAAAAAGACAAACGTCCAGCTTTTGCTGCCACAGCAAAGGTGCCAGCGGGGAAAAGTGATGCTGGTCCTCATTGCCTCCAGGAACCTCTTCAAATGCCCCAGACAATTTGGCCCTCTCTGCTTTCCTGCGGACTCCATCCTCAAAAGCACCTGTTTTCGCTTTCGGCAGCCTCCGGAGCAAAAAGACAAACGTCCAGCTTTTGCTGCAGCAGCAAAGGTGCCAGCGGGGAAAAGTAATGCTGGTCTCACTGCCTCCTGGAACCCTTTCAAATGCCCCAGACAATTTGGCCCTCTCTGCTTTCCTGCGGACTCCATCCTCAAAAGCACCTGTTTTCGCTTTCGGCAACCTCAGGAGCAAAAAAGACAAACGTCCAGGTTTTGCTGCCACAGCAAAGGTGCCAGCGGGGAAAAGTAATGCTGGTTCTCACTGCCTCCTGGAACCCTTTCAAATGCCCCAGACAATTTGGCCCTCTCTGCTTTCCCTGCGGACCTCCATCCTCAAAAGCACCTTTTTTTCGCTTTCGATAACCTCCGGAGCAAAAAAGACCAACGTCCAGCTTTTGCTGCCACAGCAAAGGTGCCAGCGGGGAAAAGTAATGCTGGTCCTCATTGCCCTGGAACCTCTTCAAATGCCCCAGACAATTTGGCCCTCTCTGCTTTCCTGCGGACTCCATCCTCAAAAGCACCTGTTTTCGCTTTCGGCATCCTCAGGAGCAAAAAAGACAAAAGTCCAGCTTTTGCTGCCGCAGCAAAGGTGCCAGCGGGGAAAAGTAATGCTGGTTCTCACTGCCTCCTACAACCCTTTCCAATGCCACAGACAATTTGGCCTCTCTGCTTTCCTGCGGACTCCATCCTCAAAAGCACCTTTTTTCGCTTTCGGCAACCTCAGGAGCAAAAAAGACAAACGTCCCAGGTTTTGCTGCCACAGCAAAGGTGGCCAGCGGGGAAAAGTAATGCTGGTTCTCACTGCCTCCTACAACCCTTTCCAATGCCCCAGACATTGGCCCTCTCTGGTTTCCTGCGGACCTCCATCCTCAAAAGCACCTTTTTTTCGCTTTCGGTAACCTCCGGAGCAAAAAAGACAAACGTCCAGCTTTTGCTGCCACAGCAAAGGTGCCAGCGGGGAAAAGTAATGCTGGTCCTCATTGCCTCCTGGAACCTCTTCAAATGCCCCAGACAATTTGGCCCTCTCTGCTTTCCTGCGGACTCCATCCTCAAAAGCACCTGTTTTCGCTTTCGGCATCCTCAGGAGCAAAAAAAGACAAAGTCCAGCTTTTGCTGCCACAGCAAAGGTGCCAGCGGGGAAAAAGTAATGCTGGTTCTCACTGCCTCCTGGAACCTTTTCAAATGCCCCAGACAATTTGGCCCTCTCTGCTTTCCTGCGGACTCTATCCTCAAAAGCACCTTTTTTCGCTTTTGGCAACCTCCGGAGCAAAAAAGACAAACGTCCAGCTTTTGCTGCCACAGCAAAGGTGCCAGCGGGGAAAAGTGATGCTGGTCCTCATTGCCTCCTGGAACCTCTTCAAATGCCCCAGGACAATTTGGCCCTCTCTGCTTTCCTGCGTACTCCCATCCTCAAAAGCACCTTTTTTCGCTTTTGGCAACCTCAGGAGCAAAAAAGACAAACGTCCAGCTTTTGCTGCCACAGCAAAGGTGCCAGCGGGAAAAGTGATGCTGGTCCTCATTGCCTCCTGGAACCTCTTCAAATGCCACAGACAATTTGGCCCTCTCTGCTTTCCTGTGGACTCCATCCTCAAAAGCACCGTTTTTCGCTTTCGGCAACTTCCGGAGCAAAAAAGACAAACGTCCAGCTTTTGCTGCCATAGCAAAGGTGCCAGCGGGGAAAAGTGATGCTGGTCCTCACTGCCTCCTGGAACCTCTTCAAATGCCACAGACAATCTGGTACTCTCTGCTTTCCTGTGGACTCCATCCTCAAAAGCACCTGTTTTCGCTTTCGGCAGCCTCCGGAGCAAAAAAGACAAACGTCCAGCTTTTGCTGCCACAGCAAAGGTGCCAGCGGGAAAAGTAATGCTGGTTCTCACTGCCTCCTGGAACCCTTTCAAAATGCCCCAGACAATTTGGCACTCTCTGCTTTCCTGCGGACTCCATCCTCAAAAGCACCTGTTTTCGCTTTCGGCATCCTCAGGAGCAAAAAAGACAAACGTCCAGCTTTGCTGCCACAGCAAAGGTGCCAGCGGGGAAAGTAATGCTGGTTCTCACTGCCTCCTGGAACCCTTTCCAATGCCACAGACAATTTGGCCCTCTCTGCTTTCCTGCGGACTCCATCCTCAAAAGCACCTTTTTTCGCTTTCGGCAACATCAGGAGCAAAAAAGACAAACGTCCAGCTTTTGCTGCCACAGCAAAGGTGCCAGCGGGGAAAAGTAATGCTGGTTCTCACTGTCTCCTGGAACCCTTTCAAATGCCCCAGACAATTTGGCCCTCTCTGCTTTCCTGCGGACTCCATCCTCAAAAGCACCTGTTTTCGCTTTCGGTAACCTCTGGAGCAAAAAAGACAAACGTCCAGCTTTTGCTGCCACAGCAAAGGTGCCAGCGGGGAAAAGTAATGCTGGTTCTCACTGCCTCCTGGAACCCTTTCAAATGCCACAGACAATTTGGCCCTCTCTGCTTTCCTGCAGACTCCATCCTCAAAAGCACCTGTTTTCGCTTTCGGCAACCTCAGGAGCAAAAAAGACAAACGTCCAGCTTTTGCTGTCACAGCAAATGTGCCAGCAAGGAAAAGTAATGCCGGTTCTCACTGTCTCCTGGAACCCCTTCAAATGCCCCAGACAATTTGGCCCTCTCTGCTTTCCTGCGGACTCCATCCTCATAAGCACCTGTTTTCGCTTTCGGCAACCTCAGGAGCAAAAAAGACAAACGTCCAGCTTTTGCTGCCACAGCAAAGGTGCCAGCGGGGAAAAGTAATGCTGGTCCTCATTGCCTCCTGGAACCTCTTCAAATGCCACAGACAATTTGGCCCTCTCTGCTTTCCTGCGGACTCCATCCTCAAAAGCACCTGTTTTCGCTTTCGGCAGCCTCGGGAGCAAAAAAGACAAACGTCCAGCTTTTGCTGCCGCAGCAAAGGTGCCAGCGGGGAAAAGTAATGCTGGTTCTCACTGCCTCCTGGAACCTCTTCAAATCCCCCAGACAATTTGGCCCTCTCTGCTTTCCTGCGGACTCCATCCACAAAAGCACCTGTTTTCGCTTTCGGCAGCCTCCGGAGCAAAAAAGACAAACGTCCAGCTTTTGCTGCCACAGCAATGGTGCCAGCGGGGAAAAGTAATGCTGGTTCTCACTGCCTCCTGGAACCCTTTCAAATGCCCCAGACAATTTGGCCCTCTCTGCTTTCCTGCGGACTCCATCCTCAAAAGCACCTTTTTTCGCTTTCGGCAACCTCTGGAGCAAAAAAGACAAACGTCCAGCTTTTGCTGCCACAGCAAAGGTGCCAGCGGGGAAAAGTAATGCTGGTTCTCACTGCCTCCTGGAACCCTTTCAAATGCCACAGACAATTTGGCCCTCTCTGCTTTCCTGCGGACTCCATCCTCAAAAGCACCTGTTTTCGCTTTCGGCATCCTCAGGAGCAAAAAAGACAAACGTCCAGCTTTTGCTGCCACAGCAAAGGTGCCAGCGGGGAAAAGTAATGCTGGTTCTCACTGCCTCCTGGAACCCTTTCCAATGCCACAGACAATTTGGCCCTCTCTGCTTTCCTGCGGACTCCATCCTCAAAAGCACCTTTTTTCTCTTTCGGCAACCTCAGGAGCAAAAAAGACAAACGTCCATGTTTTGCTGCCACAGCAAAGGTGCCAGCGGGGAAAAGTAATGCTGGTTCTCACTGTCTCCTGGAACCCTTTCAAATGCCCCAGACAATTTGGCCCTCTCTGCTTTCCTGCGGACTCCATCCTCAAAAGCACCTTTTTTCGCTTTCGGCAACCTCCGGAGCAAAAAAGACAAACGTCCAGCTTTTGCTGCCACAGCAAAGGTGCCAGCGGGGAAAAGTAATGCTGGTTCTCACTGCCTCCTGGAACCCTTTCAAATGCCACAGACAATTTGGCCCTCTCTGCTTTCCTGCGGACTCCATCCTCAAAAGCACCTGTTTTCGCTTTCGGCAACCTCAGGAGAAAAAAGACAAACGTCCAGCTTTTGCTGTCACAGCAAATGTGCCAGCAAGGAAAAGTAATGCTGGTTCTCACTGTCTCCTGGAACCCCTTCAAATGCCCCAGACAATTTGGCCCTCTCTGCTTTCCTGCGGACTCCATCCTCATAAGCACCTGTTTTCGCTTTCGGCAACCTCAGGAGCAAAAAAGACAAACGTCCAGCTTTTGCTGCCACAGCAAAGGTGCCAGCGGGGAAAAGTAATGCTGGTCCTCATTGCCTCCTGGAACCTCTTCAAATGCCACAGACAATTTGGCCCTCTCTGCTTTCCTGCGGACTCCATCCTCAAAAGCACCTGTTTTCGCTTTCGGCAGCCTCGGGAGCAAAAAAGACAAACGTCCAGCTTTTGCTGCCGCAGCAAAGGTGCCAGCGGGGAAAAGTAATGCTGGTTCTCACTGCCTCCTGGAACCTCTTCAAATCCCCCAGACAATTTGGCCCTCTCTGCTTTCCTGCGGACTCCATCCACAAAAGCACCTGTTTTCGCTTTCGGCAGCCTCCGGAGCAAAAAAGAAATACGTCCAGCTTTTGCTGCCACAGCAATGGTGCCAGCGGGGAAAAGTAATGCTGGTTCTCACTGCCTCCTGGAACCCTTTCAAATGCCCCAGACAATTTGGCCCTCTCTGCTTTCCTGCGGACTCCATCCTCAAAAGCACCTTTTTTCGCTTTCGGCAACCTCTGGAGCAAAAAAGACAAACGTCCAGCTTTTGCTGCCACAGCAAAGGTGCCAGCGGGGAAAAGTAATGCTGGTTCTCACTGCCTCCTGGAACCCTTTCAAATGCCACAGACAATTTGGCCCTCTCTGCTTTCCTGCGGACTCCATCCTCAAAAGCACCTGTTTTCGCTTTCGGCATCCTCAGGAGCAAAAAAGACAAACGTCCAGCTTTTGCTGCCACAGCAAAGGTGCCAGCGGGGAAAAGTAATGCTGGTTCTCACTGCCTCCTGGAACCCTTTCCAATGCCACAGACAATTTGGCACTCTCTGCTTTCCTGCGGACTCCATCCTCAAAAGCACCTTTTTTCGCTTTCGGCAACCTCAGGAGCAAAAAAGACAAACGTCCAGCTTTTGCTGCCACAGCAAAGGTGCCAGCGGGGAAAAGTAATGCTGGTTCTCACTGTCTCCTGGAACCCTTTCAAATGCCCCAGACAATTTGGCCCTCTCTGCTTTCCTGCGGACTCCATCCTCAAAAGCACCTGTTTTCGCTTTCGGTAACCTCTGGAGCTAAAAAGACAAACGTCCAGCTTTTGCTGCCACAGCAAAGGTGCCAGCGGGGAAAAGTAATGCTGGTTCTCACTGCCTCCTGGAACCCTTTCAAATGCCACAGACAATTTGGCCCTCTCTGCTTTCCTGCGGACTCCATCCTCAAAAGCACCTGTTTTCGCTTTCGGCAACCTCAGGAGAAAATAGACAAACGTCCAGCTTTTGCTGTCACAGCAAATGTGCCAGCAAGGAAAAGTAATGCTGGTTCTCACTGTCTCCTGGAACCCCTTCAAATGCCCCAGACAATTTGGCCCTCTCTGCTTTCCTGCGGACTCCATCCTCATAAGCACCTGTTTTCGCTTTCGGCAACCTCAGGAGCAAAAAAGACAAACGTCCAGCTTTTGCTGCCACAGCAAAGGTGCCAGCGGGGAAAAGTAATGCTGGTCCTCATTGCCTCCTGGAACCTCTTCAAATGCCCCTGACAATTTGGCCCTCTCTGCTTTCCTGCGGACTCCATCCTCAAAAGCACCTGTTTTCGCTTTCGGCAATCTCAAGAGCAAAAAAGACAAACATCCAGCTTTTGCTGCCACAGCAAAGGTGCCAGCGGGGAAAAGTAATGCTGGTTCTCACTGCCTCCTGGAACCCTTTCAAATGCCCCAGACAATTTGGCCCTCTCTGCTTTCCTGCGGACTCCATCCTCAAAAGCACCTGTTTTCGCTTTCGGCAGCCTCGGGAGCAAAAAAGACAAACGTCCAGCTTTTGCTGCCACAGCAAAGGTGCCAGCGGGGAAAAGTAATGCTGGTTCTCACTGCCTCCTGGAACCCTTTCCAATGCCCCAGATAATTTGGCCCTCTCTGCTTTCCTGCGGACTCCATCCTCAAAAGCACCTGTTTTCGCTTTTGGCAACCTCAGGAGCAAAAAAGACAAACGTCCAGCTTTTGCTGCCACAGCAAAGGTGCCAGCGGGGAAAAGTGATGCTGGTCCTCATTGCCTCCTGGAACCTCTTCAAATGCCCCAGACAATTTGGCCCTCTCTGATTTCCTGCGGACTCCATCCTCAAAAGCACCTGTTTTCGCTTTCGGCAACCTACGGAGCAAAAAAGACAAACGTCCAGGTTTTGCTGCCACAGCAAAGGTGCCAGCGGGGAAAAGTAATGCTGGTCCTCATTGCCTCCTGGAACCTCTTCAAATGCCCCAGACAATTTGGCCCTCTCTGCTTTCCTGCGGACTCCATCCTCAAAAGCACCTGTTTTCGCTTTCGGCAACCTCAGGAGCAAAAAAGACAAACGTCCAGCTTTTGCTGCCACAGCAAAGGTGCCAGCGGGGAAAAGTAATGCTGGTTCTCACTGCCTCCTGGAAACCTTTCCAATGCCACAGACAATTTGGCCCTCTCTGCTTTCCTGCGGACTCCATCCTCAAAACCACCTTTTTTCGCTTTTGGCAACCTCAGGAGCAAAAAAGACAAACGTCCAGCTTTTGCTGCCACAGCAAAGGTGCCAGCGGGGAAAAGTGATGCTGGTCCTCATTGCCTCCTGGAACCTCTTCAAATGCCCCAGACAATTTGGCCCTCTCTGCTTTCCTGCGGACTCCATCCTCAAAAGCACCTGTTTTCGCTTTCGGCAGCCTCCGGAGCAAAAAAGACAAACGTCCAGCTTTTGCTGCCACAGCAAAGGTGCCAGCGGGGAAAAGTAATGCTGGTTCTCACTGTCTCCTGGAACCCTTTCAAATGCCCCAGACAATTTGGCCCTCTCTGCTTTCCTGCGGACTCCATCCTCAAAAGCACCTGTTTTCGCTTTCGGCAACCTCCGGAGCAAAAAAGACAAACGTCCAGGTTTTCCTGCCACAGCAAAGGTGCCAGCGGGGAAAAGTGATGCTGGTTCTCACTGCCTCCTGGAACCCTTTCAAATGCCCCAGACAATTTGGCCCTTTCTGCTTTCCTGCGGACTCCATCCTCAAAAGCACCTTTTTTCGCTTTCGGCAACCTCCGGAGCAAAAAAGACAAACGTCCAGCTTTTGCTGCCACAGCAAATGTGCCAGCAAGGAAAAGTAATGCTGGTTCTCACTGTCTCCTGGAACCCCTTCAAATGCCCCAGACAATTTGGCCCTCTCTGCTTTCCTGCGGACTCCATCCTCAAAAGCACCTGTTTTCGCTTTCGGCAACCTCAGGAGCAAAAAAGAAAAACGTCCAGTTTTTGCTGCCACAGCAAAGGTGCCAGCGGGGAAAAGTGATGCTGGTCCTCATTGCCTCCTGGAACCTCTTCAAATGCCCCAGACAATTTGGCCCTCTCTGCTTTCCTGCGGACTCCATCCTCAAAAGCACCTGTTTTCGCTTTCGGCAGCCTCCGGAGCAAAAAAGACAAACGTCCAGCTTTTGCTGCCACAGCAAAGGTGCCAGCGGGGAAAAGTGATGCTGGTCCTCATTGCCTCCTGGCACCCCTTAAAATGCCCCAGACAATTTGGCCCTCTCTGCTTTCCTGCGGACTCCATCCTCAAAAGCACCTGTTTTCGCTTTCGGCAACCTCCGGAGCAAAAAAGACAAACGTCCAGCTTTTGCTGCCACAGCAAAGGTGCCAGCGGGGAAAAGTAATGCTGGTTCTCACTGCCTCCTGGAACCCTTTCAAATGCCACAGACAATTTGGCCCTCTCTGCTTTCCTGCGGACTCCATCCTCAAAAGCACCTGTTTTCGCTTTCGGCAACCTCAGGAGCAAAAAAGACAAACGTCCAGCTTTTGCTGCCACAGCAAAGGTGCCAGCGGGGAAAAGTGATGCTGGTCCTCATTGCCTCCTGGAACCTCTTCAAATGCCCCAGACAATTTGGCCCTCTCTGCTTTCCTGCGGACTCCATCCTCAAAAGCACCTGTTTTCGCTTTCGGCAGCCTCCGGAGCAAAAAAGACAAACGTCCAGCTTTTGCTGCCACAGCAAAGGTGCCAGCGGGGAAAAGTAATGCTGGTGCTCACTGCCTCCTGGAACTCTTTCAAATGCCCCAGACAATTTGGCCCTCTCTGCTTTCCTGCGGACTCCATCCTCAAAAGCACCTGTTTTCGCTTTCGGCAACCTCCGGAGCAAAAAAGACAAACGTCCAGCTTTTGCTGCCACAGCAAAGGTGCCAGCGGGGAAAAGTAATGCTGGTTCTCACTGCCTCCTGGAACCCTTTCAAATGCCCCAGAAAATTTGGCCCTCTCTGCTTTCCTGCGGACTCCATCCTCAAAAGCACCTGTTTTCGCTTTCGGCAACCTTTGGAGCAAAAAAGACAAAAGTCCAGCTTTTGCTGCCACAGCAAAGGTGCCAGCGGGGAAAAGTAATGCTGGTTCTCACTGTCTCCTGAAACCCCTTCAAATGCCCCAGACAATTTGGCCCTCTCTGCTTTCCTGCGGACTCCATCCTCAAAAGCACCTGTTTTCGCTTTCGGCAACCTCAGGAGCAAAAAAGACAAACGTCCAGCTTTTGCTGCCACAGCAAAGGTGCCAGCGGGGAAAAGTGATGCTGGTCCTCATTGCCTCCTGGAACCTCTTCAAATGCCCCAGACAATTTGGCCCTCTCTGCTTTCCTGCGGACTCCATCCTCAAAAGCACCTGTTTTGGCTTTCGGCAGCCTCCGGAGCAAAAAAGACAAACGTCCAGCTTTTGCTGCCACAGCAAAGGTGCCAGCGGGGAAAAGTAATGCTGGTGCTCACTGCCTCCTGGAACTCTTTCAAATGCCCCAGACAATTTGGCCCTCTCTGCTTTCCTGCGGACTCCATCCTCAAAAGCACCTGTTTTCGCTTTCGTCATCCTCCGGAGCAAAAAAGACAAACGTCCAGCTTTTGCTGCCACAGCAAAGGTGCCAGCGGGGAAAAGTAATGCTGGTTCTCACTGCCTCCTGGAACCCTTTCAAATGCCCCAGACAATTTGGCCCTCTCTGCTTTCCTGCGGACTCCATCCTCAAAAGCACCTGTTTTCGCTTTCGGCAACCTCCGGAGCAAAAAAGACAAACGTCCAGCTTTTGCTGCCACAGCAAAGGTGCCAGCGGGGAAAAGTAATGCTGGTTCTCACTGTCTCCTGAAACCCCTTCAAATGCCCCAGACAATTTGGCCCTCTCTGCTTTCCTGCGGACTCCATCCCCAAAAGCACCTTTTTTAGCTTTTGGCAACCTCCGGAGCAAAAAAGACAAACGTCCAGCTTTTGCTGCCACAGCAAAGGTGCCAGCGGGGAAAAGTGATGCTGGTCCTCATTGCCTCCTGGAACCTCTTCAAATGCCCCAGACAATTTGGCCCTCTCTGCTTTCCTGCGGACTCCATCCTCAAAAGCACCTTTTTTAGCTTTTGGCAACCTCAGGAGCAAAAAAGACAAACGTCCAGCTTTTGCTGCCACAGCAAAGGTGCCAGCGGGGAAAAGTGATGCTGGTCCTCATTGCCTCCTGGAACCTCTTCAAATGCCCCAGACAATTTGGCCCTCTCTGCTTTCCTGCGGACTCCATCCTCAAAAGCACCGTTTTTCGCTATCGGCAACCTCCGGAGCAAAAAAGACAAACGTCCAGCTTTTGCTGCCACAGCAAAGGTGCCAGCGGGAAAAA
This sequence comes from Vanellus vanellus, assembly GCF_965231255.1. Classification (NCBI taxonomy): domain Eukaryota; kingdom Metazoa; phylum Chordata; class Aves; order Charadriiformes; family Charadriidae; genus Vanellus; species Vanellus vanellus. The sequence goes on from NW_028128133.1 coordinate 211,369, forward strand.
GTAATGCTGGTCCTCATTGCCTCCTGGAACCTCTTCAAATGCCCCAGACAATCTGGTACTCTCTGCTTTCCTGTGGACTCCATCCTCAAAAGCACCTGTTTTCGCTTTCGGCAGCCTCCGGAGCAAAAGAGACAAACGTCCAGCTTTTGCTGCCACAGCAAAGGTGCCAGCGGGGAAAAGTAATGCTGGTTCTCACTGTCTCCTGGAACCCTTTCAAATGCCCCAGACAATTTGGCCCTCTCTGCTTTCCTGCGGACTCCATCCTCAAAAGCACCTGTTTTCGCTTTCGGCAACCTCCGGAGCAAAAAAGACAAACGTCCAGCTTTTGCTGCCACAGCAAAGGTGCCAGAGGGGAAAAGTAATGCTGGTTCTCACTGCCTCCTGGAACCCTTTCAAATGCCCCAGACAATTTGGCCCTCTCTGCTTTCCTGCGGACTCCATCCTCAAAAGCACCTTTTTTCGCTTTTGGCAACCTCCGGAGCAAAAAAGACAAACGTCCAGCTTTTGCTGCCACAGCAAAGGTGCCAGCGGGGAAAAGTGATGCTGGTCCTCATTGCCTCCAGGAACCTCTTCAAATGCCCCAGACAATTTGGCCCTCTCTGCTTTCCTGCGGACTCCATCCTCAAAAGCACCTGTTTTCGCTTTCGGCAGCCTCCGGAGCAAAAAAGACAAACGTCCAGCTTTTGCTGCCGCAGCAAAGGTGCCAGCGGGGAAAAGTAATGCTGGTTCTCACTGCCTCCTGGAACCCTTTCCAATGCCACAGACAATTTGGCCCTCTCTGCTTTCCTGCGGACTCCATCCTCAAAAGCACCTTTTTTCGCTTTCGGCAACCTCAGGAGCAAAAAAGACAAACGTCCAGGTTTTGCTGCCACAGCAAAGGTGCCAGCGGGGAAAAGTAATGCTGGTTCTCACTGCCTCCTGGAACCCTTTCAAATGCCCCAGACAATTTGGCCCTCTCTGGTTTCCTGCGGACTCCATCCTCAAAAGCACCTTTTTTTCGCTTTCGATAACCTCCGGAGCAAAAAAGACAAACGTCCAGCTTTTGCTGCCACAGCAAAGGTGCCAGCGGGAAAAAGTAATGCTGGTCCTCATTGCCTCCTGGAACCTCTTCAAATGCCCCAGACAATTTGGCCCTCTCTGCTTTCCTGCGGACTCCATCCTCAAAAGCACCTGTTTTCGCTTTCGGCAGCCTCAGGAGCAAAAAAGACAAACGTCCAGCTTTTGCTGCCACAGCAAAGGTGCCAGCGGGGAAAAGTAATGCTGGTTCTCACTGCCTCCTACAACCCTTTCCAATGCCACAGACAATTTGGCCCTCTCTGCTTTCCTGCGGACTCCATCCTCAAAAGCACCTTTTTTCGCTTTCGGCAACCTCAGGAGCAAAAAAGACAAACGTCCAGGTTTTGCTGCCACAGCAAAGGTGCCAGCGGGGAAAAGTAATGCTGGTTCTCACTGCCTCCTACAACCCTTTCCAATGCCCCAGACAATTTGGCCCTCTCTGGTTTCCTGCGGACTCCATCCTCAAAAGCACCTTTTTTTCGCTTTCGGTAACCTCCGGAGCAAAAAAGACAAACGTCCAGCTTTTGCTGCCACAGCAAAGGTGCCAGCGGGGAAAAGTAATGCTGGTCCTCATTGCCTCCTGGAACCTCTTCAAATGCCCCAGACAATTTGGCCCTCTCTGCTTTCCTGCGGACTCCATCCTCAAAAGCACCTGTTTTCGCTTTCGGCATCCTCAGGAGCAAAAAAGACAAAAGTCCAGCTTTTGCTGCCACAGCAAAGGTGCCAGCGGGGAAAAGTAATGCTGGTTCTCACTGCCTCCTGGAACCTTTTCAAATGCCCCAGACAATTTGGCCCTCTCTGCTTTCCTGCGGACTCTATCCTCAAAAGCACCTTTTTTCGCTTTTGGCAACCTCCGGAGCAAAAAAGACAAACGTCCAGCTTTTGCTGCCACAGCAAAGGTGCCAGCGGGGAAAAGTGATGCTGGTCCTCATTGCCTCCTGGAACCTCTTCAAATGCCCCAGACAATTTGGCCCTCTCTGCTTTCCTGCGGACTCCATCCTCAAAAGCACCTTTTTTCGCTTTTGGCAACCTCAGGAGCAAAAAAGACAAACGTCCAGCTTTTGCTGCCACAGCAAAGGTGCCAGCGGGGAAAAGTGATGCTGGTCCTCATTGCCTCCTGGAACCTCTTCAAATGCCACAGACAATTTGGCCCTCTCTGCTTTCCTGCGGACTCCATCCTCAAAAGCACCGTTTTTCGCTTTCGGCAACTTCCGGAGCAAAAAAGACAAACGTCCAGCTTTTGCTGCCATAGCAAAGGTGCCAGCGGGGAAAAGTGATGCTGGTCCTCACTGCCTCCTGGAACCTCTTCAAATGCCACAGACAATTTGGCCCTGTCTGCTTTCCTGCGGACTCCATCCTCAAAAGCACCTGTTTTCGCTTTCGGCATCCTCAGGAGCAAAAAAGACAAACGTCCAGCTTTTGCTGCCACAGCAAAGGTGCCAGCGGGGAAAAGTAATGCTGGTTCTCACTGCCTCCTGGAACCCTTTCCAATGCCACAGACAATTTGGCCCTCTCTGCTTTCCTGCGGACTCCATCCTCAAAAACACCTTTTTTCGCTTTCGGCAACCTCAGGAGCAAAAAAGAGAAACGTCCAGCTTTTGCTGCCACAGCAAAGGTGCCAGCGGGGAAAAGTAATGCTGGTTCTCACTGTCTCCTGGAACCCTTTCAAATGCCCCAGACAATTTGGCCCTCTCTGCTTTCCTGCGGACTCCATCCTCAAAAGCACCTGTTTTCGCTTTCGGTAACCTCTGGAGCAAAAAAGACAAACGTCCAGCTTTTGCTGCCACAGCAAAGGTGCCAGCGGGGAAAAGTAATGCTGGTTCTCACTGCCTCCTGGAACCCTTTCAAATGCCACAGACAATTTGGCCCTCTCTGCTTTCCTGCAGACTCCATCCTCAAAAGCACCTGTTTTCGCTTTCGGCAACCTCAGGAGCAAAAAAGACAAACGTCCAGCTTTTGCTGTCACAGCAAATGTGCCAGCAAGGAAAAGTAATGCCGGTTCTCACTGTCTCCTGGAACCCCTTCAAATGCCCCAGACAATTTGGCCCTCTCTGCTTTCCTGCGGACTCCATCCTCATAAGCACCTGTTTTCGCTTTCGGCAACCTCCGGAGCAAAAAAGACAAACGTCCAGCTTTTGCTGCCACAGCAAAGGTGCCAGCGGGGAAAAGTAATGCTGGTCCTCATTGCCTCCTGGAACCTCTTCAAATGCCACAGACAATTTGGCCCTCTCTGCTTTCCTGCGGACTCCATCCTCAAAAGCACCTGTTTTCGCTTTCGGCAGCCTCGGGAGCAAAAGAGACAAACGTCCAGCTTTTGCTGCCGCAGCAAAGGTGCCAGCGGGGAAAAGTAATGCTGGTTCTCACTGCCTCCTGGAACCCTTTCAAATCCCCCAGACAATTTGGCCCTCTCTGCTTTCCTGCGGACTCCATCCACAAAAGCACCTGTTTTCGCTTTCGGCAGCCTCCGGAGCAAAAAAGACAAACGTCCAGCTTTTGCTGCCACAGCAATGGTGCCAGCGGGGAAAAGTAATGCTGGTTCTCACTGCCTCCTGGAACCCTTTCAAATGCCCCAGACAATTTGGCCCTCTCTGCTTTCCTGCGGACTCCATCCTCAAAAGCACCTTTTTTCGCTTTCGGCAACCTCTGGAGCAAAAAAGACAAACGTCCAGCTTTTGCTGCCACAGCAAAGGTGCCAGCGGGGAAAAGTAATGCTGGTTCTCACTGCCTCCTGGAACCCTTTCAAATGCCACAGACAATTTGGCCCTCTCTGCTTTCCTGCGGACTCCATCCTCAAAAGCACCTTTTTTCGCTTTCGGCATCCTCAGGAGCAAAAAAGACAAACGTCCAGCTTTTGCTGCCACAGCAAAGGTGCCAGCGGGGAAAAGTAATGCTGGTTCTCACTGCCTCCTGGAACCCTTTCCAATGCCACAGACAATTTGGCCCTCTCTGCTTTCCTGCGGACTCCATCCTCAAAAGCACCTTTTTTCGCTTTCGGCAACTTCCGGAGCAAAAAAGACAAACGTCCAGGTTTTGCTGCCACAGCAAAGGTGCCAGCGGGGAAAAGTAATGCTGGTTCTCACTGTCTCCTGGAACCCTTTCAAATGCCCCAGACAATTTGGCCCTCTCTGCTTTCCTGCGGACTCCATCCTCAAAAGCACCTTTTTTCGCTTTCGGTAACCTCTGGAGCTAAAAAGACAAACGTCCAGCTTTTGCTGCCACAGCAAAGGTGCCAGCGGGGAAAAGTAATGCTGGTTCTCACTGCCTCCTGGAACCCTTTCAAATGCCACAGACAATTTGGCCCTCTCTGCTTTCCTGCGGACTCCATCCTCAAAAGCACCTGTTTTCGCTTTCGGCAACCTCAGGAGAAAAAAGACAAACGTCCAGCTTTTGCTGTCACAGCAAATGTGCCAGCAAGGAAAAGCAATGCTGGTTCTCACTGTCTCCTGGAACCCCTTCAAATGCCCCAGACAATTTGGCCCTCTCTGCTTTCCTGCGGACTCCATCCTCAAAAGCACCTGTTTTCGCTTTCGGCAACCTCAAGAGCAAAAAAGACAAACATCCAGCTTTTGCTGCCACAGCAAAGGTGCCAGCGGGGAAAAGTAATGCTGGTTCTCACTGCCTCCTGGAACCCTTTCAAATGCCCCAGACAATTTGGCCCTCTCTGCTTTCCTGCGGACTCCATCCTCAAAAGCACCTGTTTTCGCTTTCGGCAGCCTCGGGAGCAAAAAAGACAAACGTCCAGCTTTTGCTGACACAGCAAAGGTGCCAGCTGGGAAAAGTAATGCTGGTTCTCACTGCCTCCTGGAACCCTTTCCAATGCCACAGACAATTTGGCCCTCTCTGCTTTCCTGCGGACTCCATCCTCAAAAGCACCTGTTTTCGCTTTTGGCAACCTCAGGAGCAAAAAAGACAAACGTCCAGCTTTTGCTGCCACAGCAAAAGTGCCAGCAGGGAAAAGTGATGCTGGTCCTCATTGCCTCCTGGAACCTCTTCAAATGCCCCAGACAATTTGGCCCTCTCTGATTTCCTGCGGACTCCATCCTCAAAAGCACCTGTTTTCGCTTTCGGCAACCTCAGGAGCAAAAAAGACAAACGTCCAGCTTTTGCTGCCACAGCAAAGGTGCCAGCGGGGAAAAGTAATGCTGGTCCTCATTGCCTCCTGGAACCTCTTCAAATGCCCCAGACAATTTGGCCCTCTCTGCTTTCCTGCGGACTCCATCCTCAAAAGCACCTGTTTTCGCTTTCGGCAACCTCAGGAGCAAAAAAGACAAACGTCCAGCTTTTGCTGCCACAGCAAAGGTGCCAGCGGGGAAAAGTAATGCTGGTTCTCACTGCCTCCTGGAAACCTTTCCAATGCCCCAGACAATTTGGCCCTCTCTGCTTTCCTGCGGACTCCATCCTCAAAACCACCTTTTTTCGCTTTTGGCAACCTCAGGAGCAAAAAAGACAAACGTCCAGCTTTTGCTGCCACAGCAAAGGTGCCAGCGGGGAAAAGTGATGCTGGTCCTCATTGCCTCCTGGAACCTCTTCAAATGCCCCAGACAATTTGGCCCTCTCTGCTTTCCTGCGGACTCCATCCTCAAAAGCACCTGTTTTCGCTTTCGGCAGCCTCCGGAGCAAAAAAGACAAACGTCCAGCTTTTGCTGCCACAGCAAAGGTGCCAGCGGGGAAAAGTAATGCTGGTTCTCACTGTCTCCTGGAACCCTTTCAAATGCCCTAGACAATTTGGCCCTCTCTGCTTTCCTGCGGACTCCATCCTCAAAAGCACCTGTTTTCGCTTTCGGCAACCTCCGGAGCAAAAAAGACAAACGTCCAGGTTTTCCTGCCACAGCAAAGGTGTCAGCGGGGAAAAGTAATGCTGGTTCTCACTGCCTCCTGGAACCCTTTCAAATGCCCCAGACAATTTGGCCCTTTCTGCTTTCCTGCGGACTCCATCCTCAAAAGCACCTTTTTTCGCTTTCGGCAACCTCCGGAGCAAAAAAGACAAACGTCCAGCTTTTGCTGCCACAGCAAATGTGCCAGCAAGGAAAAGTAATGCTGGTTCTCACTGTCTCCTGGAACCCCTTCAAATGCCCCAGACAATTTGGCCCTCTCTGCTTTCCTGCGGACTCCATCCTCAAAAGCACCTGTTTTCGCTTTCGGCAGCCTCCGGAGCAAAAAAGACAAACGTCCAGCTTTTGCTGCCACAGCAAAGGTGCCAGCGGGGAAAAGTAATGCTGGTCCTCACTGCCTCCTGGAACCTCTTCAAATGCCACAGACAATTTGGCCCTCTCTGCTTTCCTGCGGACTCCATCCTCAAAAGCACCTGTTTTCGCTTTCGGCAACCTCAAGAGCAAAAAAGACAAACATGCAGCTTTTGCTGCCACAGCAAAGGTGCCAGCGGGGAAAAGTAATGCTGGTTCTCACTGCCGCCTGGAACTCTTTCAAATGCCCCAGACAATTTGGCCCTCTCTTGTTTCCTGCGGACTCCATCCTCAAAAGCACCTGTTTTCGCTTTCGGCAGCCTCCGGAGCAAAAAAGACAAACGTCCAGCTTTTGCTGCCACAGCAAAGGTGCCAGCGGGGAAAAGTAATGCTGGTTCTCACTGCCTCCTGGAACCCTTTCAAATGCCACAGACAATTTGGCCCTCTCTGCTTTCCTGCGGACTCCATCCTCAAAAGCACCTGTTTTCGCTTTCGGCAACCTCCGGAGCAAAAAAGACAAACGTCCAGCTTTTGCTGCCACAGCAAAGGTGCCAGCGGGGAAAAGTAATGCTGGTTCTCACTGTCTCCTGGAACCCTTTCAAATGCCCCAGACAATTTGGCCCTCTCTGCTTTCCTGCGGACTCCATCCTCAAAAGCACCTGTTTTCGCTTTCGGCAACCTCCGGAGCAAAAAAGACAAACGTCCAGCTTTTGCTGCCACAGCAAAGGTGCCAGCAAGGAAAAGTAATGCTGGTTCTCACTGCCTCCTGGAACCCCTTCAAATGCCCCAGACAATTTGGCCCTCTCTGCTTTCCTGCGGACTCCATCCTCAAAAGCACCTGTTTTCGCTTTCGGCAACCTCAGGAGCAAAAAAGACAAACGTCCAGCATTTGCTGCCACAGCAAAGGTGCCAGCGGGGAAAAGTGATGCTGGTCCTCATTGCCTCCTGGAACCTCTTCAAATGCCCCAGACAATTTGGCCCTCTCTGCTTTCCTGCGGACTCCATCCTCAAAAGCACCTGTTTTCGCTTTCGGCAGCCTCCGGAGCAAAAAAGACAAACGTCCAGCTTTTGCTGCCACAGCAAAGGTGCCAGCGGGGAAAAGTAATGCTGGTGCTCACTGCCTCCTGGAACTCTTTCAAATGCCCCAGACAATTTGGCCCTCTCTGCTTTCCTGCGGACTCCATCCTCAAAAGCACCTGTTTTCGCTTTCGGCAACCTCAGGAGCAAAAAAGACAAACGTCCAGCTTTTGCTGCCACAGCAAAGGTGCCAGCGGGGAAAAGTAATGCTGGTTCTCACTGCCTCCTGGAACCCTTTCAAATGCCACAGACAATTTGGCCCTCTCTGCTTTCCTGCGGACTCCATCCTCAAAAGCACCTGTTTTCGCTTTCGGCAACCTCCGGAGCAAAAAAGACAAACGTCCAGCTTTTGCTGCCACAGCAAAGGTGCCAGCGGGGAAAAGTAATGCTGGTTCTCACTGTCTCCTGAAACCCCTTCAAATGCCCCAGACAATTTGGCCCTCTCTGCTTTCCTGCGGACTCCATCCTCAAAAGCACCTTTTTTCGCTTTTGGCAACCTCCGGAGCAAAAAAGACAAACGTCCAGCTTTTGCTGCCACAGCAAAGGTGCCAGCGGGGAAAAGTGATGCTGGTCCTCATTGCCTCCTGGAACCTCTTCAAATGCCCCAGACAATTTGGCCCTCTCTGCTTTCCTGCGGACTCCATCCTCAAAAACATCTTTTTTAGCTTTTGGCAACCTCAGGAGCAAAAAAGACAAACGTCCAGCTTTTGCTGCCACAGCAAAGGTGCCAGCGGGGAAAAGTAATGCTGGTCCTCATTGCCTCCTGGAACCTCTTCAAATGCCCCAGACAATTTGGCCCTCTCTGCTTTCCTGCGGACTCCATCCTCAAAAGCACCGTTTTTCGCTTTCGGCAACCTCCGGAGCAAAAAAGACAAACGTCCAGCTTTTGCTGCCACAGCAAAGGTGCCAGCGGGAAAAAGTAATGCTGGTCCTCATTGCCTCCTAGAACCTCTTCAAATGCCCCAGACAATCTGGTACTCTCTGCTTTCCTGTGGACTCCATCCTCAAAAGCACCTGTTTTCGCTTTCGGCAGCCTCCGGAGCAAAAAAGACAAACGTCCAGCTTTTGCTGCCACAGCAAAGGTGCCAGCGGGGAAAAGTAATGCTGGTTCTCACTGTCTCCTGGAACCCTTTCAAATGCCCCAGACAATTTGGCCCTCTCTGCTTTCCTGCGGACTCCATCCTCAAAAGCACCTGTTTTCGCTTTCGGCAACCTCCGGAGCAAAAAAGACAAACGTCCAGCTTTTGCTGCCACAGCAAAGGTGCCAGCGGGGAAAAGTAATGCTGGTTCTCACTGCCTCCTGGAACCCTTTCAAATGCCCCAGACAATTTGGCCCTCTCTGCTTTCCTGCGGACTCCATCCTCAAAAGCACCTGTTTTCGCTTTCGGCAGCCTCCGGAGCAAAAAAGACAAACGTCCAGCTTTTGCTGCCACAGCAAAGGTGCCAGCGGGGAAAAGTGATGCTGGTCCTCATTGCCTCCTGGAACCTCTTCAAATGCCCCAGACAATTTGGCCCTCTCTGCTTTCCTGCGGACTCCATCCTCAAAAGCACCTGTTTTCGCTTTCGGCAGCCTCCGGAGCAAAAAAGACAAACGTCCAGCTTTTGCTGCCGCAGCAAAGGTGCCAGCGGGGAAAAGTAATGCTGGTTCTCACTGCCTCCTGGAACCCTTTCCAATGCCACAGACAATTTGGCCCTCTCTGCTTTCCTGCGGACTCCATCCTCAAAAGCACCTGTTTTCGCTTTCGGCAACCTCAGGAGCAAAAAAGACAAACGTCCAGGTTTTGCTGCCACAGCAAAGGTGCCAGCGGGGAAAAGTAATGCTGGTTCTCACTGCCTCCTGGAACCCTTTCAAATGCCACAGACAATTTGGCCCTCTCTGGTTTCCTGCGGACTCCATCCTCAAAAGCACCTTTTTTTCGCTTTCGATAACCTCCGGAGCAAAAAAGACAAACGTCCAGCTTTTGCTGCCACAGCAAAGGTGCCAGCGGGGAAAAATAATGCTGGTCCTCATTGCCTCCTGGAACCTCTTCAAATGCCCCAGACAATTTGGCCCTCTCTGCTTTCCTGCGGACTCCATCCTCAAAAGCACCTGTTTTCGCTTTCGGCATCCTCAGGAGCAAAAAAGACAAACGTCCAGCTTTTGCTGCCGCAGCAAAGGTGCCAGCGGGGAAAAGTAATGCTGGTCCTCATTGCCTCCTGGAACCTCTTCAAATGCCCCAGACAATTTGGCCCTCTCTGCTTTCCTGCGGACTCCATCCTCAAAAGCACCTGTTTTCGCTTTTGGCAACCTCCGGAGCAAAAAAGACAAACGTCCAGCTTTTGCTGCCACAGCAAAGGTGCCAGCGGGGAAAAGTAATGCTGGTTCTCACTGCCTCCTGGAACCCTTTCAAATGCCCCAGACAATTTGGCCCTCTCTGCTTTCCTGCGGACTCCATCCTCAAAAGCACCTTTTTTCGCTTTCGGCAACCTCAGGAGCAAAAAAGACAAACGTCCAGGTTTTGCTGCCACAGCAAAAGTGCCAGCGGGGAAAAGTAATGCTGGTTCTCACTGCCTCCTACAACCCTTTCCAATGCCACAGACAATTTGGCCCTCTCTGCTTTCCTGCGGACTCCATCCTCAAAAGCAACTTTTTTTCGTTTTCGGTAACCTCCGGAGCAAAAAAGACAAACGTCCAGCTTTTGCTGCCACAGCAAAGGTGCCAGCGGGGAAAAGTAATGCTGGTCCTCATTGCCTCCTGGAACCTCTTCAAATGCCCCAGACAATTTGGCCCTCTCTGCTTTCCTGCGGACTCCATCCTCAAAAGCACCTGTTTTCGCTTTCGGCATCCTCAGGAGCAAAAAAGAAAAACGTCCAGGTTTTGCTGCCACAGCAAAGGTGCCAGGGGGGAAAAGTAATGCTGGTTCTCACTGCCTCCTGGAAACCTTTCCAATGCCACAGACAATTTGGCCCTCTCTGCTTTCCTGCGGACTCCATCCTCAAAACCACCTTTTTTCGCTTTTGGCAACCTCAGGAGCAAAAAAGACAAACGTCCAGCTTTTGCTGCCACAGCAAAGGTGCCAGCGGGGAAAAGTGATGCTGGTCCTCATTGCCTCCTGGAACCTCTTCAAATGCCCCAGACAATTTGGCCCTCTCTGCTTTCCTGCGGACTCCATCCTCAAAAGCACCTGTTTTCGCTTTCGGCAGCCTCCGGAGCAAAAAAGACAAACGTCCAGCTTTTGCTGCCACAGCAAAGGTGCCAGCGGGGAAAAGTAATGCTGGTTCTCACTGTCTCCTGGAACCCTTTCAAATGCCCTAGACAATTTGGCCCTCTCTGCTTTCCTGCGGACTCCATCCTCAAAAGCACCTGTTTTCGCTTTCGGCAACCTCCGGAGCAAAAAAGACAAACGTCCAGGTTTTCCTGCCACAGCAAAGGTGTCAGCGGGGAAAAGTAATGCTGGTTCTCACTGCCTCCTGGAACCCTTTCAAATGCCCCAGACAATTTGGCCCTTTCTGCTTTCCTGCGGACTCCATCCTCAAAAGCACCTTTTTTCGCTTTCGGCAACCTCCGGAGCAAAAAAGACAAACGTCCAGCTTTTGCTGCCACAGCAAATGTGCCAGCAAGGAAAAGTAATGCTGGTTCTCACTGTCTCCTGGAACCCCTTCAAATGCCCCAGACAATTTGGCCCTCTCTGCTTTCCTGCGGACTCCATCCTCAAAAGCACCTGTTTTCGCTTTCGGCAGCCTCCGGAGCAAAAAAGACAAACGTCCAGCTTTTGCTGCCACAGCAAAGGTGCCAGCGGGGAAAAGTAATGCTGGTCCTCACTGCCTCCTGGAACCTCTTCAAATGCCACAGACAATTTGGCCCTCTCTGCTTTCCTGCGGACTCCATCCTCAAAAGCACCTGTTTTCGCTTTCGGCAACCTCAAGAGCAAAAAAGACAAACATGCAGCTTTTGCTGCCACAGCAAAGGTGCCAGCGGGGAAAAGTAATGCTGGTTCTCACTGCCGCCTGGAACTCTTTCAAATGCCCCAGACAATTTGGCCCTCTCTTGTTTCCTGCGGACTCCATCCTCAAAAGCACCTGTTTTCGCTTTCGGCAGCCTCCGGAGCAAAAAAGACAAACGTCCAGCTTTTGCTGCCACAGCAAAGGTGCCAGCGGGGAAAAGTAATGCTGGTTCTCACTGCCTCCTGGAACCCTTTCAAATGCCACAGACAATTTGGCCCTCTCTGCTTTCCTGCGGACTCCATCCTCAAAAGCACCTGTTTTCGCTTTCGGCAACCTCCGGAGCAAAAAAGACAAACGTCCAGCTTTTGCTGCCACAGCAAAGGTGCCAGCGGGGAAAAGTAATGCTGGTTCTCACTGTCTCCTGGAACCCTTTCAAATGCCCCAGACAATTTGGCCCTCTCTGCTTTCCTGCGGACTCCATCCTCAAAAGCACCTGTTTTCGCTTTCGGCAACCTCCGGAGCAAAAAAGACAAACGTCCAGCTTTTGCTACCACAGCAAAGGTGCCAGCAAGGAAAAGTAATGCTGGTTCTCACTGCCTCCTGGAACCCCTTCAAATGCCCCAGACAATTTGGCCCTCTCTGCTTTCCTGCGGACTCCATCCTCAAAAGCACCTGTTTTCGCTTTCGGCAACCTCAGGAGCAAAAAAGACAAACGTCCAGCATTTGCTGCCACAGCAAAGGTGCCAGCGGGGAAAAGTGATGCTGGTCCTCATTGCCTCCTGGAACCTCTTCAAATGCCCCAGACAATTTGGCCCTCTCTGCTTTCCTGCGGACTCCATCCTCAAAAGCACCTGTTTTCGCTTTCGGCAGCCTCCGGAGCAAAAAAGACAAACGTCCAGCTTTTGCTGCCACAGCAAAGGTGCCAGCGGGGAAAAGTAATGCTGGTGCTCACTGCCTCCTGGAACTCTTTCAAATGCCCCAGACAATTTGGCCCTCTCTGCTTTCCTGCGGACTCCATCCTCAAAAGCACCTGTTTTCGCTTTCGGCAACCTCAGGAGCAAAAAAGACAAACGTCCAGCTTTTGCTGCCACAGCAAAGGTGCCAGCGGGGAAAAGTAATGCTGGTTCTCACTGCCTCCTGGAACCCTTTCAAATGCCACAGACAATTTGGCCCTCTCTGCTTTCCTGCGGACTCCATCCTCAAAAGCACCTGTTTTCGCTTTCGGCAACCTCCGGAGCAAAAAAGACAAACGTCCAGCTTTTGCTGCCACAGCAAAGGTGCCAGCGGGGAAAAGTAATGCTGGTTCTCACTGTCTCCTGAAACCCCTTCAAATGCCCCAGACAATTTGGCCCTCTCTGCTTTCCTGCGGACTCCATCCTCAAAAGCACCTTTTTTCGCTTTTGGCAACCTCCGGAGCAAAAAAGACAAACGTCCAGCTTTTGCTGCCACAGCAAAGGTGCCAGCGGGGAAAAGTGATGCTGGTCCTCATTGCCTCCTGGAACCTCTTCAAATGCCCCAGACAATTTGGCCCTCTCTGCTTTCCTGCGGACTCCATCCTCAAAAACACCTTTTTTAGCTTTTGGCAACCTCAGGAGCAAAAAAGACAAACGTCCAGCTTTTGCTGCCACAGCAAAGGTGCCAGCGGGGAAAAGTAATGCTGGTCCTCATTGCCTCCTGGAACCTCTTCAAATGCCCCAGACAATTTGGCCCTCTCTGCTTTCCTGCGGACTCCATCCTCAAAAGCACCGTTTTTCGCTTTCGGCAACCTCCGGAGCAAAAAAGACAAACGTCCAGCTTTTGCTGCCACAGCAAAGGTGCCAGCGGGAAAAAGTAATGCTGGTCCTCATTGCCTCCTAGAACCTCTTCAAATGCCCCAGACAATCTGGTACTCTCTGCTTTCCTGTGGACTCCATCCTCAAAAGCACCTGTTTTCGCTTTCGGCAGCCTCCGGAGCAAAAAAGACAAACGTCCAGCTTTTGCTGCCACAGCAAAGGTGCCAGCGGGGAAAAGTAATGCTGGTTCTCACTGTCTCCTGGAACCCTTTCAAATGCCCCAGACAATTTGGCCCTCTCTGCTTTCCTGCGGACTCCATCCTCAAAAGCACCTGTTTTCGCTTTCGGCAACCTCCGGAGCAAAAAAGACAAACGTCCAGCTTTTTCTGCCACAGCAAAGGTGCCAGCGGGGAAAAGTAATGCTGGTTCTCACTGCCTCCTGGAACCCTTTCAAATGCCCCAGACAATTTGGCCCTCTCTGCTTTCCTGCGGACTCCATCCTCAAAAGCACCTGTTTTCGCTTTCGGCAGCCTCCGGAGCAAAAAAGACAAACGTCCAGCTTTTGCTGCCACAGCAAAGGTGCCAGCGGGGAAAAGTGATGCTGGTCCTCATTGCCTCCTGGAACCTCTTCAAATGCCCCAGACAATTTGGGCCTCTCTGCTTTCCTGCGGACTCCATCCTCAAAAGCACCTGTTTTCGCTTTCGGCAGCCTCCGGAGCAAAAAAGACAAACGTCCAGCTTTTGCTGCCGCAGCAAAGGTGCCAGCGGGGAAAAGTAATGCTGGTTCTCACTGCCTCCTGGAACCCTTTCCAATGCCACAGACAATTTGGCCCTCTCTGCTTTCCTGCGGACTCCATCCTCAAAAGCACCTTTTTTCGCTTTCGGCAACCTCAGGAGCAAAAAAGACAAACGTCCAGGTTTTGCTGCCACAGCAAAGGTGCCAGCGGGGAAAAGTAATGCTGGTTCTCACTGCCTCCTGGAACCCTTTCAAATGCCACAGACAATTTGGCCCTCTCTGGTTTCCTGCGGACTCCATCCTCAAAAGCACCTTTTTTTCGCTTTCGATAACCTCCGGAGCAAAAAAGACAAACGTCCAGCTTTTGCTGCCACAGCAAAGGTGCCAGCGGGGAAAAATAATGCTGGTCCTCATTGCCTCCTGGAACCTCTTCAAATGCCCCAGACAATTTGGCCCTCTCTGCTTTCCTGCGGACTCCATCCTCAAAAGCACCTGTTTTCGCTTTCGGCATCCTCAGGAGCAAAAAAGACAAACGTCCAGCTTTTGCTGCCGCAGCAAAGGTGCCAGCGGGGAAAAGTAATGCTGGTCCTCATTGCCTCCTGGAACCTCTTCAAATGCCCCAGACAATTTGGCCCTCTCTGCTTTCCTGCGGACTCCATCCTCAAAAGCACCTGTTTTCGCTTTTGGCAACCTCCGGAGCAAAAAAGACAAACGTCCAGCTTTTGCTGCCACAGCAAAGGTGCCAGCGGGGAAAAGTAATGCTGGTTCTCACTGCCTCCTGGAACCCTTTCAAATGCCCCAGACAATTTGGCCCTCTCTGCTTTCCTGCGGACTCCATCCTCAAAAGCACCTTTTTTCGCTTTCGGCAACCTCAGGAGCAAAAAAGACAAACGTCCAGGTTTTGCTGCCACAGCAAAAGTGCCAGCGGGGAAAAGTAATGCTGGTTCTCACTGCCTCCTACAACCCTTTCCAATGCCACAGACAATTTGGCCCTCTCTGCTTTCCTGCGGACTCCATCCTCAAAAGCAACTTTTTTTCGTTTTCGGTAACCTCCGGAGCAAAAAAGACAAACGTCCAGCTTTTGCTGCCACAGCAAAGGTGCCAGCGGGGAAAAGTAATGCTGGTCCTCATTGCCTCCTGGAACCTCTTCAAATGCCCCAGACAATTTGGCCCTCTCTGCTTTCCTGCGGACTCCATCCTCAAAAGCACCTGTTTTCGCTTTCGGCATCCTCAGGAGCAAAAAAGAAAAACGTCCAGGTTTTGCTGCCACAGCAAAGGTGCCAGGGGGGAAAAGTAATGCTGGTTCTCACTGCCTCCTGGAACCTTTTCAAATGCCCCAGACAATTTGGCCCTCTCTGCTTTCCTGCGGACTCCATCCTCAAAAGCACCTTTTTTCGCTTTCGGCAACCTCAGGAGCAAAAAAGACAAACGTCCAGCTTTTGCTGCCACAGCAAAGGTGCCAGCGGGGAAAAGTGATGCTGGTCCTCATTGCCTCCTGGAACCTCTTCAAATGCCCCAGACAATTTGGCCCTCTCTGCTTTCCTGCGGACTCCATCCTCAAAAGCACCTTTTTTCGCTTTTGGCAACCTCCGGAGCAAAAAAGACAAACGTCCAGCTTTTGCTGCCACAGCAAAGGTGCCAGCGGGGAAAAGTGATGCTGGTCCTCATTGCCTCCTGGAACCTCTTCAAATGCCCCAGACAATTTGGCCCTCTCTGCTTTCCTGCGGACTCCATCCTCAAAAGCACCTTTTTTCGCTTTCGGCAACTTCCGGAGCAAAAAAGACAAACGTCCAGCTTTTGCTGCCACAGCAAAGGTGCCAGCGGGGAAAGGTGATGCTGGTCCTCATTGCCTCCTGGAACCTCTTCAAATGCCACAGACAATCTGGCCCTCTCTGCTTTCCTGTGGACTCCATCCTCAAAAGCACCTGTTTTCGCTTTCGGCAGCCTCCGGAGCAAAAAAGACAAACGTCCAGCTTTTGCTGCCACAGCAAAGGTGCCAGCGGGGAAAAGTAATGCTGGTCCTCACTGCCTCCTGGAACCCTTTCAAATGCCCCAGACAATTTGGCCCTCTCTGCTTTCCTGCGGACTCCATCCTCAAAAGCACCTGTTTTCGCTTTTGGCATCCTCAGGAGCAAAAAAGACAAACCTCCAGCTTTTGCTGCCACAGCAAAGGTGCCAGCGGGGAAAAGTAATGCTGGTTCTCACTGCCTCCTGGAACCCTTTCCAATGCCACAGACAATTTGGCCCTCTCTGCTTTCCTGCGGACTCCATCCTCAAAAGCACCTGTTTTCGCTTTCGGCAACCTCAGGAGCAAAAAAGACAAACGTCCAGCTTTTGCTGCCACAGCAAAGGTGCCAGCGGGGAAAAGTGATGCTGGTCCTCATTGCCTCCTGGAACCTCTTCAAATGCCACAGACAATTTGGCCCTCTCTGCTTTCCTGCGGACTCCATCCTCAAAAGCACCTGTTTTCGCTTTCGGCAACCTCTGGAGCAAAAAAGACAAACATCCAGCTTTTGCTGCCACAGCAAAGGTGCCAGCGGGGAAAAGTAATGCTGGTTCTCACTGCCTCCTGGAACCCTTTCAAATGCCCCAGACAATTTGGCCCTCTCTGCTTTCCTGCGGACTCCATCCTCAAAAGCACCTGTTTTTGCTTTCGGCAGCCTCGGGAGCAAAAAAGACAAACGTCCAGCTTTTGCTGCCGCAGCAAAGGTGCCAGCGGGGAAAAGTAATGCTGGTTCTCACTGCCTCCTGGAACCCTTTCAAATGCCCCAGACAATTTGGCCCTCTCAGCTTTCCTGCGCACTCCATCCTCAAAAGCACCTGTTTTCGCTTTCGGCAGCCTCCGGAGCAAAAAAGACAAACGTCCAGCTTTTCCTGCCACAGCAAAGGTGCCAGCGGGGAAAAGTAATGCTGGTTCTCACTGCCTCCTGGAACCCTTTCAAATGCCACAGACAATTTGGCCCTCTCTGCTTTCCTGCGGACTCCATCCTCAAAAGCACCTTTTTTCGCTTTCGGCAACCTCAGGAGCAAAAAAGACAAACGTCCAGGTTTTGCTGCCACAGCAAAGGTGCCAGCGGGGAAAAGTAATGCTGGTTCTCACTGTCTCCTGGAACCCTTTCAAATGCCCCAGACAATTTGGCCCTCTCTGCTTTCCTGCGGACTCCATCCTCAAAAGCACCTGTTTTCGCTTTCGGCAACCTCAGGAGCAAAAAAGACAAACGTCCAGGTTTTGCTGCCACAGCAAAGGTGCCAGCGGGGAAAAGTAATGCTGGTTCTCACTGTCTCCTGGAACCCTTTCAAATGCCCCAGACAATTTGGCCCTCTCTGGTTTCCTGCGGACTCTATCCTCAAAGCACCTTTTTTTCCCTTTCGGTAACCTCCGGAGCAAAAAAGACAAACGTCCAGCTTTTGCTGCCACAGCAAAGGTGCCAGCGGGGAAAAGTAATGCTGGTCCTCATTGCCTCCTGGAACCTCTTCAAATGCCCCAGACAATTTGGCCCTCTCTGCTTTCCTGCGGACTCCATCCTCAAAAGCACCTGTTTTCGCTTTCGGCATCCTCCGGAGCAAAAAAGACAAACGTCCAGCTTTTGCTGCCACAGCAAAGGTGCCAGCGGGGAAAAGTGATGCTGGTCCTCATTGCCTCCTGGAACCTCTTCAAATGCCACAGACAATTTGGCCCTCTCTGCTTTCCTGCGTACTCCATCCTCAAAAGCACCTTTTTTCGCTTTTGGCAACCTCAGGAGCAAAAAAGACAAACGTCCAGCTTTTGCTGCCACAGCAAAGGTGCCAGCGGGGAAAAGTGATGCTGGTCCTCATTGCCTCCTGGAACCTCTTCAAATGCCCCAGACAATTTGGCGCTCTCTGCTTTCCTGCGGACTCCATCCTCAAAAGCACCTTTTTTCGCTTTTGGCAACCTCCGGAGCAAAAAAGACAAACGTCCAGCTTTTGCTGCCACAGCAAAGGTGCCAGCGGGGAAAAGTGATGCTGGTCCTCATTGCCTCCTGGAACCTCTTCAAATGCCCCAGACAATTTGGCCCTCTCTGCTTTCCTGCGGACTCCATCCTCAAAAGCACCTGTTTTCGCTTTCGGCAACTTCCGGAGCAAAAAAGACAAACGTCCAGCTTTTGCTGCCACAGCAAAGGTGCCAGCGGGGAAAGGTGATGCTGGTCCTCATTGCCTCCTGGAACCTCTTCAAATGCCACAGACAATTTGGCCCTCTCTGCTTTCCTGTGGACTCCATCCTCAAAAGCACCTGTTTTCGCTTTCGGCAGCCTCCGGAGCAAAAAAGACAAACGTCCAGCTTTTCCTGCCACAGCAAAGGTGCCAGCGGGGAAAAGTAATGCTGGTTCTCACTGCCTCCTGGAACCCTTTCAAATGCCACAGACAATTTGGCCCTCTCTGCTTTCCTGCGGACTCCATCCTCAAAAGCACCTTTTTTCGCTTTCGGCAACCTCAGGAGCAAAAAAGACAAACGTCCAGGTTTTGCTGCCACAGCAAAGGTGCCAGCGGGGAAAAGTAATGCTGGTTCTCACTGTCTCCTGGAACCCTTTCAAATGCCCCAGACAATTTGGCCCTCTCTGCTTTCCTGCGGACTCCATCCTCAAAAGCACCTGTTTTCGCTTTCGGCAACCTCAGGAGCAAAAAAGACAAACGTCCAGGTTTTGCTGCCACAGCAAAGGTGCCAGCGGGGAAAAGTAATGCTGGTTCTCACTGTCTCCTGGAACCCTTTCAAATGCCCCAGACAATTTGGCCCTCTCTGGTTTCCTGCGGACTCTATCCTCAAAGCACCTTTTTTTCCCTTTCGGTAACCTCCGGAGCAAAAAAGACAAACGTCCAGCTTTTGCTGCCACAGCAAAGGTGCCAGCGGGGAAAAGTAATGCTGGTCCTCATTGCCTCCTGGAACCTCTTCAAATGCCCCAGACAATTTGGCCCTCTCTGCTTTCCTGCGGACTCCATCCTCAAAAGCACCTGTTTTCGCTTTCGGCATCCTCCGGAGCAAAAAAGACAAACGTCCAGCTTTTGCTGCCACAGCAAAGGTGCCAGCGGGGAAAAGTAATGCTGGTTCTCACTGCCTCCTGGAACCTTTTCAAATGCCCCACACAATTTGGCCCTCTCTGCTTTCCTGCGGACTCCATCCTCAAAAGCACCTGTTTTCGCTTTTGGCAACCTCAGGAGCAAAAAAGACAAACGTCCAGCTTTTGCTGCCACAGCAAAGGTGCCAGCGGGGAAAAGTGATGCTGGTCCTCATTGCCTCCTGGAACCTCTTCAAATGCCACAGACAATTTGGCCCTCTCTGCTTTCCTGCGTACTCCATCCTCAAAAGCACCTTTTTTCGCTTTTGGCAACCTCCGGAGCAAAAAAGACAAACGTCCAGCTTTTGCTGCCACAGCAAAGGTGCCAGCGGGGAAAAGTGATGCTGGTCCTCATTGCCTCCTGGAACCTCTTCAAATGCCCCAGACAATTTGGCCCTCTCTGCTTTCCTGCGGACTCCATCCTCAAAAGCACCTGTTTTCGCTTTCGGCAACTTCCGGAGCAAAAAAGACAAACGTCCAGCTTTTGCTGCCACAGCAAAGGTGCCAGCGGGGAAAGGTGATGCTGGTCCTCATTGCCTCCTGGAACCTCTTCAAATGCCACAGACAATCTGGCCCTCTCTGCTTTCCTGTGGACTCCATCCTCAAAAGCACCTGTTTTCGCTTTCGGCAGCCTCCGGAGCAAAAAAGACAAACGTCCAGCTTTTGCTGCCACAGCAAAGGTGCCAGCGGGGAAAAGTAATGCTGGTTCTCACTGCCTCCTGGAACCCTTTCAAATGCCCCAGACAATTTGGCCCTCTCTGCTTTCCTGCGGACTCCATCCTCAAAAGCACCTGTTTTCGCTTTCGGCAGCCTCCGGAGCAAAAAAGACAAACGTCCAGCTTTTGCTGCCACAGCAAAGGTGCCAGCGGGGAAAAGTAATGCTGGTTCTCACTGTCTCCTGGAACCCTTTCAAATGCCCCAGACAATTTGGCCCTCTCTGCTTTCCTGCGGACTCCATCCTCAAAAGCACCTGTTTTCGCTTTCGGTAACCTCTGGAGCAAAAAAGACAAACGTCCAGCTTTTGCTGCCACAGCAAAGGTGCCAGCGGGGAAAAGTAATGCTGGTTCTCACTGCCTCCTGGAACCCTTTCAAATGCCCCAGACAATTTGGCCCTCTCTGCTTTCCTGCGGACTCCATCCTCAAAAGCACCTGTTTTCGCTTTCGGCAACCTCCGGAGCAAAAAAGACAAACGTCCAGCTTTTGCTGTCACAGCAAATGTGCCAGCAAGGAAAAGTAATGCTGGTTCTCACTGTCTCCTGGAACCCCTTCAAATGCCCCAGACAATTTGGCCCTCTCTGCTTTCCTGCGGACTCCATCCTCATAAGCACCTGTTTTCGCTTTCGGCAACCTCAGGAGCAAAAAAGACAAACGTCCAGCTTTTGCTGCCACAGCAAAGGTGCCAGCGGGGAAAAGTGATGCTGGTCCTCATTGCCTCCTGGAACCTCTTCAAATGCCACAGACAATTTGGCCCTCTCTGCTTTCCTGCGGACTCCATCCTCAAAAGCACCTGTTTTCGCTTTCGGCAACCTCTGGAGCAAAAAAGACAAACATCCAGCTTTTGCTGCCACAGCAAAGGTGCCAGCGGGGAAAAGTAATGCTGGTTCTCACTGCCTCCTGGAACCCTTTAAAATGCCCCAGACAATTTGGCCCTCTCTGCTTTCCTGCGGACTCCATCCTCAAAAGCACCTGTTTTCGCTTTCGGCAACCTCCGGAGCAAAAAAGACAAACGTCCAGCTTTTGCTGCCGCAGCAAAGGTGCCAGCGGGGAAAAGTAATGCTGGTTCTCACTGCCTCCTGGAACCCTTTCAAATGCCCCAGACAATTTGGCCCTCTCTGCTTTCCTGCGGACTCCATCCTCAAAAGCACCTTTTTTCGCTTTCGGCAACCTCCGGAGCAAAAAAGACAAACGTCCAGCTTTTGCTGCCACAGCAAAGGTGCCAGCGGGGAAAAGTAATGCTGGTTCTCACTGTCTCCTGGAACCCTTTCAAATGCCCCAGACAATTTGGCCCTCTCTGCTTTCCTGCGCACTCCATCCTCAAAAGCACCTGTTTTCGCTTTCGGCAGCCTCCGGAGCAAAAAAGACAAACGTCCAGCTTTTGCTGCCACAGCAAAGGTGCCAGCGGGGAAAAGTAATGCTGGTTCTCACTGCCTCCTGGAACCCTTTCAAATGCCACAGACAATTTGGCCCTCTCTGCTTTCCTGCGGACTCCATCCTCAAAAGCACCTTTTTTCGCTTTCGGCAACCTCAGGAGCAAAAAAGAAAAACGTCCAGGTTTTGCTGCCACAGCAAAGGTGCCAGCGGGGAAAAGTAATGCTGGTTCTCACTGTCTCCTGGAACCCTTTCAAATGCCCCAGACAATTTGGCCCTCTCTGCTTTCTTGCGGACTCCATCCTCAAAAGCACCTGTTTTCGCTTTCGGCAACCTCAGGAGCAAAAAAGACAAACGTCCAGGTTTTGCTGCCACAGCAAAGGTGCCAGCGGGGAAAAGTAATGCTGGTTCTCACTGTCTCCTGGAACCCTTTCAAATGCCCCAGACAATTTGGCCCTCTCTGCTTTCCTGCGGACTCTATCCTCAAAGCACCTTTTTTTCCCTTTCGGTAAGCTCCGGAGCAAAAAAGACAAACGTCCAGCTTTTGCTGCCACAGCAAAGGTGCCAGCGGGGAAAAGTGATGCTGGTCCTCATTGCCTCCTGGAACCTCTTCAAATGCCCCAGACAATTTGGCCCTCTCTGCTTTCCTGCGGACTCCATCCTCAAAAGCACCTGTTTTCGCTTTCGGCATCCTCCGGAGCAAAAAAGACAATCGTCCAGCTTTTGCTGCCACAGCAAAGGTGCCAGCGGGGAAAAGTAATGCTGGTTCTCACTGCCTCCTGGAACCTTTTCAAATGCCCCAGACAATTTGGCCCTCTCTGCTTTCCTGCGGACTCCATCCTCAAAAGCACCTTTTTTCGCTTTTGGCAACCTCAGGAGCAAAAAAGACAAACGTCCAGCTTTTGCTGCCACAGCAAAGGTGCCAGCGGGGAAAAGTGATGCTGGTCCTCATTGCCTCCTGGAACCTCTTCAAATGCCCCAGACAATTTGGCCCTCTCTGCTTTCCTGCGTACTCCATCCTCAAAAGCACCTTTTTTCGCTTTTGGCAACCTCAGGAGCAAAAAAGACAAACGTCCAGCTTTTGCTGCCACAGCAAAGGTGCCAGCGGGGAAAAGTAATGCTGGTCCTCATTGCCTCCTGGAACCTCTTCAAATTGCCCCAGACAATTTGGCCCTCTCTGCTTTCCTGCGGACTCCATCCTCAAAAGCACCGTTTTTCGCTTTCGGCAACTTCCGGAGCAAAAAAGACAAACGTCCAGGTTTTGCTGCCACAGCAAAGGTGCCAGCGGGGAAAAGTGATGCTGGTCCCTCATTGCCTCCTGGAACCTCTTCAAATGCCACAGACAATCTGGCCCTCTCTGCTTTCCTGTGGACTCCATCCTCAAAAGCACCTGTTTTCGCTTTCGGCAGCCTCCGGAGCAAAAAAGACAAACGTCCAGCTTTTGCTGCCACAGCAAAGGTGCCAGCGGGGAAAAGTAATGCTGGTTCTCACTGCCTCCTGGAACCCTTTCAAATGCCCCAGACAATTTGGCCCTCTCTGCTTTCCTGCGGACTCCATCCTCAAAAGCACCTTTTTTCGCTTTCGGCAACCTCCGGAGCAAAAAAGACAAACGTCCAGCTTTTGCTGCCACAGCAAAGGTGCCAGCGGGGAAAGTAATGCTGGTTCTCACTGCCTCCTGGAACCTTTTCAAATGCCCCAGACAATTTGGCCCTCTCTGCTTTCCTGCGGACTCCATCCTCAAAAGCACCTGTTTTCGCTTTTGGCAACCTCAGGAGCAAAAAAGACAAACGTCCAGCTTTTGCTGCCACAGCAAAGGTGCCAGCGGGGAAAAGTAATGCTGGTTCTCACTGCCTCCTGGAACCCTTTCCAATGCCACAGACAATTTGGCCCTCTCTGCTTTCCTGCGGACTCCATCCTCAAAAGCACCTGTTTTCGCTTTCGGCAGCCTCCGGAGCAAAAAAGACAAACGTCCAGCTTTTGCTGCCACAGCAAAGGTGCCAGCGGGGAAAAGTAATGCTGGTTCTCACTGTCTCCTGGAACCCTTTCAAATGCCCCAGACAATTTGGCCCTCTCTGCTTTCCTGCGCACTCCATCCTCAAAAGCACCTGTTTTCGCTTTCGGTAACCTCTGGAGCAAAAAAGACAAATGTCCAGCTTTTGCTGCCACAGCAAAGGTGCCAGCGGGGAAAAGTAATGCTGGTTCTCACTGCCTCCTGGAACCCTTTCAAATGCCACAGACAATTTGGCCCTCTCTGCTTTCCTGCGGACTCCATCCTCAAAAGCACCTGTTTTCGCTTTCGGCAACCTCCGGAGCAAAAAAGACAAACGTCCAGCTTTTGCTGTCACAGCAAATGTGCCAGCAAGGAAAAGTAATGCTGGTTCTCACTGTCTCCTGGAACCCCTTCAAATGCCCCAGACAATTTGGCCCTCTCTGCTTTCCTGCGGACTCCATCCTCAAAAGCACCTGTTTTCGCTTTCGGCAACCTCCGGAGCAAAAAAGACAAACGTCCAACTTTTGCTGCCACAGCAAAGGTGCCAGCGGGGAAAAGTGATGCTGGTCCTCATTGCCTCCTGGAACCTCTTCAAATGCCCCAGACAATTTGGCCCTCTCTGCTTTCCTGCGGACTCCATCCTCAAAAGCACCTGTTTTCGCTTTCGGCAGCCTCCGGAGCAAAAAAGACAAACGTCCAGCTTTTGCTGCCGCAGCAAAGGTGCCAGCGGGGAAAAGTAATGCTGGTTCTCACTGCCTCCTGGAACCCTTTCAAATGCCACAGACAATTTGGCCCTCTCTGCTTTCCTGCGGACTCCATCCTCAAAAGCACCTTTTTTCGCTTTCGGCAACCTCAGGAGCAAAAAAGACAAACGTCCAGCTTTTGCTGCCACAGCAAAGGTGCCAGCGGGGAAAAGTAATGCTGGTTCTCACTGTCTCCTGGAACCCTTTCAAATGCCCCAGACAATTTGGCCCTCTCTGGTTTCCTGCGGACTCCATCCTCAAAAGCACCTTTTTTTCGCTTTCGGTAACCTCCGGAGCAAAAAAGACAAACGTCCAGCTTTTGCTGCCACAGCAAAGGTGCCAGCGGGGAAAAGTAATGCTGGTCCTCATTGCCTCCTGGAACCTCTTCAAATGCCCCAGACAATTTGGCCCTCTCTGCTTTCCTGCGGACTCCATCCTCAAAAGCACCTGTTTTCGCTTTCGGCAACCTCCGGAGCAAAAAAGACAAACGTCCAGCTTTTGCTGCCACAGCAAAGGTGCCAGCGGGGAAAAGTAATGCTGGTTCTCACTGCCTCCTGGAACCTTTTCAAATGCCCCAGACAATTTGGCCCTCTCTGCTTTCCTGCGGACTCCATCCTCAAAAGCACCTTTTTTCGCTTTTGGCAACCTCAGGAGCAAAAAAGACAAACGTCCAGCTTTTGCTGCCACAGCAAAGGTGCCAGCGGGGAAAAGTGATGCTGGTCCTCATTGCCTCCTGGAACCTCTTCAAATGCCCCAGACAATTTGGCCCTCTCTGCTTTCCTGCGGACTCCATCCTCAAAAGCACCTTTTTTCGCTTTTGGCAACCTCAGGAGCAAAAAAGACAAACGTCCAGCTTTTGCTGCCACAGCAAAGGTGCCAGCGGGGAAAAGTGATGCTGGTCCTCATTGCCTCCTGGAACCTCTTCAAATGCCCCAGACAATTTGGCCCTCTCTGCTTTCCTGCGGACTCCATCCTCAAAAGCACCTTTTTTCGCTTTCGGCAACTTCCGGAGCAAAAAAGACAAACGTCCAGGTTTTGCTGCCACAACAAAAGTGCCAGCGGGGAAAAGTGATGCTGGTCCTCATTGCCTCCTGGAACCTCTTCAAATGCCCCAGACAATCTGGCCCTCTCTGCCTTCCTGTGGACTCCATCCTCAAAAGCACCTGTTTTCGCTTTCGGCAGCCTCCGGAGCAAAAAAGACAAACGTCCAGCTTTTGCTGCCACAGCAAAGGTGCCAGCGGGGAAAAGTAATGCTGGTTCTCACTGCCTCCTGGAACCCTTTCAAATGCCCCAGACAATTTGGCCCTCTCTGCTTTCCTGCGGACTCCATCCTCAAAAGCACCTTTTTTCGCTTTCGGCAACCTCCGGAGCAAAAAAGACAAACGTCCAGCTTTTGCTGCCACAGCAAAGATGCCAGCGGGGAAAAGTAATGCTGGTTCTCACTGCCTCCTGGAACCCTTTCAAATGCCCCAGACAATTTGGCCCTCTCTGCTTTCCTGCGGACTCCATCCTCAAAAGCACCTGTTTTCGCTTTCGGCATCCTCAGGAGCAAAAAAGACAAACGTCCAGCTTTTGCTGCCACAGCAAAGGTGCCAGCGGGGAAAAGTAATGCTGGTTCTCACTGCCTCCTGGAACCCTTTCCAATGCCACAGACAATTTGGCCCTCTCTGCTTTCCTGCGGACTCCATCCTCAAAAGCACCTTTTTTCGCTTTCGGCAGCCTCCGGAGCAAAAAAGACAAACGTCCAGCTTTTGCTGCCACAGCAAAGGTGCCAGCGGGGAAAAGTAATGCTGGTTCTCACTGTCTCCTGGAACCCTTTCAAATGCCCCAGACAATTTGGCCCTCTCTGCTTTCCTGCGGACTCCATCCTCAAAAGCACCTGTTTTCGCTTTCGGTAACCTCTGGAGCAAAAAAGACAAACGTCCAGCTTTTGCTGCCACAGCAAAGGTGCCAGCGGGGAAAAGTAATGCTGGTTCTCACTGCCTCCTGGAACCCTTTCAAATGCCACAGACAATTTGGCCCTCTCTGCTTTCCTGCGGACTCCATCCTCAAAAGCACCTTTTTTCGCTTTCGGCAGCCTCCGGAGCAAAAAAGACAAACGTCCAGCTTTTGCTGCCACAGCAAAGGTGCCAGCGGGGAAAAGTAATGCTGGTTCTCACTGTCTCCTGGAACCCTTTCAAATGCCCCAGACAATTTGGCCCTCTCTGCTTTCCTGCGGACTCCATCCTCAAAAGCACCTGTTTTCGCTTTCGGTAACCTCTGGAGCAAAAAAGACAAACGTCCAGCTTTTGCTGCCACAGCAAAGGTGCCAGCGGGGAAAAGTAATGCTGGTTCTCACTGCCTCCTGGAACCCTTTCAAATGCCACAGACAATTTGGCCCTCTCTGCTTTCCTGCGGACTCCATCCTCAAAAGCACCTTTTTTCGCTTTCGGCAACCTCAGGAGCAAAAAAGACAAACGTCCAGCTTTTGCTGTCACAGCAAATGTGCCAGCAAGGAAAAGTAATGCTGGTTCTCACTGTCTCCTGGAACCCCTTCAAATGCCCCAGACAATTTGGCCCTCTCTGCTTTCCTGCGGACTCCATCCTCAAAAGCACCTTTTTTCGCTTTCGGCAACCTCCGGAGCAAAAAAGACAAACGTCCAGCTTTTGCTGCCACAGCAAAGGTGCCAGCGGGGAAAAGTGATGCTGGTCCTCATTGCCTCCTGGAACCTCTTCAAATGCCACAGACAATTTGGCCCTCTCTGCTTTCCTGCGGACTCCATCCTCAAAAGCACCTTTTTTCGCTTTCGGCAACCTCCGGAGCAAAAAAGACAAACGTCCAGCTTTTGCTGCCACAGCAAAGGTGCCAGCGGGGAAAAGTGATGCTGGTCCTCATTGCCTCCTGGAACCTCTTCAAATGCCACAGGCAATCTGGCCCTCTCTGCTTTCCTGTGGACTCCATCCTCAAAAGCACCTGTTTTCGCTTTCGGCAGCTTCCGGAGCAAAAAAGACAAACGTCCAGCTTTTGCTGCCACAGCAAAGGTGCCAGCGGGGAAAAGTAATGCTGGTTCTCACTGCCTCCTGGAACCCTTTCAAATGCCCCAGACAATTTGGCCCTCTCTGCTTTCCTGCGGACTCCATCCTCAAAAGCACCTGTTTTCGCTTTCGGCAACCTCAGGAGCAAAAAAGACAAACGTCCAGCTTTTGCTGCCACAGCAAAGGTGCCAGCGGGGAAAAGTAATGCTGGTTCTCACTGCCTCCTGGAACCCTTTCCAATGCCACAGACAATTTGGCCCTCTCTGCTTTCCTGCGGACTCCATCATCAAAAGCAACTTTTTCGCTTTCGGCAGCCTCCGGAGCAAAAAAGACAAACGTCCAGCTTTTGCTGCCACAGCAAAGGTGCCAGCGGGGAAAAGTAATGCTGGTTCTCACTGTTTCCTGGAACCCTTTCAAATGCCCCAGACAATTTGGCCCTCTCTGCTTTCCTGCGGACTCCATCCTCAAAAGCACCTGTTTTCGCTTTCGGCATCCTCAGGAGCAAAAAAGACAAACGTCCAGCTTTTGCTGCCACAGCAAAGGTGCCAGCGGGGAAAAGTGATGCTGGTCCTCATTGCCTCCTGGAACCTCTTCAAATGCCCCAGACAATTTGGCCCTCTCTGCTTTCCTGCGGACTCCATCCTCAAAAGCACCGTTTTTCGCTTTCGGCAACCTCCGGAGCAAAAAAGACAAACGTCCAGCTTTTGCTGCCACAGCAAAGGTGCCAGCGGGAAAAAGTAATGCTGGTTCTCATTGCCTCCTGGAACCTCTTCAAATGCCCCAGACAATCTGGTACTCTCTGCTTTCCTGTGGACTCCATCCTCAAAAGCACCTGTTTTCGCTTTCGGCAACCTCAGGAGCAAAAAAGACAAACGTCCAGCTTTTGCTGCCACAGCAAAGGTGCCAGCGGGGAAAAGTAATGCTGGTTCTCACTGCCTCCTGGAACCCTTTCAAATGCCCCAGACAATTTGGCCCTCTCTGCTTTCCTGCGGACACTATCCTCAAAAGCACCTGTTTTCGCATTCGGCAGCCTCCGGAGCAAAAAAGACAAACGTCCAGCTTTTGCTGCCACAGCAAAGGTGCCAGCGGGGAAAAGTGATGCTGGTCCTCATTGCCTCCTGGAACCTCTTCAAATGCCCCAGACAATTTGGCCCTCTCTGCTTTCCTGCGGACTCCATCCTCAAAAGCACCTTTTTTCGCTTTCGGCAGCCTCCGGAGCAAAAAAGACAAACGTCCAGCTTTTGCTGCCGCAGCAAAGGTGCCAGCGGGGAAAAGTAATGCTGGTTCTCACTGCCTCCTGGAACCCTTTCAAATGCCACAGACAATTTGGCCCTCTCTGCTTTCCTGCGGACTCCATCCTCAAAAGAACCTGTTTTCGCTTTCGGCAACCTCCGGAGCAAAAAAGACAAACGTCCAGGTTTTGCTGCCACAGCAAAGGTGCCAGCGGGGAAAAGTAATGCTGGTTCTCACTGTCTCCTGCAACCCTTTCAAATGCCCCAGACAATTTGGCCCTCTCTGGTTTCCTGCGGACTCCATCCTCAAAAGCACCTTTTTTTCGCTTTCGGCAACCTCCGGAGCAAAAAAGACAAACGTCCAGCTTTTGCTGCCACAGCAAAGGTGCCAGCGGGGAAAAGTAATGCTGGTCCTCATTGCCTCCTGGAACCTCTTCAAATGCCACAGACAATTTGGCCCTCTCTGCTTTCCTGCGGACTCCATCCTCAAAAGCACCTGTTTTCGCTTTCGGCATCCTCAGGAGCAAAAAAGACAAACGTCCAGCTTTTGCTGCCACAGCAAAGGTGCCAGCGGGGAAAAGTAATGCTGGTTCTCACTGCCTCCTGGAACCTTTTCAAATGCCCCAGACAATTTGGCCCTCTCTGCTTTCCTGCGGACTCCATCCTCAAAAGCACCTTTTTTCGCTTTTGGCAACCTCAGGAGCAAAAAAGACAAACGTCCAGCTTTTGCTGCCACAGCAAAGGTGCCAGCGGGGAAAAGTAATGCTGGTCCTCATTGCCTCCTGGAACCTCTTCAAATGCCACAGACAATTTGGCCCTCTCTGCTTTCCTGCGTACTCCATCCTCAAAAGCACCTTTTTTCGCTTTTGGCAACCTCAGGAGCAAAAAAGACAAACGTCCAGCTTTTGCTGCCACAGCAAAGGTGCCAGCGGGGAAAAGTGATGCTGGTCCTCATTGCCTCCTGGAACCTCTTCAAATGCCCCAGACAATTTGGCCCTCTCTGCTTTCCTGCGGACTCCATCCTCAAAAGCACCTGTTTTCGCTTTCGGCATCCTCCGGAGCAAAAAAGACAAACGTCCAGCTTTTGCTGCCACAGCAAAGGTGCCAGCGGGGAAAAGTAATGCTGGTTCTCACTGCCTCCTGGAACCTTTTCAAATGCCCCAGACAATTTGGCCCTCTCTGCTTTCCTGCGGACTCCATCCTCAAAAGCACCTTTTTTCGCTTTTGGCAACCTCAGGAGCAAAAAAGACAAACGTCCAGCTTTTGCTGCCACAGCAAAGGTGCCAGCGGGGAAAAGTAATGCTGGTCCTCATTGCCTCCTGGAACCTCTTCAAATGCCACAGACAATTTGGCCCTCTCTGCTTTCCTGCGGACTCCATCCTCAAAAGCACCTGTTTTCGCTTTCGGCATCCTCAGGAGCAAAAAAGACAAACGTCCAGCTTTTGCTGCCACAGCAAAGGTGCCAGCGGGGAAAAGTAATGCTGGTTCTCACTGCCTCCTGGAACCTTTTCAAATGCCCCAGACAATTTGGCCCTCTCTGCTTTCCTGCGGACTCCATCATCAAAAGCACCTTTTTTCGCTTTTGGCAACCTCAGGAGCAAAAAAGACAAACGTCCAGCTTTTGCTGCCACAGCAAAGGTGCCAGCGGGGAAAAGTAATGCTGGTCCTCATTGCCTCCTGGAACCTCTTCAAATGCCACAGACAATTTGGCCCTCTCTGCTTTCCTGCGGACTCCATCCTCAAAAGCACCTTTTTTCGCTTTTGGCAACCTCAGGAGCAAAAAGACAAACGTCCAGCTTTTGCTGCCACAGCAAAGGTGCCAGCGGGGAAAAGTGATGCTGGTCCTCATTGCCTCCTGGAATCTCTTCAAATGCCACAGACAATTTGGCCCTCTCTGCTTTCCTGCGGACTCCATCCTCAAAAGCACCTGTTTTCGCTTTCGGCAACCTCCGGAGCAAAAAAGACAAACGTCCAGCTTTTGCTGCCACAGCAAAGGTGCCAGCGGGGAAAAGTAATGCTGGTTCTCACTGCCTCCTGGAACCTTTTCAAATGCCCCAGACAATTTGGCCCTCTCTGCTTTCCTGCGGACTCCATCCTCAAAAGCACCTTTTTTCGCTTTTGGCAACCTCAGGAGCAAAAAAGACAAACGTCCAGCTTTTGCTGCCACAGCAAAGGTGCCAGCGGGGAAAAGTGATGCTGGTCCTCATTGCCTCCTGGAACCTCTTCAAATGCCACAGACAATTTGGCCCTCTCTGCTTTCCTGCGTACTCCATCCTCAAAAGCACCTTTTTTCGCTTTTGGCAACCTCAGGAGCAAAAAAGACAAACGTCCAGCTTTTGCTGCCACAGCAAAGGTGCCAGCGGGGAAAAGTGATGCTGGTCCTCATTGCCTCCTGGAACCTCTTCAAATGCCCCAGACAATTTGGCCCTCTCTGCTTTCCTGCGGACTCCATCCTCAAAAGCACCTTTTTTCGCTTTCGGCAACTTCCGGAGCAAAAAAGACAAACGTCCAGGTTTTGCTGCCACAGCAAAGGTGCCAGCGGGGAAAAGTGATGCTGGTCCTCATTGCCTCCTGGAACCTCTTCAAATGCCACAGACAATCTGGCCCTCTCTGCTTTCCTGTGGACTCCATCCTCAAAAGCACCTTTTTTCGCTTTCGGCAGCCTCCGGAGCAAAAAAGACAAACGTCCAGCTTTTGCTGCCACAGCAAAGGTGCCAGCGGGGAAAAGTAATGCTGGTTCTCACTGCCTCCTGGAACCCTTTCAAATGCCCCAGACAATTTGGCCCTCTCTGCTTTCCTGCGGACTCCATCCTCAAAAGCACCTTTTTTCGCTTTTGGCAACCTCAGGAGCAAAAAAGACAAACGTCCAGCTTTTGCTGCCACAGCAAAGGTGCCAGCGGGGAAAAGTGATGCTGGTCCTCATTGCCTCCTGGAACCCTTTCAAATGCCACAGACAATTTGGCCCTCTCTGCTTTCCTGCGGACTCCATCCTCAAAAGCACCTGTTTTCGCTTTCGGCATCCTCAGGAGCAAAAAAGACAAACGTCCAGCTTTTGCTGCCACAGCAAAGGTGCCAGCGGGGAAAAGTGATGCTGGTCCTCATTGCCTCCTGGAACCTCTTCAAATGCCCCAGACAATTTGGCCCTCTCTGCTTTCCTGCGGACTCCATCCTCAAAAGCACCTTTTTTCGCTTTCGGCAACTTCCGGAGCAAAAAAGACAAACGTCCAGGTTTTGCTGCCACAGCAAAGGTGCCAGCGGGGAAAAGTGATGCTGGTCCTCATTGCCTCCTGGAACCTCTTCAAATGCCACAGACAATCTGGCCCTCTCTGCTTTCCTGTGGACTCCATCCTCAAAAGCACCTGTTTTCGCTTTCGGCAGCCTCCGGAGCAAAAAAGACAAACGTCCAGCTTTTGCTGCCACAGCAAAGGTGCCAGCGGGGAAAAGTAATGCTGGTTCTCACTGCCTCCTGGAACCCTTTCAAATGCCCCAGACAATTTGGCCCTCTCTGCTTTCCTGCGGACTCCATCCTCAAAAGCACCTTTTTTCGCTTTCGGCAACCTCCGGAGCAAAAAAGACAAACGTCCAGCTTTTGCTGCCACAGCAAAGGTGCCAGCGGGGAAAAGTAATGCTGGTTCTCACTGCCTCCTGGAACCCTTTCAAATGCCCCAGACAATTTGGCCCTCTCTGCTTTCCTGCGGACTCCATCCTCAAAAGCACCTGTTTTCGCTTTCGGCATCCTCAGGAGCAAAAAAGACAAACGTCCAGCTTTTGCTGCCACAGCAAAGGTGCCAGCGGGGAAAAGTAATGCTGGTTCTCACTGCCTCCTGGAACCCTTTCAAATGCCACAGACAATTTGGCCCTCTCTGCTTTCCTGCCGACTCCATCCTCAAAAGCACCTTTTTTCGCTTTCGGCAGCCTCCGGAGCAAAAAAGACAAACGTCCAGCTTTTGCTGCCACAGCAAAGGTGCCAGCGGGGAAAAGTAATGCTGGTTCTCACTGTCTCCTGGAACCCTTTCAAATGCCCCAGACAATTTGGCCCTCTCTGCTTTCCTGCGGACTCCATCCTCAAAAGCACCTGTTTTCGCTTTCGGTAACCTCTGGAGCAAAAAAGACAAACGTCCAGCTTTTGCTGCCACAGCAAAGGTGCCAGCGGGGAAAAGTAATGCTGGTTCTCACTGCCTCCTGGAACCCTTTCAAATGCCACAGACAATTTGGCCCTCTCTGCTTTCCTGCGGACTCCATCCTCAAAAGCACCTGTTTTCGCTTTCGGCAACCTCAGGAGCAAAAAAGACAAACGTCCAGCGTTTGCTGTCACAGCAAATGTGCCAGCAAGGAAAAGTAATGCTGGTTCTCACTGTCTCCTGGAACCCCTTCAAATGCCCCAGACAATTTGGCCCTCTCTGCTTTCCTGCGGACTCCATCCTCAAAAGCACCTTTTTTCGCTTTCGGCAACCTCCGGAGCAAAAAAGACAAACGTCCAGCTTTTGCTGCCACAGCAAAGGTGCCAGCGGGGAAAAGTGATGCTGGTCCTCATTGCCTCCTGGAACCTCTTCAAATGCCCCAGACAATTTGGCCCTCTCTGCTTTCCTGCGGACTCCATCCTCAAAAGCACCTGTTTTCGCTTTTGGCAGCCTCAGGAGCAAAAAAGACAAACGTCCACCTTTTGCTGCCGCAGCAAAGGTGCCAGCGGGGAAAAGTAATGCTGGTTCTCACTGCCTCCTGGAACCCTTTCAAATGCCACAGACAATTTGGCCCTCTCTGCTTTCCTGCGGACTCCATCCTCAAAAGCACCTTTTTTCGCTTTCGGCAACCTCCGGAGCAAAAAAGACAAACTTCCAGCTTTTGCTGCCACAGCAAAGGTGCCAGCGGGGAAAAGTGATGCTGGTCCTCATTGCCTCCTGGAACCTCTTCAAATGCCCCAGACAATTTGGCCCTCTCTACTTTCCTGCGGACTCCATCCTCAAAAGCACCTGTTTTCGCTTTTGGCAACCTCAGGAGCAAAAAAGACAAACGTCCAGGTTTTGCTGCCACAGCAAAGGTGCCAGCGGGGAAAAGTAATGCTGGTTCTCACTGTCTCCTGGAACCCTTTCAAATGCCCCAGACAATTTGGCCCTCTCTGGTTTCCTGCGGACTCCATCCTCAAAAGCACCTTTTTTTCGCTTTCGGTAACCTCCGGAGCAAAAAAGACAAACGTCCAGCTTTTGCTGCCACAGCAAAGGTGCCAGCGGGGAAAAGTAATGCTGGTTCTCACTGCCTCCTGGAACCTTTTCAAATGCCCCAGACAATTTGGCCCTCTCTGCTTTCCTGCGGACTCCATCCTCAAAAGCACCTTTTTTCGCTTTTGGCAACCTCAGGAGCAAAAAAGACAAACGTCCAGCTTTTGCTGCCACAGCAAAGGTGCCAGCGGGGAAAAGTGATGCTGGTCCTCATTGCCTCCTGGAACCTCTTCAAATGCCCCAGACAATTTGGCCCTCTCTGCTTTCCTGCGTACTCCATCCTCAAAAGCACCCTTTTTCGCTTTTGGCAACCTCAGGAGCAAAAAAGACAAACGTCCAGCTTTTGCTGCCACAGTAAAGGTGCCAGCGGGGAAAAGTGATGCTGGTCCTCATTGCCTCCTGGAACCTCTTCAAATGCCCCAGACAATTTGGCCCTCTCTGCTTTCCTGCGGACTCCATCCTCAAAAGCACCTTTTTTCGCTTTCGGCAACCTCCGGAGCAAAAAAGACAAACGTCCAGCTTTTGCTGCCACAGCAAAGGTGCCAGCGGGGAAAAGTAATGCTGGTTCTCACTGCCTCCTGGAACCCTTTCAAATGCCCCAGACAATTTGGCCCTCTCTGCTTTCCTGCGGACTCCATCCTCAAAAGCACCTGTTTTCGCTTTCGGCAACCTCCGGAGCAAAAAAGACAAACGTCCAGCTTTTGCTGCCACAGCAAAGGTGCCAGCGGGGAAAAGTAATGCTGGTTCTCACTGCCTCCTGGAACCCTTTCAAATGCCCCAGACAATTTGGCCCTCTCTGCTTTCCTGCGGACTCCATCCTCAAAAGCACCTGTTTTCGCTTTCGGCATCCTCAGGAGCAAAAAAGACAAACGTCCAGGTTTTGCTGCCACAGCAAAGGTGCCAGCGGGGAAAAGTAATGCTGGTTCTCACTGCCTCCTGGAACCCTTTCCAATGCCACAGACAATTTGGCCCTCTCTGCTTTCCTGCGGACTCCATCATCAAAAGCAACTTTTTCGCTTTCGGCAGCCTCCGGAGCAAAAAAGACAAACGTCCAGCTTTTGCTGCCACAGCAAAGGTGCCAGCGGGGAAAAGTAATGCTGGTCCTCACTGCCTCCTGGAACCCTTTAAAATGCCCCAGACAATTTGGCCCTCTCTGCTTTCCTGCGGACTCCATCCTCAAAAGCACCTTTTTTTCGCTTTCGGTAACCTCAGGAGCAAAAAAGACAAACGTCCAGCTTTTGCTGCCACAGCAAAGGTGCCAGCGGGGAAAAGTAATGCTGGTCCTCATTGCCTCCTGGAACCTCTTCAAATGCCCCAGACAATTTGGCCCTCTCTGCTTTCCTGCGGACTCCATCCTCAAAAGCACCTGTTTTCGCTTTCGGCATCCTCAGGAGCAAAAAAGACAAACGTCCAGCTTTTGCTGCCACAGCAAAGGTGCCAGCGGGGAAAAGTAATGCTGGTTCTCACTGCCTCCTGGAACCCTTTCAAATGCCCCAGACAATTTGGCCCTCTCTGCTTTCCTGCGGACACCATCCTCAAAAGCACCTGTTTTCGCTTTCGGCAGCCTCCGGAGCAAAAAAGACAAACGTCCAGCTTTTGCTGCCACAGCAAAGGTGCCAGCGGGGAAAAGTGATGCTGGTCCTCATTGCCTCCTGGAACCTCTTCAAATGCCCCAGACAATTTGGCCCTCTCTGCTTTCCTGCGGACTCCATCCTCAAAAGCACCTGTTTTCGCTTTCGGCAACCTCCGGAGCAAAAAAGACAAACGTCCAGCTTTTGCTGCCGCAGCAAAGGTGAAAGCGGGGAAAAGTAATGCTGGTTCTCACTGCCTCCTGGAACCCTTTCAAATGCCACAGACAATTTGGCCCTCTCTGCTTTCCTGCGGACTCCATCCTCAAAAGCACCTGTTTTCGCTTTCGGCAACCTCCGGAGCAAAAAAGACAAACGTCCAGGTTTTGCTGCCACAGCAAAGGTGCCAGCGGGGAAAAGTAATGCTGGTTCTCACTGTCTCCTGCAACCCTGTCAAATGCCCCAGACAATTTGGCCCTCTCTGGTTTCCTGCGGACTCCATCCTCAAAAGCACCTTTTTTTCGCTTTCGGTAACCTCCGGAGCAAAAAAGACAAACGTCCAGCTTTTGCTGCCACAGCAAAGGTGCCAGCGGGGAAAAGTAATGCTGGTCCTCATTGCCTCCTGGAACCTCTTCAAATGCCCCAGACAATTTGGCCCTCTCTGCTTTCCTGCGGACTCCATCCTCAAAAGCACCTGTTTTCGCTTTCGGCATCCTCCGGAGCAAAAAAGACAAACGTCCAGCTTTTGCTGCCACAGCAAAGGTGCCAGCGGGGAAAAGTAATGCTGGTTCTCACTGCCTCCTGGAACCTTTTCAAATGCCCCAGACAATTTGGCCCTCTCTGCTTTCCTGCGGACTCCATCCTCAAAAGCACCTTTTTTCGCTTTTGGCAACCTCAGGAGCAAAAAAGACAAACGTCCAGCTTTTGCTGCCACAGCAAAGGTGCCAGCGGGGAAAAGTGATGCTGGTCCTCATTGCCTCCTGGAACCTCTTCAAATGCCACAGACAATTTGGCCCTCTCTGCTTTCCTGCGTACTCCATCCTCAAAAGCACCTTTTTTCGCTTTTGGCAACCTCCGGAGCAAAAAAGACAAACGTCCAGCTTTTGCTGCCACAGCAAAGGTGCCAGCGGGGAAAAGTGATGCTGGTCCTCATTGCCTCCTGGAACCTCTTCAAATGCCCCAGACAATTTGGCCCTCTCTGCTTTCCTGCGGACTCCATCCTCAAAAGCACCTTTTTTCGCTTTCGGCAACTTCCGGAGCAAAAAAGACAAACATCCAGGTTTTGCTGCCACAGCAAAGGTGCCAGCGGGGAAAAGTGATGCTGGTCCTCATTGCCTCCTGGAACCTCTTCAAATGCCACAGACAATCTGGCCCTCTCTGCTTTCCTGTGGACTCCATCCTCAAAAGCACCTGTTTTCGCTTTCGGCAGCCTCCGGAGCAAAAAAGACAAACGTCCAGCTTTTGCTGCCACAGCAAAGGTGCCAGCGGGGAAAAGTAATGCTGGTTCTCACTGCCTCCTGGAACCCTTTCAAATGCCCCAGACAATTTGGCCCTCTCTGCTTTCCTGCGGACTCCATCCTCAAAAGCACCTTTTTTCGCTTTCGGCAACCTCCGGAGCAAAAAAGACAAACGTCCAGCTTTTGCTGCCACAGCAAAGGTGCCAGCGGGGAAAAGTAATGCTGGTTCTCACTGCCTCCTGGAACCCTTTCAAATGCCCCAGACAATTTGGCCCTCTCTGCTTTCCTGCGGACTCCATCCTCAAAAGCACCTGTTTTCGCTTTCGGCATCCTCAGGAGCAAAAAAGACAAACGTCCAGCTTTTGCTGCCACAGCAAAGGTGCCAGCGGGGAACAGTAATGCTGGTTCTCACTGCCTCCTGGAACCCTTTCCAATGCCACAGACAATTTGGCCCTCTCTGGTTTCCTGCGGACTCCATCCTCAAAAGCACCTTTTTTCGCTTTCGGCAGCCTCCGGAGCAAAAAAGACAAACGTCCAGCTTTTGCTGCCACAGCAAATGTGCCAGCGGGGAAAAGTAATGCTGGTTCTCACTGTCTCCTGGAACCCTTTCAAATGCCCCAGACAATTTGGCCCTCTCTGCTTTCCTGCGGACTCCATCCTCAAAAGCACCTGTTTTCGCTTTCGGTAACCTCTGGAGCAAAAAAGACAAACGTCCAGCTTTTGCTGCCACAGCAAAGGTGCCAGCGGGGAAAAGTAATGCTGGTTCTCACTGCCTCCTGGAACCCTTTCAAATGCCACAGACAATTTGGCCCTCTCTGCTTTCCTGCGGACTCCATCCTCAAAAGCACCTGTTTTCGCTTTCGGCAACCTCAGGAGCAAAAAAGACAAACGTCCAGCGTTTGCTGTCACAGCAAATGTGCCAGCAAGGAAAAGTAATGCTGGTTCTCACTGTCTCCTGGAACCCCTTCAAATGCCCCAGACAATTTGGCCCTCTCTGCTTTCCTGCGGACTCCATCCTCAAAAGCACCTTTTTTCGCTTTCGGCAACCTCCGGAGCAAAAAAGACAAACGTCCAGCTTTTGCTGCCACAGCAAAGGTGCCAGCGGGGAAAAGTGATGCTGGTCCTCATTGCCTCCTGGAACCTCTTCAAATGCCCCAGACAATTTGGCCCTCTCTGCTTTCCTGCGGACTCCATCCTCAAAAGCACCTGTTTTCGCTTTCGGCAGCCTCAGGAGCAAAAAAGACAAACGTCCACCTTTTGCTGCCGCAGCAAAGGTGCCAGCGGGGAAAAGTAATGCTGGTTCTCACTGCCTCCTGGAACCCTTTCAAATGCCACAGACAATTTGGCCCTCTCTGCTTTCCTGCGGACTCCATCCTCAAAAGCACCTTTTTTCGCTTTCGGCAACCTCAGGAGCAAAAAAGACAAACGTCCAGGTTTTGCTGCCACAGCAAAGGTGCCAGCAGGGAAAAGTAATGCTGGTTCTCACTGTCTCCTGGAACCCTTTCAAATGCCCCAGACAATTTGGCCCTCTCTGGTTTCCTGCGGACTCCATCCTCAAAAGCACCTTTTTTCGCTTTCGGCAACCTCCGGAGCAAAAAAGACAAACTTCCAGGTTTTGCTGCCACAGCAAAGGTGCCAGCGGGGAAAAGTGATGCTGGTCCTCATTGCCTCCTGGAACCTCTTCAAATGCCCCAGACAATTTGGCCCTCTCTACTTTCCTGCGGACTCCATCCTCAAAAGCACCTGTTTTCGCTTTTGGCAACCTCAGGAGCAAAAAAGACAAACGTCCAGGTTTTGCTGCCACAGCAAAGGTGCCAGTGGGGAAAAGTAATGCTGGTTCTCACTGTCTCCTGGAACCCTTTCAAATGCCCCAGACAATTTGGCCCTCTCTGCTTTCCTGCGGACTCCATCCTCAAAAGCACCTTTTTTCGCTTTTGGCAACCTCAGGAGCAAAAAAGACAAACGTCCAGCTTTTGCTGCCACAGCAAAGGTGCCAGCGGGGAAAAGTGATGCTGGTCCTCATTGCCTCCTGGAACCTCTTCAAATGCCCCAGACAATTTGGCCCTCTCTGCTTTCCTGCGTACTCCATCCTCAAAAGCACCCTTTTTCGCTTTTGGCAACCTCAGGAGCAAAAAAGACAAACGTCCAGCTTTTGCTGCCACAGTAAAGGTGCCAGCGGGGAAAAGTGATGCTGGTCCTCATTGCCTCCTGGAACCTCTTCAAATGCCCCAGACAATTTGGCTCTCTCTGCTTTCCTGCGGACTCCATCCTCAAAAGCACCTTTTTTCGCTTTCGGCAACCTCCGGAGCAAAAAAGACAAACGTCCAGCTTTTGCTGCCACAGCAAAGGTGCCAGCGGGGAAAAGTAATGCTGGTTCTCACTGCCTCCTGGAACCCTTTCAAATGCCCCAGACAATTTGGCCCTCTCTGCTTTCCTGCGGACTCCATCCTCAAAAGCACCTGTTTTCGCTTTCGGCAACCTCCGGAGCAAAAAAGACAAACGTCCACCTTTTGCTGCCGCAGCAAAGGTGCCAGCGGGGAAAAGTAATGCTGGTTCTCACTGCCTCCTGGAACCCTTTCAAATGCCACAGACAATTTGGCCCTCTCTGCTTTCCTGCGGACTCCATCCTCAAAAGCACCTTTTTTCGCTTTCGGCAACCTCAGGAGCAAAAAAGACAAACGTCCAGGTTTTGCTGCCACAGCAAAGGTGCCAGCGGGGAAAAGTAATGCTGGTTCTCACTGTCTCCTGGAACCCTTTCAAATGCCCCAGACAATTTGGCCCTCTCTGCTTTCCTGCGGACTCCATCCTCAAAAGCACCTTTTTTCGCTTTCGGCAACCTCCGGAGCAAAAAAGACAAACTTCCAGCTTTTGCTGCCACAGCAAAGGTGCCAGCGGGGAAAAGTGATGCTGGTCCTCATTGCCTCCTGGAACCTCTTCAAATGCCCCAGACAATTTGGCCCTCTCTACTTTCCTGCGGACTCCATCCTCAAAAGCACCTGTTTTCGCTTTTGGCAACCTCAGGAGCAAAAAAGACAAACGTCCAGGTTTTGCTGCCACAGCAAAGGTGCCAGCGGGGAAAAGTAATGCTGGTTCTCACTGTCTCCTGGAACCCTTTCAAATGCCCCAGACAATTTGGCCCTCTCTGCTTTCCTGCGGACTCCATCCTCAAAAGCACCTTTTTTTCGCTTTCGGTAACCTCCGGAGCAAAAAAGACAAACGTCCAGCTTTTGCTGCCACAGCAAAGGTGCCAGCGGGGAAAAGTAATGCTGGTTCTCACTGCCTCCTGGAACCTTTTCAAATGCCCCAGACAATTTGGCCCTCTCTGCTTTCCTGCGGACTCCATCCTCAAAAGCACCTTTTTTCGCTTTTGGCAACCTCAGGAGCAAAAAAGACAAACGTCCAGCTTTTGCTGCCACAGCAAAGGTGCCAGCGGGGAAAAGTGATGCTGGTCCTCATTGCCTCCTGGAACCTCTTCAAATGCCCCAGACAATTTGGCCCTCTCTGCTTTCCTGCGTACTCCATCCTCAAAAGCACCCTTTTTCGCTTTTGGCAACCTCAGGAGCAAAAAAGACAAACGTCCAGCTTTTGCTGCCACAGTAAAGGTGCCAGCGGGGAAAAGTGATGCTGGTCCTCATTGCCTCCTGGAACCTCTTCAAATGCCCCAGACAATTTGGCCCTCTCTGCTTTCCTGCGGACTCCATCCTCAAAAGCACCTTTTTTCGCTTTCGGCAACCTCCGGAGCAAAAAAGACAAACGTCCAGCTTTTGCTGCCACAGCAAAGGTGCCAGCGGGGAAAAGTAATGCTGGTTCTCACTGCCTCCTGGAACCCTTTCAAATGCCCCAGACAATTTGGCCCTCTCTGCTTTCCTGCGGACTCCATCCTCAAAAGCACCTGTTTTCGCTTTCGGCAACCTCCGGAGCAAAAAAGACAAACGTCCAGCTTTTGCTGCCACAGCAAAGGTGCCAGCGGGGAAAAGTAATGCTGGTTCTCACTGCCTCCTGGAACCCTTTCAAATGCCCCAGACAATTTGGCCCTCTCTGCTTTCCTGCGGACTCCATCCTCAAAAGCACCTGTTTTCGCTTTCGGCATCCTCAGGAGCAAAAAAGACAAACGTCCAGGTTTTGCTGCCACAGCAAAGGTGCCAGCGGGGAAAAGTAATGCTGGTTCTCACTGCCTCCTGGAACCCTTTCCAATGCCACAGACAATTTGGCCCTCTCTGCTTTCCTGCGGACTCCATCATCAAAAGCAACTTTTTCGCTTTCGGCAGCCTCCGGAGCAAAAAAGACAAACGTCCA
Organism: Vanellus vanellus; assembly: GCF_965231255.1. Classification (NCBI taxonomy): domain Eukaryota; kingdom Metazoa; phylum Chordata; class Aves; order Charadriiformes; family Charadriidae; genus Vanellus; species Vanellus vanellus. The sequence goes on from NW_028128133.1 coordinate 251,794, forward strand.
GCTTTTGCTGCCACAGCAAAGGTGCCAGCGGGGAAAAGTAATGCTGGTCCTCACTGCCTCCTGGAACCCTTTAAAATGCCCCAGACAATTTGGCCCTCTCTGCTTTCCTGCGGACTCCATCCTCAAAAGCACCTTTTTTTCGCTTTCGGTAACCTCAGGAGCAAAAAAGACAAACGTCCAGCTTTTGCTGCCACAGCAAAGGTGCCAGCGGGGAAAAGTAATGCTGGTCCTCATTGCCTCCTGGAACCTCTTCAAATGCCCCAGACAATTTGGCCCTCTCTGCTTTCCTGCGGACTCCATCCTCAAAAGCACCTGTTTTCGCTTTCGGCATCCTCAGGAGCAAAAAAGACAAACGTCCAGCTTTTGCTGCCACAGCAAAGGTGCCAGCGGGGAAAAGTGATGCTGGTCCTCATTGCCTCCTGGAACCTCTTCAAATGCCCCAGACAATTTGGCCCTCTCTGCTTTCCTGCGGACTCCATCCTCAAAAGCACCGTTTTTCGCTTTCGGCAACCTCCGGAGCAAAAAAGACAAACGTCCAGCTTTTGCTGCCACAGCAAAGGTGCCAGCGGGAAAAAGTAATGCTGGTTCTCATTGCCTCCTGGAACCTCTTCAAATGCCCCAGACAATCTGGTACTCTCTGCTTTCCTGTGGACTCCATCCTCAAAAGCACCTGTTTTCGCTTTCGGCAACCTCATGAGCAAAAAAGACAAACGTCCAGCTTTTGCTGCCACAGCAAAGGTGCCAGCGGGGAAAAGTAATGCTGGTTCTCACTGCCTCCTGGAACCCTTTCAAATGCCCCAGACAATTTGGCCCTCTCTGCTTTCCTGCGGACACCATCCTCAAAAGCACCTGTTATCGCTTTCGGCAGCCTCCGGAGCAAAAAAGACAAACGTCCAGCTTTTGCTGCCACAGCAAAGGTGCCAGCGGGGAAAAGTGATGCTGGTCCTCATTGCCTCCTGGAACCTCTTCAAATGCCCCACACAATTTGGCCCTCTCTGCTTTCCTGCGGACTCCATCCTCAAAAGCACCTGTTTTCGCTTTCGGCAACCTCCGGAGCAAAAAAGACAAACGTCCAGCTTTTGCTGCCGCAGCAAAGGTGAAAGCGGGGAAAAGTAATGCTGGTTCTCACTGCCTCCTGGAACCCTTTCAAATGCCACAGACAATTTGGCCCTCTCTGCTTTCCTGCGGACTCCATCCTCAAAAGCACCTGTTTTCGCTTTCGGCAACCTCCGGAGCAAAAAAGACAAACGTCCAGGTTTTGCTGCCACAGCAAAGGTGCCAGCGGGGAAAAGTAATGCTGGTTCTCACTGTCTCCTGCAACCCTTTCAAATGCCCCAGACAATTTGGCCCTCTCTGGTTTCCTGCGGACTCCATCCTCAAAAGCACCTTTTTTTCGCTTTCGGTAACCTCCGGAGCAAAAAAGTCAAACGTCCAGCTTTTGCTGCCACAGCAAAGGTGCCAGCGGGGAAAAGTAATGCTGGTCCTCATTGCCTCCTGGAACCTCTTCAAATGCCCCAGACAATTTGGCCCTCTCTGCTTTCCTGCGGACTCCATCCTCAAAAGCACCTGTTTTCGCTTTCGGCATCCTCCGGAGCAAAAAAGACAAACGTCCAGCTTTTGCTGCCACAGCAAAGGTGCCAGCGGGGAAAAGTAATGCTGGTTCTCACTGCCTCCTGGAACCTTTTCAAATGCCCCAGACAATTTGGCCCTCTCTGCTTTCCTGCGGACTCCATCCTCAAAAGCACCTTTTTTCGCTTTTGGCAACCTCAGGAGCAAAAAAGACAAACGTCCAGCTTTTGCTGCCACAGCAAAGGTGCCAGCGGGGAAAAGTGATGCTGGTCCTCATTGCCTCCTGGAACCTCTTCAAATGCCCCAGACAATTTGGCCCTCTCTGCTTTCCTGCGGACTCCATCCTCAAAAGCACCTTTTTTCGCTTTCGGCAACTTCCGGAGCAAAAAAGACAAACGTCCAGGTTTTGCTGCCACAGCAAAGGTGCCAGCGGGGAAAAGTGATGCTGGTCCTCATTGCCTCCTGGAACCTCTTCAAATGCCACAGACAATTTGGCCCTCTCTGCTTTCCTGTGGACTCCATCCTCAAAAGCACCTGTTTTCGCTTTCGGCAGCCTCCGGAGCAAAAAAGACAAACGTCCAGCTTTTGCTGCCACAGCAAAGGTGCCAGCGGGGAAAAGTAATGCTGGTTCTCACTGCCTCCTGGAACCCTTTCAAATGCCCCAGACAATTTGGCCCTCTCTGCTTTCCTGCGGACTCCATCCTCAAAAGCACCTTTTTTCGCTTTCGGCAACCTCAGGAGCAAAAAAGACAAACGTCCAGGTTTTGCTGCCACAGCAAAGGTGCCAGCGGGGAAAAGTAATGCTGGTTCTCACTGCCTCCTGGAACCCTTTCAAATGCCCCAGACAATTTGGCCCTCTCTGCTTTCCTGCGGACTCCATCCTCAAAAGCACCTGTTTTCGCTTTCGGCATCCTCAGGAGCAAAAAAGACAAACGTCCAGCTTTTGCTGCCACAGCAAAGGTGCCAGCGGGGAAAAGTAATGCTGGTTCTCACTGCCTCCTGGAACCCTTTCCAATGCCACAGACAATTTGGCCCTCTCTGCTTTCCTGCGGACTCCATCCTCAAAAGCACCTTTTTTCGCTTTCGGCAGCCTCCGGAGCAAAAAAGACAAACGTCCAGCTTTTGCTGCCACAGCAAAGGTGCCAGCGGGGAAAAGTAATGCTGGTTCTCACTGTCTCCTGGAACCCTTTCAAATGCCCCAGACAATTTGGCCCTCTCTGCTTTCCTGCGGACTCCATCCTCAAAAGCACCTGTTTTCGCTTTCGGTAACCTCTGGAGCAAAAAAGACAAACGTCCAGCTTTTGCTGCCACAGCAAAGGTGCCAGCGGGGAAAAGTAATGCTGGTTCTCACTGCCTCCTGGAACCCTTTCAAATGCCACAGACAATTTGGCCCTCTCTGCTTTCCTGCGGACTCCATCCTCAAAAGCACCTGTTTTCGCTTTCGGCAACCTCAGGAGCAAAAAAGACAAACGTCCAGCGTTTGCTGTCACAGCAAATGTGCCAGCAAGGAAAAGTAATGCTGGTTCTCACTGTCTCCTGGAACCCCTTCAAATGCCCCAGACAATTTGGCCCTCTCTGCTTTCCTGCGGACTCCATCCTCAAAAGCACCTTTTTTCGCTTTCGGCAACCTCCGGAGCAAAAAAGACAAACGTCCAGCTTTTGCTGCCACAGCAAAGGTGCCAGCGGGGAAAAGTGATGCTGGTCCTCATTGCCTCCTGGAACCTCTTCAAATGCCCCAGACAATTTGGCCCTCTCTGCTTTCCTGCGGACTCCATCCTCAAAAGCACCTGTTTTCGCTTTCGGCAGCCTCAGGAGCAAAAAAGACAAACGTCCACCTTTTGCTGCCGCAGCAAAGGTGCCAGCGGGGAAAAGTAATGCTGGTTCTCACTGCCTCCTGGAACCCTTTCAAATGCCACAGACAATTTGGCCCTCTCTGCTTTCCTGCGGACTCCATCCTCAAAAGCACCTTTTTTCGCTTTCGGCAACCTCAGGAGCAAAAAAGACAAACGTCCAGGTTTTGCTGCCACAGCAAAGGTGCCAGCGGGGAAAAGTAATGCTGGTTCTCACTGTCTCCTGGAACCCTTTCAAATGCCCCAGACAATTTGGCCCTCTCTGCTTTCCTGCGGACTCCATCCTCAAAAGCACCTTTTTTCGCTTTCGGCAACCTCCGGAGCAAAAAAGACAAACTTCCAGCTTTTGCTGCCACAGCAAAGGTGCCAGCGGGGAAAAGTGATGCTGGTCCTCATTGCCTCCTGGAACCTCTTCAAATGCCCCAGACAATTTGGCCCTCTCTACTTTCCTGCGGACTCCATCCTCAAAAGCACCTGTTTTCGCTTTTGGCAACCTCAGGAGCAAAAAAGACAAACGTCCAGGTTTTGCTGCCACAGCAAAGGTGCCAGCGGGGAAAAGTAATGCTGGTTCTCACTGTCTCCTGGAACCCTTTCAAATGCCCCAGACAATTTGGCCCTCTCTGGTTTCCTGCGGACTCCATCCTCAAAAGCACCTTTTTTTCGCTTTCGGTAACCTCCGGAGCAAAAAAGACAAACGTCCAGCTTTTGCTGCCACAGCAAAGGTGCCAGCGGGGAAAAGTAATGCTGGTTCTCACTGCCTCCTGGAACCTTTTCAAATGCCCCAGACAATTTGGCCCTCTCTGCTTTCCTGCGGACTCCATCCTCAAAAGCACCTTTTTTCGCTTTTGGCAACCTCAGGAGCAAAAAAGACAAACGTCCAGCTTTTGCTGCCACAGCAAAGGTGCCAGCGGGGAAAAGTGATGCTGGTCCTCATTGCCTCCTGGAACCTCTTCAAATGCCCCAGACAATTTGGCCCTCTCTGCTTTCCTGCGTACTCCATCCTCAAAAGCACCCTTTTTCGCTTTTGGCAACCTCAGGAGCAAAAAAGACAAACGTCCAGCTTTTGCTGCCACAGTAAAGGTGCCAGCGGGGAAAAGTGATGCTGGTCCTCATTGCCTCCTGGAACCTCTTCAAATGCCCCAGACAATTTGGCCCTCTCTGCTTTCCTGCGGACTCCATCCTCAAAAGCACCTTTTTTCGCTTTCGGCAACCTCCGGAGCAAAAAAGACAAACGTCCAGCTTTTGCTGCCACAGCAAAGGTGCCAGCGGGGAAAAGTAATGCTGGTTCTCACTGCCTCCTGGAACCCTTTCAAATGCCCCAGACAATTTGGCCCTCTCTGCTTTCCTGCGGACACCATCCTCAAAAGCACCTTTTTTCGCTTTCGGCAGCCTCCGGAGCAAAAAAGACAAACGTCCAGCTTTTGCTGCCACAGCAAAGGTGCCAGCGGGGAAAAGTGATGCTGGTCCTCATTGCCTCCTGGAACCTCTTCAAATGCCCCAGACAATTTGGCCCTCTCTGCTTTCCTGCGGACTCCATCCTCAAAAGCACCTGTTTTCGCTTTCGGCAACCTCCGGAGCAAAAAAGACAAACGTCCAGCTTTTGCTGCCGCAGCAAAGGTGAAAGCGGGGAAAAGTAATGCTGGTTCTCACTGCCTCCTGGAACCCTTTCAAATGCCACAGACAATTTGGCCCTCTCTGCTTTCCTGCGGACTCCATCCTCAAAAGCACCTGTTTTCGCTTTCGGCAACCTCCGGAGCAAAAAAGACAAACGTCCAGGTTTTGCTGCCACAGCAAAGGTGCCAGCGGGGAAAAGTAATGCTGGTTCTCACTGTCTCCTGCAACCCTTTCAAATGCCCCAGACAATTTGGCCCTCTCTGGTTTCCTGCGGACTCCATCCTCAAAAGCACCTTTTTTTCGCTTTCGGTAACCTCCGGAGCAAAAAAGTCAAACGTCCAGCTTTTGCTGCCACAGCAAAGGTGCCAGCGGGGAAAAGTAATGCTGGTCCTCATTGCCTCCTGGAACCTCTTCAAATGCCCCAGACAATTTGGCCCTCTCTGCTTTCCTGCGGACTCCATCCTCAAAAGCACCTGTTTTCGCTTTCGGCATCCTCCGGAGCAAAAAAGACAAACGTCCAGCTTTTGCTGCCACAGCAAAGGTGCCAGCGGGGAAAAGTAATGCTGGTTCTCACTGCCTCCTGGAACCTTTTCAAATGCCCCAGACAATTTGGCCCTCTCTGCTTTCCTGCGGACTCCATCCTCAAAAGCACCTTTTTTCGCTTTTGGCAACCTCAGGAGCAAAAAAGACAAACGTCCAGCTTTTGCTGCCACAGCAAAGGTGCCAGCGGGGAAAAGTGATGCTGGTCCTCATTGCCTCCTGGAACCTCTTCAAATGCCACAGACAATTTGGCCCTCTCTGCTTTCCTGCGTACTCCATCCTCAAAAGCACCTTTTTTCGCTTTTGGCAACCTCAGGAGCAAAAAAGACAAACGTCCAGCTTTTGCTGCCACAGCAAAGGTGCCAGCGGGGAAAAGTGATGCTGGTCCTCATTGCCTCCTGGAACCTCTTCAAATGCCCCAGACAATTTGGCCCTCTCTGCTTTCCTGCGGACTCCATCCTCAAAAGCACCTTTTTTCGCTTTCGGCAACTTCCGGAGCAAAAAAGACAAACGTCCAGGTTTTGCTGCCACAGCAAAGGTGCCAGCGGGGAAAAGTGATGCTGGTCCTCATTGCCTCCTGGAACGTCTTCAAATGCCACAGACAATCTGGCCCTCTCTGCTTTCCTGTGGACTCCATCCTCAAAAGCACCTGTTTTCGCTTTCGGCAGCCTCCGGAGCAAAAAAGACAAACGTCCAGCTTTTGCTGCCACAGCAAAGGTGCCAGCGGGGAAAAGTAATGCTGGTTCTCACTGCCTCCTGGAACCCTTTCAAATGCCCCAGACAATTTGGCCCTCTCTGCTTTCCTGCGGACTCCATCCTCAAAAGCACCTTTTTTCGCTTTCGGCAACCTCCGGAGCAAAAAAGACAAACGTCCAGCTTTTGCTGCCACAGCAAAGGTGCCAGCGGGGAAAAGTAATGCTGGTTCTCACTGCCTCCTGGAACCCTTTCAAATGCCCCAGACAATTTGGCCCTCTCTGCTTTCCTGCGGACTCCATCCTCAAAAGCACCTGTTTTCGCTTTCGGCATCCTCAGGAGCAAAAAAGACAAACGTCCAGCTTTTGCTGCCACAGCAAAGGTGCCAGCGGGGAAAAGTAATGCTGGTTCTCACTGCCTCCTGGAACCCTTTCCAATGCCACAGACAATTTGGCCCTCTCTGCTTTCCTGCGGACTCCATCCTCAAAAGCACCTTTTTTCGCTTTCGGCAGCCTCCGGAGCAAAAAAGACAAACGTCCAGCTTTTGCTGCCACAGCAAAGGTGCCAGCGGGGAAAAGTAATGCTGGTTCTCACTGTCTCCTGGAACCCTTTCAAATGCCCCAGACAATTTGGCCCTCTCTGCTTTCCTGCGGACTCCATCCTCAAAAGCACCTGTTTTCGCTTTCGGTAACCTCTGGAGCAAAAAAGACAAACGTCCAGCTTTTGCTGCCACAGCAAAGGTGCCAGCGGGGAAAAGTAATGCTGGTTCTCACTGCCTCCTGGAACCCTTTCAAATGCCACAGACAATTTGGCCCTCTCTGCTTTCCTGCGGACTCCATCCTCAAAAGCACCTGTTTTCGCTTTTGGCAACCTCAGGAGCAAAAAAGACAAACGTCCAGCTTTTGCTGCCACAGCAAAGGTGCCAGCAAGGAAAAGTAATGCTGGTTCTCACTGTCTCCTGGAACCCCTTCAAATGCCCCAGACAATTTGGCCCTCTCTGCTTTCCTGCGGACTCCATCCTCAAAAGCACCTTTTTTCGCTTTCGGCAACCTCCGGAGCAAAAAAGACAAACGTCCAGCTTTTGCTGCCACAGCAAAGGTGCCAGCGGGGAAAAGTGATGCTGGTCCTCATTGCCTCCTGGAACCTCTTCAAATGCCCCAGACAATTTGGCCCTCTCTGCTTTCCTGCGGACTCCATCCTCAAAAGCACCTGTTTTCGCTTTCGGCAGCCTCAGGAGCAAAAAAGACAAACGTCCACCTTTTGCTGCCGCAGCAAAGGTGCCAGCGGGGAAAAGTAATGCTGGTTCTCACTGCCTCCTGGAACCCTTTCAAATGCCACAGACAATTTGGCCCTCTCTGCTTTCCTGCGGACTCCATCCTCAAAAGCACCTTTTTTCGCTTTCGGCAACCTCAGGAGCAAAAAAGACAAACGTCCAGGTTTTGCTGCCACAGCAAAGGTGCCAGCGGGGAAAAGTAATGCTGGTTCTCACTGTCTCCTGGAACCCTTTCAAATGCCCCAGACAATTTGGCCCTCTCTGCTTTCCTGCGGACTCCATCCTCAAAAGCACCTTTTTTCGCTTTCGGCAACCTCCGGAGCAAAAAAGACAAACTTCCAGCTTTTGCTGCCACAGCAAAGGTGCCAGCGGGGAAAAGTGATGCTGGTCCTCATTGCCTCCTGGAACCTCTTCAAATGCCCCAGACAATTTGGCCCTCTCTACTTTCCTGCGGACTCCATCCTCAAAAGCACCTGTTTTCGCTTTTGGCAACCTCAGGAGCAAAAAAGACAAACGTCCAGCTTTTGCTGCCACAGCAAAGGTGCCAGCGGGGAAAAGTAATGCTGGTTCTCACTGTCTCCTGGAACCCTTTCAAATGCCCCAGACAATTTGGCCCTCTCTGGTTTCCTGCGGACTCCATCCTCAAAAGCACCTTTTTTTCGCTTTCGGTAACCTCCGGAGCAAAAAAGACAAACGTCCAGCTTTTGCTGCCACAGCAAAGGTGCCAGCGGGGAAAAGTAATGCTGGTTCTCACTGCCTCCTGGAACCTTTTCAAATGCCCCAGACAATTTGGCCCTCTCTGCTTTCCTGCGGACTCCATCCTCAAAAGCACCTTTTTTCGCTTTTGGCAACCTCAGGAGCAAAAAAGACAAACGTCCAGCTTTTGCTGCCACAGCAAAGGTGCCAGCGGGGAAAAGTGATGCTGGTCCTCATTGCCTCCTGGAACCTCTTCAAATGCCCCAGACAATTTGGCCCTCTCTGCTTTCCTGCGTACTCCATCCTCAAAAGCACCCTTTTTCGCTTTTGGCAACCTCAGGAGCAAAAAAGACAAACGTCCAGCTTTTGCTGCCACAGTAAAGGTGCCAGCGGGGAAAAGTGATGCTGGTCCTCATTGCCTCCTGGAACCTCTTCAAATGCCCCAGACAATTTGGCCCTCTCTGCTTTCCTGCGGACTCCATCCTCAAAAGCACCTTTTTTCGCTTTCGGCAACCTCCGGAGCAAAAAAGACAAACGTCCAGCTTTTGCTGCCACAGCAAAGGTGCCAGCGGGGAAAAGTAATGCTGGTTCTCACTGCCTCCTGGAACCCTTTCAAATGCCCCAGACAATTTGGCCCTCTCTGCTTTCCTGCGGACTCCATCCTCAAAAGCACCTGTTTTCGCTTTCGGCAACCTCCGGAGCAAAAAAGACAAACGTCCAGCTTTTGCTGCCACAGCAAAGGTGCCAGCGGGGAAAAGTAATGCTGGTTCTCACTGCCTCCTGGAACCCTTTCAAATGCCCCAGACAATTTGGCCCTCTCTGCTTTCCTGCGGACTCCATCCTCAAAAGCACCTGTTTTCGCTTTCGGCATCCTCAGGAGCAAAAAAGACAAACGTCCAGGTTTTGCTGCCACAGCAAAGGTGCCAGCGGGGAAAAGTAATGCTGGTTCTCACTGCCTCCTGGAACCTTTTCCAATGCCACAGACAATTTGGCCCTCTCTGCTTTCCTGCGGACTCCATCATCAAAAGCAACTTTTTCGCTTTCGGCAGCCTCCGGAGCAAAAAAGACAAACGTCCAGCTTTTGCTGCCACAGCAAAGGTGCCAGCGGGGAAAAGTAATGCTGGTCCTCACTGCCTCCTGGAACCCTTTAAAATGCCCCAGACAATTTGGCCCTCTCTGCTTTCCTGCGGACTCCATCCTCAAAAGCACCTTTTTTTCGCTTTCGGTAACCTCAGGAGCAAAAAAGACAAACGTCCAGCTTTTGCTGCCACAGCAAAGGTGCCAGCGGGGAAAAGTAATGCTGGTCCTCATTGCCTCCTGGAACCTCTTCAAATGCCCCAGACAATTTGGCCCTCTCTGCTTTCCTGCGGACTCCATCCTCAAAAGCACCTGTTTTCGCTTTCGGCATCCTCAGGAGCAAAAAAGACAAACGTCCAGCTTTTGCTGCCACAGCAAAGGTGCCAGCGGGGAAAAGTGATGCTGGTCCTCATTGCCTCCTGGAACCTCTTCAAATGCCCCAGACAATTTGGCCCTCTCTGCTTTCCTGCGGACTCCATCCTCAAAAGCACCGTTTTTCGCTTTCGGCAACCTCCGGAGCAAAAAAGACAAACGTCCAGCTTTTGCTGCCACAGCAAAGGTGCCAGCGGGAAAAAGTAATGCTGGTTCTCATTGCCTCCTGGAACCTCTTCAAATGCCCCAGACAATCTGGTACTCTCTGCTTTCCTGTGGACTCCATCCTCAAAAGCACCTGTTTTCGCTTTCGGCAACCTCAGGAGCAAAAAAGACAAACGTCCAGCTTTTGCTGCCACAGCAAAGGTGCCAGCGGGGAAAAGTAATGCTGGTTCTCACTGCCTCCTGGAACCCTTTCAAATGCCCCAGACAATTTGGCCCTCTCTGCTTTCCTGCGGACACCATCCTCAAAAGCACCTTTTTTCGCTTTCGGCAGCCTCCGGAGCAAAAAAGACAAACGTCCAGCTTTTGCTGCCACAGCAAAGGTGCCAGCGGGGAAAAGTGATGCTGGTCCTCATTGCCTCCTGGAACCTCTTCAAATGCCCCAGACAATTTGGCCCTCTCTGCTTTCCTGCGGACTCCATCCTCAAAAGCACCTGTTTTCGCTTTCGGCAACCTCCGGAGCAAAAAAGACAAACGTCCAGCTTTTGCTGCCGCAGCAAAGGTGCCAGCGGGGAAAAGTGATGCTGGTCCTCATTGCCTCCTGGAACCTCTTCAAATGCCCCAGACAATTTGGCCCTCTCTGCTTTCCTGCGGACTCCATCCTCAAAAGCACCTGTTTTCGCTTTCGGCATCCTCAGGAGCAAAAAAGACAAACGTCCAGCTTTTGCTGCCACAGCAAAGGTGCCAGCGGGGAAAAGTAATGCTGGTTCTCACTGCCTCCTGGAACCCTTTCCAATGCCACAGACAATTTGGCCCTCTCTGCTTTCCTGCGGACTCCATCCTCAAAAGCACCTTTTTTCGCTTTCGGCAGCCTCCGGAGCAAAAAAGACAAACGTCCAGCTTTTGCTGCCAGAGCAAAGGTGCCAGCGGGGAAAAGTAATGCTGGTCCTCATTGCCTCCTGGAACCTCTTCAAATGCCCCAGACAATTTGGCCCTCTCTGCTTTCCTGCGTACTCCATCCTCAAAAGCACCTTTTTTCGCTTTTGGCAACCTCAGGAGCAAAAAAGACAAACGTCCAGCTTTTGCTGCCACAGCAAAGGTGCCAGCGGGGAAAAGTGATGCTGGTCCTCATTGCCTCCTGGAACCTCTTCAAATGCCCCAGACAATTTGGCCCTCTCTGCTTTCCTGCGGACTCCATCCTCAAAAGCACCTTTTTTCGCTTTCGGCAACCTCAGGAGCAAAAAAGACAAACGTCCAGCTTTTGCTGCCACAGCAAAGGTGCCAGCGGGGAAAAGTGATGCTGGTCCTCATTGCCTCCTGGAACCTCTTCAAATGCCACAGACAATCTGGCCCTCTCTGCTTTCCTGTGGACTCCATCCTCAAAAGCACCTGTTTTCGCTTTCGGCAGCCTCCGGAGCAAAAAAGACAAACGTCCAGCTTTTGCTGCCACAGCAAAGGTGCCAGCGGGGAAAAGTAATGCTGGTTCTCACTGCCTCCTGGAACCCTTTCAAATGCCCCAGACAATTTGGCCCTCTCTGCTTTCCTGCGGACTCCATCCTCAAAAGCACCTTTTTTCGCTTTCGGCAACCTCCGGAGCAAAAAAGACAAACGTCCAGCTTTTGCTGCCACAGCAAAGGTGCCAGCGGGGAAAAGTAATGCTGGTTCTCACTGCCTCCTGGAACCCTTTCAAATGCCCCAGACAATTTGGCCCTCTCTGCTTTCCTGCGGACTCCATCCTCAAAAGCACCTGTTTTCGCTTTCGGCATCCTCAGGAGCAAAAAAGACAAACGTCCAGCTTTTGCTGCCACAGCAAAGGTGCCAGCGGGGAAAAGTAATGCTGGTTCTCACTGCCTCCTGGAACCCTTTCCAATGCCACAGACAATTTGGCCCTCTCTGCTTTCCTGCGGACTCCATCCTCAAAAGCACCTTTTTTCGCTTTCGGCAACCTCCGGAGCAAAAAAGACAAACGTCCAGCTTTTGCTGCCACAGCAAAGGTGCCAGCGGGGAAAAGTAATGCTGGTTCTCACTGTCTCCTGGAACCCTTTCAAATGCCCCAGACAATTTGGCCCTCTCTGCTTTCCTGCGGACTCCATCCTCAAAAGCACCTTTTTTCGCTTTCGGCAACCTCCGGAGCAAAAAAGACAAACTTCCAGCTTTTGCTGCCACAGCAAAGGTGCCAGCGGGGAAAAGTGATGCTGGTCCTCATTGCCTCCTGGAACCTCTTCAAATGCCCCAGACAATTTGGCCCTCTCTACTTTCCTGCGGACTCCATCCTCAAAAGCACCTGTTTTCGCTTTTGGCAACCTCAGGAGCAAAAAAGACAAACGTCCAGCTTTTGCTGCCACAGCAAAGGTGCCAGCGGGGAAAAGTAATGCTGGTTCTCACTGTCTCCTGGAACCCTTTCAAATGCCCCAGACAATTTGGCCCTCTCTGGTTTCCTGCGGACTCCATCCTCAAAAGCACCTTTTTTTCGCTTTCGGTAACCTCCGGAGCAAAAAAGACAAACGTCCAGCTTTTGCTGCCACAGCAAAGGTGCCAGCGGGGAAAAGTAATGCTGGTTCTCACTGCCTCCTGGAACCTTTTCAAATGCCCCAGACAATTTGGCCCTCTCTGCTTTCCTGCGGACTCCATCCTCAAAAGCACCTTTTTTCGCTTTTGGCAACCTCAGGAGCAAAAAAGACAAACGTCCAGCTTTTGCTGCCACAGCAAAGGTGCCAGCGGGGAAAAGTGATGCTGGTCCTCATTGCCTCCTGGAACCTCTTCAAATGCCCCAGACAATTTGGCCCTCTCTGCTTTCCTGCGTACTCCATCCTCAAAAGCACCCTTTTTCGCTTTTGGCAACCTCAGGAGCAAAAAAGACAAACGTCCAGCTTTTGCTGCCACAGTAAAGGTGCCAGCGGGGAAAAGTGATGCTGGTCCTCATTGCCTCCTGGAACCTCTTCAAATGCCCCAGACAATTTGGCCCTCTCTGCTTTCCTGCGGACTCCATCCTCAAAAGCACCTTTTTTCGCTTTCGGCAACCTCCGGAGCAAAAAAGACAAACGTCCAGCTTTTGCTGCCACAGCAAAGGTGCCAGCGGGGAAAAGTAATGCTGGTTCTCACTGCCTCCTGGAACCCTTTCAAATGCCCCAGACAATTTGGCCCTCTCTGCTTTCCTGCGGACTCCATCCTCAAAAGCACCTGTTTTCGCTTTCGGCAACCTCCGGAGCAAAAAAGACAAACGTCCAGCTTTTGCTGCCACAGCAAAGGTGCCAGCGGGGAAAAGTAATGCTGGTTCTCACTGCCTCCTGGAACCCTTTCAAATGCCCCAGACAATTTGGCCCTCTCTGCTTTCCTGCGGACTCCATCCTCAAAAGCACCTGTTTTCGCTTTCGGCATCCTCAGGAGCAAAAAAGACAAACGTCCAGGTTTTGCTGCCACAGCAAAGGTGCCAGCGGGGAAAAGTAATGCTGGTTCTCACTGCCTCCTGGAACCTTTTCCAATGCCACAGACAATTTGGCCCTCTCTGCTTTCCTGCGGACTCCATCATCAAAAGCAACTTTTTCGCTTTCGGCAGCCTCCGGAGCAAAAAAGACAAACGTCCAGCTTTTGCTGCCACAGCAAAGGTGCCAGCGGGGAAAAGTAATGCTGGTCCTCACTGCCTCCTGGAACCCTTTAAAATGCCCCAGACAATTTGGCCCTCTCTGCTTTCCTGCGGACTCCATCCTCAAAAGCACCTTTTTTTCGCTTTCGGTAACCTCAGGAGCAAAAAAGACAAACGTCCAGCTTTTGCTGCCACAGCAAAGGTGCCAGCGGGGAAAAGTAATGCTGGTCCTCATTGCCTCCTGGAACCTCTTCAAATGCCCCAGACAATTTGGCCCTCTCTGCTTTCCTGCGGACTCCATCCTCAAAAGCACCTGTTTTCGCTTTCGGCATCCTCAGGAGCAAAAAAGACAAACGTCCAGCTTTTGCTGCCACAGCAAAGGTGCCAGCGGGGAAAAGTGATGCTGGTCCTCATTGCCTCCTGGAACCTCTTCAAATGCCCCAGACAATTTGGCCCTCTCTGCTTTCCTGCGGACTCCATCCTCAAAAGCACCGTTTTTCGCTTTCGGCAACCTCCGGAGCAAAAAAGACAAACGTCCAGCTTTTGCTGCCACAGCAAAGGTGCCAGCGGGAAAAAGTAATGCTGGTTCTCACTGCCTCCTGGAACCCTTTCAAATGCCCCAGACAATCTGGTACTCTCTGCTTTCCTGTGGACTCCATCCTCAAAAGCACCTGTTTTCGCTTTCGGCAACCTCAGGAGCAAAAAAGACAAACGTCCAGCTTTTGCTGCCACAGCAAAGGTGCCAGCGGGGAAAAGTAATGCTGGTTCTCACTGCCTCCTGGAACCCTTTCAAATGCCCCAGACAATTTGGCCCTCTCTGCTTTCCTGCGGACACCATCCTCAAAAGCACCTTTTTTCGCTTTCGGCAGCCTCCGGAGCAAAAAAGACAAACGTCCAGCTTTTGCTGCCACAGCAAAGGTGCCAGCGGGGAAAAGTGATGCTGGTCCTCATTGCCTCCTGGAACCTCTTCAAATGCCCCAGACAATTTGGCCCTCTCTGCTTTCCTGCGGACTCCATCCTCAAAAGCACCTGTTTTCGCTTTCGGCAACCTCCGGAGCAAAAAAGACAAACGTCCAGCTTTTGCTGCCGCAGCAAACGTGCCAGCGGGGAAAAGTGATGCTGGTCCTCATTGCCTCCTGGAACCTCTTCAAATGCCCCAGACAATTTGGCCCTCTCTGCTTTCCTGCGGACTCCATCCTCAAAAGCACCTGTTTTCGCTTTCGGCATCCTCAGGAGCAAAAAAGACAAACGTCCAGCTTTTGCTGCCACAGCAAAGGTGCCAGCGGGGAAAAGTAATGCTGGTTCTCACTGCCTCCTGGAACCCTTTCCAATGCCACAGACAATTTGGCCCTCTCTGCTTTCCTGCGGACTCCATCCTCAAAAGCACCTTTTTTCGCTTTCGGCAGCCTCCGGAGCAAAAAAGACAAACGTCCAGCTTTTGCTGCCAGAGCAAAGGTGCCAGCGGGGAAAAGTAATGCTGGTCCTCATTGCCTCCTGGAACCTCTTCAAATGCCCCAGACAATTTGGCCCTCTCTGCTTTCCTGCGTACTCCATCCTCAAAAGCACCTTTTTTCGCTTTTGGCAACCTCAGGAGCAAAAAAGACAAACGTCCAGCTTTTGCTGCCACAGCAAAGGTGCCAGCGGGGAAAAGTGATGCTGGTCCTCATTGCCTCCTGGAACCTCTTCAAATGCCCCAGACAATTTGGCCCTCTCTGCTTTCCTGCGGACTCCATCCTCAAAAGCACCTTTTTTCGCTTTCGGCAACCTCAGGAGCAAAAAAGACAAACGTCCAGCTTTTGCTGCCACAGCAAAGGTGCCAGCGGGGAAAAGTGATGCTGGTCCTCATTGCCTCCTGGAACCTCTTCAAATGCCACAGACAATCTGGCCCTCTCTGCTTTCCTGTGGACTCCATCCTCAAAAGCACCTGTTTTCGCTTTCGGCAGCCTCCGGAGCAAAAAAGACAAACGTCCAGCTTTTGCTGCCACAGCAAAGGTGCCAGCGGGGAAAAGTAATGCTGGTTCTCACTGCCTCCTGGAACCCTTTCAAATGCCCCAGACAATTTGGCCCTCTCTGCTTTCCTGCGGACTCCATCCTCAAAAGCACCTTTTTTCGCTTTCGGCAACCTCCGGAGCAAAAAAGACAAACGTCCAGCTTTTGCTGCCACAGCAAAGGTGCCAGCGGGGAAAAGTAATGCTGGTTCTCACTGCCTCCTGGAACCCTTTCAAATGCCCCAGACAATTTGGCCCTCTCTGCTTTCCTGCGGACTCCATCCTCAAAAGCACCTGTTTTCGCTTTCGGCATCCTCAGGAGCAAAAAAGACAAACGTCCAGCTTTTGCTGCCACAGCAAAGGTGCCAGCGGGGAAAAGTAATGCTGGTTCTCACTGCCTCCTGGAACCCTTTCCAATGCCACAGACAATTTGGCCCTCTCTGCTTTCCTGCGGACTCCATCCTCAAAAGCACCTTTTTTCGCTTTCGGCAACCTCCGGAGCAAAAAAGACAAACGTCCAGCTTTTGCTGCCACAGCAAAGGTGCCAGCGGGGAAAAGTAATGCTGGTTCTCACTGTCTCCTGGAACCCTTTCAAATGCCCCAGACAATTTGGCCCTCTCTACTTTCCTGCGGACTCCATCCTCAAAAGCACCTGTTTTCGCTTTCGGTAACCTCTGGAGCAAAAAAGACAAACGTCCAGCTTTTGCTGCCACAGCAAAGGTGCCAGCGGGGAAAAGTAATGCTGGTTCTCACTGCCTCCTGGAACCCTTTCAAATGCCACAGACAATTTGGCCCTCTCTGCTTTCCTGCGGACTCCATCCTCAAAAGCACCTGTTTTCGCTTTCGGCAACCTCCGGAGCAAAAAAGACAAACGTCCAGCTTTTGCTGTCACAGCAAATGTGCCAGCAAGGAAAAGTAATGCTGGTTCTCACTGTCTCCTGGAACCCCTTAGAATGCCCCAGACAATTTGGCCCTCTCTGCTTTCCTGCGGACTCCATCCTCAAAAGCACCTGTTTTCGCTTTCCGTAACCTCAAGAGCAAAAAAGACAAACATCCAGCTTTTGCTGCCACAGCAAAGGTGCCAGCGGGGAAAAGTAATGCTGGTTCTCACTGTCTCCTGGAACCCTTTCAAATGCCCCAGACAATTTGGCCCTCTCTGCTTTCCTGCGGACTCCATCCTCAAAAGCACCTTTTTTCGCTTTCGGCAGCCTCAGGAGCAAAAAAGACAAACGTCCAGCTTTTGCTGCCACAGCAAAGGTGCCAGCGGGGAAAAGTGATGCTGGTCCTCATTGCCTCCTGGAACCTCTTCAAATGCCACAGACAATTTGGCCCTCTCTGCTTTCCTGCGGACTCCATCCTCAAAAGCACCTGTTTTCGCTTTCGGCAGCCTCCGGAGCAAAAAAGACAAACGTCCAGCTTTTGCTGCCGCAGCAAAGGTGCCAGCGGGGAAAAGTAATGCTGGTTCTCACTGCCTCCTGGAACCCTTTCAAATGCCACAGACAATTTGGCCCTCTCTGCTTTCCTGCGGACTCCATCCTCAAAAGCACCTTTTTTCGCTTTCGGCAACCTCAGGAGCAAAAAAGACAAACGTCCAGGTTTTGCTGCCACAGCAAAGGTGCCAGCGGGGAAAAGTAATGCTGGTTCTCACTGTCTCCTGGAACCCTTTCAAATGCCACAGACAATTTGGCCCTCTCTGCTTTCCTGCGGACTCCATCCTCAAAAGCACCTGTTTTCGCTTTCGGCAACCTCCGGAGCAAAAAAGACAAACGTCCAGGTTTTGCTGCCACAGCAAAGGTGCCAGCGGGGAAAAGTAATGCTGGTTCTCACTGTCTCCTGCAACCCTTTCAAATGCCCCAGACAATTTGGCCCTCTCTGGTTTCCTGCGGACTCCATCCTCAAAAGCACCTTTTTTTCGCTTTCGGTAACCTCTGGAGCAAAAAAGACAAACGTCCAGCTTTTGCTGCCACAGCAAAGGTGCCAGCGGGGAAAAGTAATGCTGGTCCTCATTGCCTCCTGGAACCTCTTCAAATGCCCCAGACAATTTGGCCCTCTCTGCTTTCCTGCGGACTCCATCCTCAAAAGCACCTTTTTTCGCTTTCGGCATCCTCAGGAGCAAAAAAGACAAACGTCCAGCTTTTGCTGCCACAGCAAAGGTGCCAGCGGGGAAAAGTAATGCTGGTTCTCACTGCCTCCTGGAACCCTCTCAAATGCCCCAGACAATTTGGCCCTCTCTGCTTTCCTGCGGACTCCATCCTCAAAAGCCCCTTTTTTCGCTTTTGGCAACTTCAGGAGCAAAAAAGACAAACGTCCAGCTTTTGCTGCCAGAGCAAAGGTGCCAGCGGGGAAAAGTAATGCTGGTCCTCATTGCCTCCTGGAACCTCTTCAAATGCCCCAGACAATTTGGCCCTCTCTGCTTTCCTGCGTACTCCATCCTCAAAAGCACCTTTTTTCGCTTTTGGCAACCTCAGGAGCAAAAAAGACAAACGTCCAGCTTTTGCTGCCACAGCAAAGGTGCCAGCGGGGAAAAGTGATGCTGGTCCTCATTGCCTCCTGGAACCTCTTCAAATGCCCCAGACAATTTGGCCCTCTCTGCTTTCCTGCGGACTCCATCCTCAAAAGCACCTTTTTTCGCTTTCGGCAACCTCCGGAGCAAAAAAGACAAACGTCCAGCTTTTGCTGCCACAGCAAAGGTGCCAGCGGGGAAAAGTGATGCTGGTCCTCATTGCCTCCTGGAACCTCTTCAAATGCCACAGACAATCTGGCCCTCTCGTCTTTCCTGTGGACTCCATCCTCAAAAGCACCTGTTTTCGCTTTCGGCAGCTTCCGGAGCAAAAAAGACAAACGTCCAGCTTTTGCTGCCACAGCAAAGGTGCCAGCGGGGAAAAGTAATGCTGGTTCTCACTGCCTCCTGGAACCCTTTCAAATGCCCCAGACAATTTGGCCCTCTCTGCTTTCCTGCGGACTCCATCCTCAAAAGCACCTTTTTTCGCTTTCGGCAACCTCCGGAGCAAAAAAGACAAACGTCCAGCTTTTGCTGCCACAGCAAAGGTGCCAGCGGGGAAAAGTAATGCTGGTTCTCACTGCCTCCTGGAACCCTTTCAAATGCCCCAGACAATTTGGCCCTCTCTGCTTTCCTGCGGACTCCATCCTCAAAAGCACCTGTTTTCGCTTTCGGCATCCTCAGGAGCAAAAAAGACAAACGTCCAGCTTTTGCTGCCACAGCAAAGGTGCCAGCGGGGAAAAGTAATGCTGGTTCTCACTGCCTCCTGGAACCCTTTCCAATGCCACAGACAATTTGGCCCTCTCTGCTTTCCTGCGGACTCCATCCTCAAAAGCACCTTTTTTCGCTTTCGGCAACCTCCGGAGCAAAAAAGACAAACGTCCAGCTTTTGCTGCCACAGCAAAGGTGCCAGCGGGGAAAAGTAATGCTGGTTCTCACTGTCTCCTGGAACCCTTTCAAATGCCCCAGACAATTTGGCCCTCTCTGCTTTCCTGCGGACTCCATCCTCAAAAGCACCTGTTTTCGCTTTCGGTAACCTCTGGAGCAAAAAAGACAAACGTCCAGCTTTTGCTGCCACAGCAAAGGTGCCAGCGGGGAAAAGTAATGCTGGTTCTCACTGCCTCCTGGAACCCTTTCAAATGCCACAGACAATTTGGCCCTCTCTGCTTTCCTGCGGACTCCATCCTCAAAAGCACCTGTTTTCGCTTTCGGCAACCTCCGGAGCAAAAAAGACAAACGTCCAGCTTTGGCTGTCACAGCAAATGTGCCAGCAAGGAAAAGTAATGCTGGTTCTCACTGTCTCCTGGAACCCCTTAGAATGCCCCAGACAATTTGGCCCTCTCTGCTTTCCTGCGGACTCCATCCTCAAAAGCACCTGTTTTCGCTTTCCGTAACCTCAAGAGCAAAAAAGACAAACATCCAGCTTTTGCTGCCACAGCAAAGGTGCCAGCGGGGAAAAGTAATGCTGGTTCTCACTGTCTCCTGGAACCCTTTCAAATGCCCCAGACAATTTGGCCCTCTCTGCTTTCCTGCGGACTCCATCCTCAAAAGCACCTTTTTTCGCTTTCGGCAGCCTCAGGAGCAAAAAAGACAAACGTCCAGCTTTTGCTGCCACAGCAAAGGTGCCAGCGGGGAAAAGTGATGCTGGTCCTCATTGCCTCCTGGAACCTCTTCAAATGCCACAGACAATTTGGCCCTCTCTGCTTTCCTGCGGACTCCATCCTCAAAAGCACCTGTTTTCGCTTTCGGCAGCCTCCGGAGCAAAAAAGACAAACGTCCAGCTTTTGCTGCCGCAGCAAAGGTGCCAGCGGGGAAAAGTAATGCTGGTTCTCACTGCCTCCTGGAACACTTTCAAATGCCACAGACAATTTGGCCCTCTCTGCTTTCCTGCGGACTCCATCCTCAAAAGCACCTTTTTTCGCTTTCGGCAACCTCAGGAGCAAAAAAGACAAACGTCCAGGTTTTGCTGCCACAGCAAAGGTGCCAGCGGGGAAAAGTAATGCTGGTTCTCACTGTCTCCTGGAACCCTTTCAAATGCCACAGACAATTTGGCCCTCTCTGCTTTCCTGCGGACTCCATCCTCAAAAGCAACTTTTTTTCGCTTTCGGTAACCTCCGGAGCAAAAAAGACAAACGTCCAGCTTTTGCTGCCACAGCAAAGGTGCCAGCGGGGAAAAGTAATGCTGGTCCTCATTGCCTCCTGGAACCTCTTCAAATGCCCCACACAATTTGGCCCTCTCTGCTTTCCTGCGGACTCCATCCTCAAAAGCACCTGTTTTCGCTTTCGGCAACCTCCGGAGCAAAAAAGACAAACGTCCAGCTTTTGCTGCCACAGCAAAGGTGCCAGCGGGGAAAAGTAATGCTGGTTCTCACTGCCTCCTGGAACCTTTTCAAATGCCCCAGACAATTTGGCCCTCTCTGCTTTCCTGCGGACTCCATCCTCAAAAGCACCTTTTTTCGCTTTTGGCAACCTCAGGAGCAAAAAAGACAAACGTCCAGCTTTTGCTGCCACAGCAAAGGTGCCAGCGGGGAAAAGTGATGCTGGTCCTCATTGCCTCCTGGAACCTCTTCAAATGCCCCAGACAATTTGGCCCTCTCTGCTTTCCTGCGGACTCCATCCTCAAAAGCACCTTTTTTCGCTTTTGGCAACCTCAGGAGCAAAAAAGACAAACGTCCAGCTTTTGCTGCAACAGCAAAGGTGCCAGCGGGGAAAAGTGATGCTGGTCCTCATTGCCTCCTGGAACCTCTTCAAATGCCCCAGACAATTTGGCCCTCTCTGCTTTCCTGCGGACTCCATCCTCATAAGCACCTGTTTTCGCTTTCGGCAACCTCAGGAGCAAAAAAGACAAACGTCCAGCTTTTGCTGCCACAGCAAAGGTGCCAGCGGGGAAAAGTAATGCTGGTCCTCATTGCCTCCTGGAACCTCTTCAAATGCCCCAGACAATTTGGCCCTCTCTGCTTTCCTGCGGACTCCATCCTCAAAAGCACCTTTTTTCGCTTTTGGCAACCTCCGGAGCAAAAAAGACAAACATCCAGCTTTTGCTGCCACAGCAAAGGTGCCAGCGGGGAAAAGTAATGCTGGTTCTCACTGCCTCCTGGAACCCTTTCAAATGCCCCAGACAATCTGGTACTCTCTGCTTTCCTGCGGACTCCATCCTCAAAAGCACCTGTTTTCGCTTTCGGCAACCTCCGGAGCAAAAAAGACAAACGTCCAGCTTTTGCTGCCACAGCAAAGGTGCCAGCAAGGAAAAGTAATGCTGGTTCTCACTGCCTCCTGGAACCCTTTCAAATGCCCCAGACAATTTGGCCCTCTCTGCTTTCCTGCGGACTCCATCCTCAAAAGCACCTGTTTTCGCTTTCGGCAACCTCCGGAGCAAAAAAGACAAACGTCCAGCTTTTGCTGCCACAGCAAAGGTGCCAGCGGGGAAAAGTAATGCTGGTTCTCACTGCCTCCTGGAACCCTTTCAAATGCCCCAGACAATTTGGCCCTCTCTGCTTTCCTGCGGACTCCATCCTCAAAAGCACCTGTTTTCGCTTTCGGCAACCTCCGGAGCAAAAAAGACAAACGTCCAGCTTTTGCTGCCACAGCAAAGGTGCCAGCAAGGAAAAGTAATGCTGGTTCTCACTGTCTCCTGGAACCCCTTCAAATGCCCCAGACAATTTGGCCCTCTCTGCTTTCCTGCGGACTCCATCCTCAAAAGCACCTGTTTTCGCTTTCGGCATCCTCAGGAGCAAAAAAGACAAACGTCCAGCTTTTGCTACCACAGCATAGGTTCCAGCGGTGAAAAGTGATGCTGGTCCTCATTGCCTCCTGGAACCTCTTCAAATGCCCCAGACAATTTGGCCCTCTCTGCTTTCCTGCGGACTCCATCCTCAAAAGCACCTGTTTTCGCTTTCGGCAGCCTCCGGAGCAAAAAAGACAAACGTCCAGGTTTTGCTGCCACAGCAAAGGTGCCAGCGGGGAAAAGTAATGCTGGTTCTCACTGCCTCCTGGAACCCTTTCAAATGCCACAGACAATTTGGCCCTCTCTGCTTTCCTGCGGACTCCATCCTCAAAAGCACCTGTTTTCGCTTTCGGCAGCCTCCGGAGCAAAAAAGACAAACGTCCAGCTTTTGCTGCCACAGCAAAGGTGCCAGCGGGGAAAAGTAATGCTGGTGCTCACTGCCTCCTGGAACTCTTTCAAATGCACCAGACAATTTGGCCCTCTCTGCTTTCCTGCGGACTCCATCCTCAAAAGCACCTGTTTTCGCTTTCGGCAGCCTCCGGAGCAAAAAAGACAAACGTCCAGCATTTGCTGCCACAGCAAAGGTGCCAGCGGGGAAAAGCAATGCTGGTTCTCACTGCCTCCTGGAACCCTTTCAAATGCCCCAGACAATTTGGCCCTCTCTGCTTTCCTGCGGACTCCATCCTCAAAAGCACCTGTTTTCGCTTTCGGCAACCTCCGGAGCAAAAAAGACAAACGTCCAGCTTTTGCTGCCACAGCAAAGGTGCCAGCGGGGAAAAGTAATGCTGGTACTCACTGCCTCCTGGAACCCTTTCAAATGCCCCAGACAATTTGGCCCTCTCTGCTTTCCTGCGGACTCCATCCTCAAAAGCACCTTTTTTCGCTTTCGGCAACCTCAGGAGCAAAAAAGACAAACGTCCAGCTTTTGCTGCCACAGCAAAGGTGCCAGCGGGGAAAAGTAATGCTGGTTCTCACTGTCTCCTGAAACCCCTTCAAATGCCCCAGACAATTTGGCCCTCTATGCTTTCCTGCGGACTCCATCCTCAAAAGCACCTGTTTTCGCTTTCCGCAACCTCCGGAGCAAAAAAGACAAACGTCCAGCTTTTGCTGCCACAGCAAAGGTGCCAGCGGGTAAAAGTAATGCTGGTTCTCACTGTCTCCTTAAACCCCTTCAAATGCCCCAGACAATTTGGCCCTCTCTGCTCTCCTGCGGACTACATCCTCAAAAGCACCTTTTTTCACTTTCGGCAACCTCCGGAGCAAAAAAGACAAACGTCCAGCTTTTGCTGCCACAGCAAAGGTGCCAGCGGGGAATAGTAATGCTGGTTCTCACTGCCTCCTTGAACCTCTTCAAATGCCCCAGACAATTTGGCCCTCTCTGCTTTCCTGCGAACTCCATCCTCAAAAGCACCTTTTTTCGCTTTCAGCAGCCTCCGGAGCAAAAAGGACAAACGTCCAGCTTTTGCTGCCACAGCAAAGGTGCCAGCGGGGAAAAGTAATGCTGGTCCTCATTGCCTCATGGAACCCTTTCAAATGCCCCAGACAATTTGGCCCTCTCTGCTTTCCTGCGGACTCCATCCTCAAAAGCACCTTTTTTCGCTTTTGGCAACCTCAGGAGCAAAAAAGACAAACGTCCAGCTTTTGCTGCCACAGCAAAGATGCCAGCGGAGAAAAGTGATGCTGGTCCTCATTGCCTCCTGGAACCTCTTCAAATGCCCCAGACAATTTGGCCCTCTCTGCTTTCCTGCGGACTCCATCCTCAAAAGCACCTTTTTTCGCTTTCGGCAACCTCCGGAGCAAAAAAGACAAACGTCCAGCTTTTGCTGCCACAGCAAAGGTGCCAGCGGGGAAAAGTAATGCTGGTTCTCACTGCCTCCTGGAACCTCTTCAAATGCCACAGACAATTTGGCCCTCTCTGCTTTCCTGCGGACTCCATCCTCAAAAGCACCTGTTTTCGCTTTCGGCAGCCTCCGGAGCAAAAAAGACAAACGTCCAGCTTTTGCTGCCACAGCAAAGGTGCCAGCGGGGAAAAGTAATGCTGGTTCTCACTGCCTCCTGGAACCCTTTCAAATCCCCCAGACAATTTGGCCCTCTCTGGTTTCCTGCGGACTCTATCCTCAAAAGCACCTTTTTTTCGCTTTCGGTAACCTCCGGTGCAAAAAAGACAAACGTCCAGCTTTTGCTGCCACAGCAAAGGTGCCAGCGGGGAAAAGTAATGCTGGTTCTCATTGCCTCCTGGAACCTCTTCAAATGCCCCAGACAATTTGGCCCTCTCTTCTTTCCTGCGGACTCCATCCTCAAAAGCACCTTTTTTCGCTTTTGGCAACCTCAGGAGCAAAAAAGACAAACGTCCAGCTTTTGCTGCCACAGCAAAGGTGCCAGCGGGGAAAAGTAATGCTGGTTCTCACTGCCTCCTGGAACCTTTTCAAATGCCCCAGACAATTTGGCCCTCTCTGCTTTCCTGCGGACTCCATCCTCAAAAGCACCTTTTTTCGCTTTTGGCATCCTCAGGAGCAAAAAAGACAAACGTCCAGCTTTTGCTGCCACAGCAAAGGTGCCAGCGGGGAAAAGTGATGCTGGTCCTCATTGCCTCCTGGAACCTCTTCAAATGCCCCAGACAATTTGGCCCTCTCTGCTTTCCTGCGGACTCCATCCTCAAAAGCACCTTTTTTCGCTTTCGGCAACCTCCGGAGCAAAAAAGACAAACGTCCAGCTTTTGCTGACACAGCAAAGGTGCCAGCGGGGAAAAGTGATGCTGGTCCTCATTGCCTCCTGGAACCTCTTCAAATGCCACAGACAATCTGGCCCTCTCTGCTTTCCTGTGGACTCCATCCTCAAAAGCACCTGTTTTCGCTTTCGGCAGCCTCCGGAGCAAAAAAGACAAACGTCCAGCTTTTGCTGCCACAGCAAAGGTGCCAGCGGGGAAAAGTAATGCTGGTTCTCACTGCCTCCTGGAACCCTTTCAAATGCCCCAGACAATTTGGCCCTCTCTGCTTTCCTGCGGACTCCATCCTCAAAAGCACCTTTTTTCGCTTTCGGCAGCCTCCGGAGCAAAAAAGACAAACGTCCAGCTTTTGCTGCCACAGCAAAGGTGCCAGCGGGGAAAAGTAATGCTGGTTCTCACTGCCTCCTGGAACCCTTTCAAATGCCCCATACAATTTGGCCCTCTCTGCTTTCCTGCGGACTCCATCCTCAAAAGCACCTGTTTTCGCTTTCGGCAGCCTCCGGAGCAAAAAAGACAAACGTCCAGCTTTTGCTGCCACAGCAAAGGTGCCAGCGGGGAAAAGTAATGCTGGTGCTCACTGCCTCCTGGAACCCTTTCAAATGCCCCAGACAATTTGGCCCTCTCTGCTTTCCTGCGGACTCCATCCTCAAAAGCACCTGTTTTCGCTTTCGGCAGCCTCCGGAGCAAAAAAGACAAACGTCCAGCTTTTGCTGCCACAGCAAAGGTGCCAGCGGGGAAAAGTAATGCTGGTTCTCACTGCCTCCTGGAACCCTTTCAAATGCCCCAGACAATTTGGCCCTCTCTGCTTTCCTGCGGACTCCATCCTCAAAAGCACCTGTTTTCGCTTTCGGCAACCTCCGGAGCAAAAAAGACAAACGTCCAGCTTTTGCTGCCACAGCAAAGGTGCCAGCGGGGAAAAGTAATGCTGGTTCTCACTGCCTCCTGGAACCCTTTCAAATGCCCCAGACAATTTGGCCCTCTCTGCTTTCCTGCGGACTCCATCCTCAAAAGCACCTGTTTTCGCTTTCGGCAACCTCCGGAGCAAAAAAGACAAACGTCCAGCTTTTGCTGCCAGAGCAAAGGTGCCAGCGAGGAAAAGTAATGCTGGTTCTCACTGTCTCCTGAAACCCCTTCAAATGCCCCAGACAATTTGGCCCTCTCTGCTTTCCTGCGGACTCCATCCTCAAAAGCACCTTTTTTTGCTTTCGGCAACCTCCGGAGCAAAAAAGACAAACGTCCAGCTTTTGCTGCCACAGCAAAGGTGCCAGCGGGGAATAGTAATGCTGGTTCTCACTGCCTCCTTGAACCTCTTCAAATGCCCCAGACAATTTGGCCCTCTCTGCTTTCCTGCGGACTCCATCCTCAAAAGCACCTGTTTTCGCTTTCAGCAGACTCCGGAGCAAAAAAGACAAACGTCCAGCTTTTGCTGCCACAGCAAAGGTGCCAGCGGGGAAAAGTGATGCTGGTCCTCACTGCCTCCTGGAACCTCTTCAAATGCCCCAGACAATTTGGCCCTCTCTGCTTTCCTGCGGACTCCATCCTCAAAAGCACCTTTTTTCGCTTTTGGCAACCTCCGGAGCAAAAAAAGACAAACGTCCAGCTTTTGCTGCCACAGCAAAGGTGCCAGCGGGGAAAAGTAATGCTGGTCCTCATTGCCTCCTGGAACCCTTTCAAATGCCCCAGACAATTTGGCCCTCTCTGCTTTCCTGCGGACTCCATCCTCAAAAGCACCTTTTTTCGCTTTTGGCAACCTCAGGAGCAAAAAAGACAAACGTCCAGGTTTTGCTGCTACAGCAAAGGTGCCAGCGGGAAAAGTGATGCTGGTCCTCACTGCCTCCTGGAACTCTTTCAAATGCCCCAGACAATTTGGCCCTCTCTGCTTTCCTGCGGACTCCATCCTCAAAAGCACCTGTTTTCGCTTTCGGCAGCCTCCGGAGCAAAAAAGACAAACGTCCAGCTTTTGCTGCCACAGCAAAGGTGCCAGCGGGGAAAAGTAATGCTGGTTCTCACTGCCTCCTGGAACCCTTTCAAATGCCCCAGACAATTTGGCCCTCTCTGGTTTCCTGCGGACTCCATCCTCAAAAGCACCTTTTTTCGCTTTCGGCAACCTCCGGAGCAAAAAAAGACAAACGTCCAGCTTTTGCTGCCACAGCAAAGGTGCCAGCGGTGAAAAGTGATGCTGGTCCTCATTGCCTCCTGGAACCTCTTCAAATGCCCCAGACAATTTGGCCCTCTCTGCTTTCCTGCGGACTCCATCCTCAAAAGCACCTGTTTTCGCTTTCGGCAGCCTCCGAAGCAAAAAAGACAAACGTCCAGCTTTTGCTGCCACAGCAAAGGTGCCAGCGGGGAAAAGTAATGCTGGTTCTCACTGCCTCCTGGAACCCTTTCAAATGTCACAGACAATTTGGCCCTCTCTGCTTTCCTGCGGACTCCATCCTCAAAGCACCTTTTTTCGCTTTTGGCAACCTCCGGAGCAAAAAAGACAAACGTCCAGCTTTTGCTGCCACAGCAAAGGTGCCAGCGGGGAAAAGTAGTGCTGGTTCTCATTGTCTCCTGGAACCCTTTCAAATGCCCCAGACAATTTGGCCCTCTCTGCTTTCCTGCGGACTCCATCCTCAAAAGCACCTGTTTTCGCTTTCGGCAGCCTCCGGAGCAAAAAAGACAAACGTCCAGCTTTTGCTGCCACAGCAAAGGTGCCAGCGGGGAAAAGTAATGCTGGTTCTCACTGCCTCCTGGAACCCCTTCAAATGCCCCAGACAATTTGGCCCTCTCTGCTTTCCTGCGGACTCCATCCTCAAAAGCACCTGTTTTCGCTTTCGGCAACCTCCGGAGCAAAAAAGACAAACGTCCAGCTTTTGCTGCCACAGCAAAGGTGCCAGCGGGGAAAAGTGATGCTGGTCCTCATTGCCTCCTGGAACCTCTTCAAATGCCCCAGACAATTTGGCCCTCTCTGCTTTCCTGCGGACTCCATCCTCAAAAGCACCTTTTTTCGCTTTCGGCAACCTCCGGAGCAAAAAAGACAAACGTCCAGCTTTTGCTGCCACAGCAAAGGTGCCAGCGGGGAAAAGTGATGCTGGTCCTCACTGCCTCCTGGAACCTCTTCAAATGCCCCAGACAATTTGGCCCTCTCTGCTTTCCTGCGGACTCCATCCTCAAAAGCACCTGTTTTCGCTTTCGGCAACCTCTGGAGCAAAAAAGACAAACGTCCAGCTTTTGCTGCCACAGCAAAGGTGCCAGCGGGGAAAAGTGATGCTGGTCCTCACTGCCTCCTGGAACCTCTTCAAATGCCCCAGACAATTTGGCCCTCTCTGCTTTCCTGCGGACTCCATCCTCAAAAGCACGTTTTTTCGCTTTCGGCAACCTCCGGAGCAAAAAAGACAAACGTCCAGCTTTTGCTGCCACAGCAAAGGTGCCAGCGGGGAAAAGTAATCTGGTTCTCACTGCCTCCTGGAACCCCTTCAAATGCCCCAGACAATTTGGCCCTCTCTGCTTTCCTGCGGACTCCATCCTCAAAAGCACCTTTTTTCGCTTTCGGCAACCTCCGGAGCAAAAAAGACAAACGTCCAGCTTTTGCTGCCACAGCAAAGGTGCCAGCGGGGAAAAGTGATGCTGGTCCTCATTGCCTCCTGGAACCTCTTCAAATGCCCCAGACAATTTGGCCCTCTCTGCTTTCCTGCGGACTCCATCCTCAAAAGCACCTTTTTTCGCTTTCGGCAACCTCCGGAGCAAAAAAGACAAACGTCCAGCTTTTGCTGCCACAGCAAAGGTGCCAGCGGGGAAAAGTGATGCTGGTCCTCACTGCCTCCTGGAACCTCTTCAAATGCCCCAGACAATTTGGCCCTCTCTGCTTTCCTGCGGACTCCATCCTCAAAAGCACCTGTTTTCGCTTTCGGCAACCTCCGGAGCAAAAAAGACAAACGTCCAGCTTTTGCTGCCACAGCAAAGGTGCCAGCGGGGAAAAGTAATGCTGGTTCTCACTGTCTCCTGGAACCCCTTCAAATGCCCCAGACAGTTTGGCCCACTCTGCTTTCCTGCGGACTCCATCCTCAAAAGCACCTTTTTTCGCTTTCGGCAACCTCCGGAGCAAAAAAGACAAACGTCCAGCTTTTGCTGCCACAGCAAAGGTGCCAGCGGGGAAAAGTGATGCTGGTCCTCATTGTCTCCTGGAACCCTTTCAAATGCCACAGACAATTTGGCCCTCTCTGCTTTCCTGCGGACTCCATCCTCAAAAGCACCTTTTTTCGCTTTCGGCAACCTCCGGAGCAAAAAAGACAAACGTCCAGCTTTTGCTGCCACAGCAAAGGTGCCAGCGGGGAATAGTAATGCTGGTTCTCACTGCCTCCTGGAACCTCTTCAAATGCCCCAGACAATTTGGCCCTCTCTGCTTTCCTGCGGACTCCATCCTCAAAAGCACCTGTTTTCGCTTTCGGCAGCCTCCGGAGCAAAAAAGACAAACGTCCAGCTTTTGCTGCCACAGCAAAGGTGCCAGCGGGGAAAAGTAATGCTGGTTCTCACTGCCTCCTGGAACCCTTTCAAATGCCCCAGACAATTTGGCCCTCTCTGGTTTCCTGCGGACTCAATCCTCAAAAGCACCTTTTTTCCCTTTCGGCAACCTCCGGAGCAAAAAAGACAAACGTCCAGCTTTTGCTGCCACAGCAAAGGTGCCAGCGGGGAAAAGTAATGCTGGTCCTCATTGCCTCCTGGAACCTCTTCAAATGCCCCAGAAAATTTGGCCCTCTCTGCTTTCCTGCGGACTCCATCCTCAAAAGCACCTGTTTTCGCTTTCGGCAACCTCCGGAGCAAAAAAGACAAACGTCCAGCTTTTGCTGCCACAGCAAAGGTGCCAGCGGGGAAAAGTGATGCTGGTCCTCATTGCCTCCTGGAACCTCTTCAAATGCCCCAGACAATTTGGCCCTCTCTGCTTTCCTGCGGACTCCATCCTCAAAAGCACCTTTTTTCGCTTTCGGCAACCTCCGGAGCAAAAAAGAAAAACGTCCAGCTTTTGCTGCCACAGCAAAGGTGCCAGCGGGGAAAAGTGATGCTGGTCCTCACTGCCTCCTGGAACCTCTTCAAATGCCCCAGACAATTTGGCCCTCTCTGCTTTCCTGCGGACTCCATCCTCAAAAGCACCTGTTTTCGCTTTCGGCAACCTCCGGAGCAAAAAAGACAAACGTCCAGCTTTTGCTGCCACAGCAAAGGTGCCAGCGGGGAAAAGTAATGCTGGTTGTCACTGTCTCCTGGAACCCCTTCAAATGCCCCAGACAATTTGGCCCACTCTGCTTTCCTGCGGACTCCATCCTCAAAAGCACCTTTTTTCGCTTTCGGCAACCTCCGGAGCAAAAAAGACAAACGTCCAGCTTTTGCTGCCACAGCAAAGGTGCCAGCGGGGAAAAGTGATGCTGGTCCTCATTGCCTCCTGGAACCCTTTCAAATGCCCCAGACAATTTGGCCCTCTCTGCTTTCCTGTGGACTCCATCCTCAAAAGCACCTTTTTTCGCTTTCGGCAACCTCCGGAGCAAAAAAGACAAACGTCCAGCTTTTGCTGCCACAGCAAAGGTGCCAGCGGGAAAAAGTAATGCTGGTTCTCACTGCCTCCTGGAACTCTTTCAAATGCCCCAGACAATTTGGCCCTCTCTGCTTTCCTGCGGACTCCATCCTCAAAAGCACCTGTTTTCGCTTTCTGCATCCTCCGGAGCAAAAAAGACAAACGTCCAGCTTTTGCTGCCACAGCAAAGGTGCCAGAGGGGAAAAGTAATGCTGGTCCTCACTGCCTCCTGGAACCCTTTAAAATGCCCCAGACAATTTGGCCCTCTCTGCTTTCCTGCGGACTCCATCCTCAAAAGCACCTTTTTTCGCTTTTGGCAAACTCAGGAGCAAAAAAGACAAACGTCCAGCTTTTGCTGCCACAGCAAAGGTGCCAGCGGGGAAAAGTGATGCTGGTCCTCATTGCCTCCTGGAACCTCTTCAAATGCCCCAGACAATTTGGCCCTCTCTGCTTTCCTGCGGACTCCATCCTCAAAAGCACCTTTTTTCGCTTTCGGCAACCTCCGGAGGAAAAAAGACAAACATCCAGCTTTTGCTGCCACAGCAAAGGTGCCAGCGGGGAAAAGTGATGCTGGTCCTCACTGCCTCCTGGAACCTCTTCAAATGCCCCAGACAATTTGGCCCTCTCTGCTTTCCTGCGGACTCCATCCTCAAAAGCACCTTTTTTCGCTTTCGGCAACCTCCGGAGCAAAAAAGACAAACGTCCAGCTTTTGCTGCCACAGCAAAGGTGCCAGCGGGGAAAAGTGATGCTGGTCCTCATTGCCTCCTGGAACCTCTTCAAATGCCCCAGTCAATTTGGCCCTCTCTGCTTTCCTGCGGACTCCATCCTCAAAAGCACCTGTTTTCGCTTTCGGCAACCTCCGGAGCAAAAAAGACAAACGTCCAGCTTTTGCTGCCACAGCAAAGGTGCCAGCGGGGAAAAGTGATGCTGGTCCTCACTGCCTCCTGGAACCTCTTCAAATGCCCCAGACAATTTGGCCCTCTCTGCTTTCCTGCGGACTCCATCCTCAAAAGCACCTTTTTTCGCTTTCGGCAACCTCCGGAGCAAAAAAGACAAACGTCCAGCTTTTGCTGCCACAGCAAAGGTGCCAGCGGGGAATAGTAATGCTGGTTCTCACTGCCTCCTGGAACCTCTTCAAATGCCCCAGACAATTTGGCCCTCTCTGCTTTCCTGCGGACTCCATCCTCAAAAGCACCTGTTTTCGCTTTCGGCAGCCTCCGGAGCAAAAAAGACAAACGTCCAGCTTTTGCTGCCACAGCAAAGGTGCCAGCGGGGAAAAGTAATGCTGGTTCTCACTGTCTCCTGGAACCCCTTCAAATGCCCCAGACAATTTGGCCCTCTCTGCTTTCCTGCGGACTCCATCCTCAAAAGCACCTTTTTTCGCTTTTGGCAACCTCCGGAGCAAAAAAGACAAACGTCCAGCTTTTGCTGCCACAGCAAAGGTGCCAGCGGGGAAAAGTAATGCTGGTCCTCATTGCCTCCTGGAACCTCTTCAAATGCCCCAGACAATTTGGCCCTCTCTGCTTTCCTGCGGACTCCATCCTCAAAAGCACCTTTTTTCGCTTTCGGCAACCTCAGGAGCAAAAAAGACAAACGTCCAGGTTTTGCTGCCACAGCAAAGGTGCCAGCGGGAAAAAGTAATGCTGGTTCTCAGTGCCTCCTGGAACTCTTTCAAATGCCCCAGACAATTTGGCCCTCTCTGCTTTCCTGCGGACTCCATCCTCAAAAGCACCTGTTTTCGCTTTCGGCAGCCTCCGGAGCAAAAAAGACAAACGTCCAGCTTTTGCTGCCACAGCAAACGTGCCAGCGGGGAAAAGTAATGCTGGTTCTCACTGCCTCCTGGAACCCTTTCAAATGCCCCAGACAATTTGGCCCTCTCTGGTTTCCTGGGACTCCATCCTCAAAAGCACCTTTTTTCGCTTTCGGCAACCTCCAGAGCAAAAAAGACAAACGTCCAGCTTTTGCTGCCACAGCAAAGGTGCCAGCAGGGAAAAGTGATGCTGGTCCTCACTGCCTCCTGGAACCTCATCAAATGCCTCAGACAATTTGGCCCTCTCTGCTTTCCTGCGGACTCCATCCTCAAAAGCACCTTTTTTCGCTTTCGGCAACCTCCAGAGCAAAAAAGACAAACGTCCAGCTTTTGCTGCCACAGCAAAGGTGCCAGCGGGGAAAAGTAATGCTGGTTCTCACTGCCTCCTGGAACCCCTTCAAATGCCCCAGACAATTTGGCCCTCTCTGCTTTCCTGCGGACTCCATCCTCAAAAGCACCTTTTTTCGCTTTCGGCAGCCTCCGGAGCAAAAAAGACAAACGTCCAGCTTTTGCTGCCACAGCAAAGGTGCCAGCGGGGAAAAGTGATGCTGGTCCTCATTGCCTCCTGGAACCTCTTCAAATGCCGCAGACAATTTGGCCCTCTCTGCTTTTCTGCGGACTCCATCCTCAAAAGCACCTTTTTTCGCTTTCGGCAGCCTCCGGAGCAAAAAAGACAAACATCCAGCTTTTGCTGCCACAGCAAAGGTGCCAGAGGGGAAAAGTAATGCTGGTCCTCACTGCCTCCTGGAACCCTTTAAAATGCCCCAGACAATTTGGCCCTCTCTGCTTTCCTGCGGACTCCATCCTCAAAAGCACCTTTTTTCGCTTTTGGCAAACTCAGGAGCAAAAAAGACAAACGTCCAGCTTTTGCTGCCACAGCAAAGGTGCCAGCGGGGAAAAGTGATGCTGGTCCTCATTGCCTCCTGGAACCTCTTCAAATGCCCCAGACAATTTGGCCCTCTCTGCTTTCCTGCGGACTCCATCCTCAAAAGCACCTTTTTTCGCTTTCGGCAACCTCCGGAGGAAAAAAGACAAACATCCAGCTTTTGCTGCCACAGCAAAGGTGCCAGCGGGGAAAAGTGATGCTGGTCCTCACTGCCTCCTGGAACCTCTTCAAATGCCCCAGACAATTTGGCCCTCTCTGCTTTCCTGCGGACTCCATCCTCAAAAGCACCTTTTTTCGCTTTCGGCAACCTCCGGAGCAAAAAAGACAAACGTCCAGCTTTTGCTGCCACAGCAAAGGTGCCAGCGGGGAAAAGTGATGCTGGTCCTCATTGCCTCCTGGAACCTCTTCAAATGCCCCAGTCAATTTGGCCCTCTCTGCTTTCCTGCGGACTCCATCCTCAAAAGCACCTGTTTTCGCTTTCGGCAACCTCCGGAGCAAAAAAGACAAACGTCCAGCTTTTGCTGCCACAGCAAAGGTGCCAGCGGGGAAAAGTGATGCTGGTCCTCACTGCCTCCTGGAACCTCTTCAAATGCCCCAGACAATTTGGCCCTCTCTGCTTTCCTGCGGACTCCATCCTCAAAAGCACCTTTTTTCGCTTTCGGCAACCTCCGGAGCAAAAAAGACAAACGTCCAGCTTTTGCTGCCACAGCAAAGGTGCCAGCGGGGAATAGTAATGCTGGTTCTCACTGCCTCCTGGAACCTCTTCAAATGCCCCAGACAATTTGGCCCTCTCTGCTTTCCTGCGGACTCCATCCTCAAAAGCACCTGTTTTCGCTTTCGGCAGCCTCCGGAGCAAAAAAGACAAACGTCCAGCTTTTGCTGCCACAGCAAAGGTGCCAGCGGGGAAAAGTAATGCTGGTTCTCACTGTCTCCTGGAACCCCTTCAAATGCCCCAGACAATTTGGCCCTCTCTGCTTTCCTGCGGACTCCATCCTCAAAAGCACCTTTTTTCGCTTTTGGCAACCTCAGGAGCAAAAAAGACAAACGTCCAGCTTTTGCTGCCACAGCAAAGGTGCCAGCGGGGAAAAGTAATGCTGGTCCTCATTGCCTCCTGGAACCTCTTCAAATGCCCCAGACAATTTGGCCCTCTCTGCTTTCCTGCGGACTCCATCCTCAAAAGCACCTTTTTTCGCTTTCGGCAACCTCAGGAGCAAAAAAGACAAACGTCCAGGTTTTGCTGCCACAGCAAAGGTGCCAGCGGGAAAAAGTAATGCTGGTTCTCAGTGCCTCCTGGAACTCTTTCAAATGCCCCAGACAATTTGGCCCTCTCTGCTTTCCTGCGGACTCCATCCTCAAAAGCACCTGTTTTCGCTTTCGGCAGCCTCCGGAGCAAAAAAGACAAACGTCCAGCTTTTGCTGCCACAGCAAACGTGCCAGCGGGGAAAAGTAATGCTGGTTCTCACTGCCTCCTGGAACCCTTTCAAATGCCCCAGACAATTTGGCCCTCTCTGGTTTCCTGGGACTCCATCCTCAAAAGCACCTTTTTTCGCTTTCGGCAACCTCCAGAGCAAAAAAGACAAACGTCCAGCTTTTGCTGCCACAGCAAAGGTGCCAGCAGGGAAAAGTGATGCTGGTCCTCACTGCCTCCTGGAACCTCATCAAATGCCTCAGACAATTTGGCCCTCTCTGCTTTCCTGCGGACTCCATCCTCAAAAGCACCTTTTTTCGCTTTCGGCAACCTCCAGAGCAAAAAAGACAAACGTCCAGCTTTTGCTGCCACAGCAAAGGTGCCAGCGGGGAAAAGTAATGCTGGTTCTCACTGCCTCCTGGAACCCCTTCAAATGCCCCAGACAATTTGGCCCTCTCTGCTTTCCTGCGGACTCCATCCTCAAAAGCACCTTTTTTCGCTTTCGGCAGCCTCCGGAGCAAAAAAGACAAACGTCCAGCTTTTGCTGCCACAGCAAAGGTGCCAGCGGGGAAAAGTGATGCTGGTCCTCATTGCCTCCTGGAACCTCTTCAAATGCCGCAGACAATTTGGCCCTCTCTGCTTTTCTGCGGACTCCATCCTCAAAAGCACCTTTTTTCGCTTTCGGCAGCCTCCGGAGCAAAAAAGACAAACATCCAGCTTTTGCTGCCACAGCAAAGGTGCCAGCGGGGAAAAGTGATGCTGGTCCTCACTGCCTCCTGGAACCTCTTCAAATGCCCCAGACAATTTGGCCCTCTCTGCTTTCCTGTGGACTCCATCCTCAAAGGACCTTTTTTCGCTTTCGGCAACCTCCAGAGCAAAAAAGACCAACGTCCAGCTTTTGCTGCCACAGCAAAGGTGCCAGCGGGGAATAGTAATGCTGGTTCTCACTGCCTCCTGGAACCTCTTCAAATGCCCCAGACAATTTGGCCCTCTCTGCTTTCCTGCGGACTCCATCCTCAAAAGCACCTGTTTTCGCTTTCGGCAGCCTCCGGAGCAAAAAAGACAAACGTCCAGCTTTTGCTGCCACAGCAAAGATGCCAGCGGGGAAAAGTAATGCTGGTTCTCACTGTCTCCTGGAACCCCTTCAAATGCCCCAGACAATTTGGCCCTCTCTGCTTTCCTGCGGACTCCATCCTCAAAAGCACCTTTTTTCGCTTTTGGCAAACTCAGGAGCAAAAAAGACAAACGTCCAGCTTTTGCTGCCACAGCAAAGGTGCCAGCGGAGAAAAGTAATGCTGGTCCTCATTGCCTCCTGGAACCTCTTCAAATGCCACAGACAATTTGGCCCTCTCTGCTTTCCTGCGGACTCCATCCTCAAAAGCACCTTTTTTCGCTTTCGGCAACCTCCGGAGCAAAAAAGACAAACGTCCAGCTTTTGCTGCCACAGCAAAGGTGCCAGCGGGAAAAAGTAATGCTGGTTCTCACTGCCTCCTGGAACTCTTTCAAATGCCCCAGACAATTTGGCCCTCTCTGCTTTCCTGCGGACTCCATCCTCAAAAGCACCTGTTTTCGCTTTCTGCATCCTCCGGAGCAAAAAAGACAAACGTCCAGCTTTTGCTGCCACAGCAAAGGTGCCAGCGGGGAAAAGTGATGCTGGTCCTCACTGCCTCCTGGAACCTCTTCAAATGCCCCAGAGTATTTGGCCCTCTCTGCTTTCCTGCGGACTCCATCCTCAAAAGCACCTGTTTTCGCTTTCGGCAACCTCAGGAGCAAAAAAGAAAAACGTCCAGCTTTTGCTGCCAC
Source organism: Vanellus vanellus (assembly GCF_965231255.1). Classification (NCBI taxonomy): domain Eukaryota; kingdom Metazoa; phylum Chordata; class Aves; order Charadriiformes; family Charadriidae; genus Vanellus; species Vanellus vanellus. The sequence goes on from NW_028128133.1 coordinate 287,613, forward strand.
AGCAAAGGTGCCAGCGGGGAAAAGTAATGCTGGTCCTCATTGCCTCCTGGAACCTCTTCAAATGCCCCAGACAATTTGGACCTCTCTGCTTTCCTGCGGACTCCATCCTCAAAAGCACCTTTTTTCGCTTTCGGTAACCTCCGGAGCAAAAAAGACAAACGTCCAGCTTTTGCTGCCACAGCAAAGGTGCCAGCGGGGAAAAGTAATGCTGGTCCTCATTGCCTCCTGGAACCTCTTCAAATGCCCCAGACAATTTGGCCCTCTCTGCTTTCCTGCGGACTCCATCCTCAAAAGCACCTTTTTTCGCTTTTGGCAACCTCAGGATCAAAAAAGAAAAACGTCCAGCTTTTGCTGCCACAGCAAAGGTGCCAGCGGGGAAAAGTAATGCTGGTTCTCACTGCCTCCTGGAACCCTTTCAAATGCCCCAGACAATTTGGCCCACTCTGCTTTCCTGCGGACTCCATCCTCAAAAGCACCTTTTTTCGCTTTCGGTAACCTCCGGAGCAAAAAAGACAAACGTCCAGCTTTTGCTGCCACAGCAAAGGTGCCAGCGGGGAAAAGTAATGCTGGTTCTCACTGTCTCCTGGAACCCTTTCAAATGCCACAGACAATTTGGCCCTCTCTGCTTTCTTGCGGACTCCATCCTCAAAAGCACCTTTTTTCGATTTCGGCAACCTCCGGAGCAAAAAAGACAAACGTCCAGCTTTTGCTGCCACAGCAAAGGTGCCAGCGGGGAAAAGTAATGCTGGTTCTCACTGCCTCCTGGAACCCTTGCAAATGCCACAGACAATTTGGCCCTCTCTGCTTTCCTGCGGACTCCATCCTCAAAAGCACCTGTTTTCGCTTTCGGCAACCTCCGGAGCAAAAAAGACAAACGTCCAGCTTTTGCTGCCACAGCAAAGGTGCCAGCAGGGAAAGGTAATGCTGGTTCTCACTGTCTCCTGGAACCCCTTCAAATGCCCCAGACAATTTGGCCCTCTCTGCTTTCCTGCGGACTCCATCCTTAAAAGCACCTGTTTTCGCTTTCGACAGCCTCCGGAGCAAAAAAGACAAACGTCCAGCTTTTGCTGCCACAGCAAAGGTGCCAGCGGGGAAAAGTGATGCTGGTCCTCACTGCCTCCTGGAACCTCTTCAAATGCCACAGACAATTTGGCCCTCTCTGCTTTCCTGTGGACTCCATCCTCAAAAGCACCTGTTTTCGCTTTCGGCAACCTCCGGAGCAAAAAAGACAAACGTCCAGCTTTTGCTGCCACAGCAAAGGTGCCAGCGGGGAAAAGTGATGCTGGTCCTCATTGCCTCCTGGAACCTCTTCAAATGCCACAGACAATTTGGCACTCTCTGCTTTCCTGCAGACTCCATCCTCAAAAGCACCTGTTTTCGCTTTCGGCAACCTCCGGAGCAAAAAAGACAAACGTCCAGCTTTTGCTGCCACAGCAAAGGTGCCAGCGGGGAATAGTAATGCTGGTTCTCACTGCCTCCTGGAACCTCTTCAAATGCCACAGACAATTTGGCCCTCTCTGCTTTCCTGCGGTTTCCATCCTCAAAAGCACCTGTTTTCGCTTTCGGCAGCCTCCGGAGCAAAAAAGAAAAACGTCCAGCTTTTGCTGCCACAGCAAAGGTGCCAGCGGGGAAAAGTAATGCTGGTTCTCACTGTCTCCTGGAACCCCTTCAAATGCCCCAGACAATTTGGCCCTCTCTGCTTTCCTGCGGACTCCATCCTCAAAAGCACCTTTTTTCGCTTTCGGCAGCCTCCGGAGCAAAAAAGACAAACGTCCAGCTTTTGCTGCCACAGCAAATGTGCCAGCGGGGAAAAGTGATGCTGGTTCTCACTGCCTCCTGGAACCTCTTCAAATGCCCCAGACAATTTGGCCCTCTCTGCTTTCCTGCGGACTCCATCCTCAAAAGCACCTTTTTTCGCTTTCGGCAACCTCAGGAGCAAAAAAGACAAACGTCCAGCTTTTGCTGCCACAGCAAAGGTGCCAGTGGGGAAAAGTAATGCTGGTTCTCACTGCCTCCTGGAACTCTTTCAAATGCCCCAGACAATTTGGCCGTCTCTGCTTTCCTGCGGACTCCATCCTCAAAAGCACCTTTTTTCGCTTTCGGCAGCCTCCGGAGCAAAAAAGACAAACGTCCAGCTTTTGCTGCCACAGCAAAGGTGCCAGCGGGGAAAAGTAATGCTGGTTCTCACTGCCTCCTGGAACCCTTTCAAATGCCCCAGACAATTTGGCCCTCTCTGCTTTCCTGCGGACTCCATCCTCAAAAGCACCTTTTTTCGCTTTTGGCAACCTCCGGAGCAAAAAAGACAAACGTCCAGCTTTTGCTGCCACAGCAAATGTGCCAGCGGGGAAAAGTGATGCTGGTTCTCACTGCCTCCTGGAACCTCTTCAAATGCCCCAGACAATTTGGCCCTCTCTGCTTTCCTGCGGACTCCATCCTCAAAAGCACCTTTTTTCGCTTTCGGCAACCTCAGGAGCAAAAAAGACAAACGTCCAGCTTTTGCTGCCACAGCAAAGGTGCCAGCGGGGAAAAGTAATGCTGGTTCTCACTGCCTCCTGGAACTCTTTCAAATGCCCCAGACAATTTGGCCCTCTCTGCTTTCCTGCGGACTCCATCCTCAAAAGCACCTGTTTTCGCTTTCGGCAACCTCAGGAGCAAAAAAGAAAAACGTCCAGCTTTTGCTGCAACAGCAAAGGTGCCAGCGGGGAAAAGTGATGCTGGTCCTCATTGCCTCCTGGAACCCTTTCAAATGCCCCAGACAATTTGGCCCTCTCTGCTTTCCTGCGGAATCCATCCTCAAAAGCACCTTTTTTCGCTTTTGGCAACCTCAGGAGCAAAAAAGACAAACGTCCAGCTTTTGCTGCCACAGCAAAGGTGCCAGCGGGGAAAAGTAATGCTGGTCCTCATTGCCTCCTGGAACCTCTTCAAATGCCCCAGACAATTTGGCCCTCTCTGCTTTCCTGCGGACTCCATCCTCAAAAGCACCTTTTTTCGCTTTCGGTAACCTCCGGAGCAAAAAAGACAAACGTCCAGCTTTTGCTGCCACAGCAAAGGTGCCAGCGGGGAAAAGTAATGCTGGTCCTCATTGCCTCCTGGAACCTCTTCAAATGCCCCAGACAATTTGGCCCTCTCTGCTTTCCTGCGGACTCCATCCTCAAAAGCACCTTTTTTCGCTTTTGGCAACCTCAGGATCAAAAAAGAAAAACGTCCAGCTTTTGCTGCCACAGCAAAGGTGCCAGCGGGGAAAAGTAATGCTGGTTCTCACTGCCTCCTGGAACCCTTTCAAATGCCCCAGACAATTTGGCCCACTCTGCTTTCCTGCGGACTCCATCCTCAAAAGCACCTTTTTTCGCTTTCGGTAACCTCCGGAGCAAAAAAGACAAACGTCCAGCTTTTGCTGCCACAGCAAAGGTGCCAGCGGGGAAAAGTAATGCTGGTTCTCACTGTCTCCTGGAACCCTTTCAAATGCCACAGACAATTTGGCCCTCTCTGCTTTCTTGCGGACTCCATCCTCAAAAGCACCTTTTTTCGATTTCGGCAACCTCCGGAGCAAAAAAGACAAACGTCCAGCTTTTGCTGCCACAGCAAAGGTGCCAGCGGGGAAAAGTAATGCTGGTTCTCACTGCCTCCTGGAACCCTTGCAAATGCCACAGACAATTTGGCCCTCTCTGCTTTCCTGCGGACTCCATCCTCAAAAGCACCTGTTTTCGCTTTCGGCAACCTCCGGAGCAAAAAAGACAAACGTCCAGCTTTTGCTGCCACAGCAAAGGTGCCAGCAGGGAAAGGTAATTCTGGTTCTCACTGTCTCCTGGAACCCCTTCAAATGCCCCAGACAATTTGGCCCTCTCTGCTTTCCTGCGGACTCCATCCTTAAAAGCACCTGTTTTCGCTTTCGGCAGCCTCCGGAGCAAAAAAGACAAACGTCCAGCTTTTGCTGCCACAGCAAAGGTGCCAGCGGGGAAAAGTGATGCTGGTCCTCACTGCCTCCTGGAACCTCTTCAAATGCCACAGACAATTTGGCCCTCTCTGCTTTCCTGTGGACTCCATCCTCAAAAGCACCTGTTTTCGCTTTCGGCAACCTCCGGAGCAAAAAAGACAAACGTCCAGCTTTTGCTGCCACAGCAAAGGTGCCAGCGGGGAAAAGTGATGCTGGTCCTCATTGCCTCCTGGAACCTCTTCAAATGCCACAGACAATTTGGCACTCTCTGCTTTCCTGCAGACTCCATCCTCAAAAGCACCTGTTTTCGCTTTCGGCAACCTCCGGAGCAAAAAAGACAAACGTCCAGCTTTTGCTGCCACAGCAAAGGTGCCAGCGGGGAATAGTAATGCTGGTTCTCACTGCCTCCTGGAACCTCTTCAAATGCCACAGACAATTTGGCCCTCTCTGCTTTCCTGCGGTTTCCATCCTCAAAAGCACCTGTTTTCGCTTTCGGCAGCCTCCGGAGCAAAAAAGAAAAACGTCCAGCTTTTGCTGCCACAGCAAAGGTGCCAGCGGGGAAAAGTAATGCTGGTTCTCACTGTCTCCTGGAACCCCTTCAAATGCCCCAGACAATTTGGCCCTCTCTGCTTTCCTGCGGACTCCATCCTCAAAAGCACCTTTTTTCGCTTTCGACAGCCTCCGGAGCAAAAAAGACAAACGTCCAGCTTTTGCTGCCACAGCAAAGGTGCCAGCGGGGAAAAGTGATGCTGGTTCTCACTGCCTCCTGGAACCTCTTCAAATGCCCCAGACAATTTGGCCCTCTCTGCTTTCCTGCGGACTCCATCCTCAAAAGCACCTTTTTTCGCTTTCGGCAACCTCAGGAGCAAAAAAGACAAACGTCCAGCTTTTGCTGCCACAGCAAAGGTGCCAGCGGGGAAAAGTAATGCTGGTTCTCACTGCCTCCTGGAACTCTTTCAAATGCCCCAGACAATTTGGCCGTCTCTGCTTTCCTGCGGACTCCATCCTCAAAAGCACCTTTTTTCGCTTTCGGCAGCCTCCGGAGCAAAAAAGACAAACGTCCAGCTTTTGCTGCCACAGCAAAGGTGCCAGCGGGGAAAAGTAATGCTGGTTCTCACTGCCTCCTGGAACCCTTTCAAATGCCCCAGACAATTTGGCCCTCTCTGCTTTCCTGCGGACTCCATCCTCAAAAGCACCTTTTTTCGCTTTTGGCAACCTCCGGAGCAAAAAAGACAAACGTCCAGCTTTTGCTGCCACAGCAAATGTGCCAGCGGGGAAAAGTGATGCTGGTTCTCACTGCCTCCTGGAACCTCTTCAAATGCCCCAGACAATTTGGCCCTCTCTGCTTTCCTGCGGACTCCATCCTCAAAAGCACCTTTTTTCGCTTTCGGCAACCTCAGGAGCAAAAAAGACAAACGTCCAGCTTTTGCTGCCACAGCAAAGGTGCCAGCGGGGAAAAGTAATGCTGGTTCTCACTGCCTCCTGGAACTCTTTCAAATGCCCCAGACAATTTGGCCCTCTCTGCTTTCCTGCGGACTCCATCCTCAAAAGCACCTGTTTTCGCTTTCGGCAACCTCAGGAGCAAAAAAGAAAAACGTCCAGCTTTTGCTGCAACAGCAAAGGTGCCAGCGGGGAAAAGTGATGCTGGTCCTCATTGCCTCCTGGAACCCTTTCAAATGCCCCAGACAATTTGGCCCTCTCTGCTTTCCTGCGGAATCCATCCTCAAAAGCACCTTTTTTCGCTTTTGGCAACCTCAGGAGCAAAAAAGACAAACGTCCAGCTTTTGCTGCCACAGCAAAGGTGCCAGCGGGGTAAAGTAATGCTGGTCCTCATTGCCTCCTGGAACCTCTTCAAATGCCCCAGACAATTTGGCCCTCTCTGCTTTCCTGCGGACTCCATCCTCAGAAGCACCTTTTTTCGCTTTCGGTAACCTCCGGAGCAAAAAAGACAAACGTCCAGCTTTTGCTGCCACAGCAAAGGTGCCAGCGGGGAAAAGTAATGCTGGTCCTCATTGCCTCCTGGAACCTCTTCAAATGCCCCAGACAATTTGGCCCTCTCTGCTTTCCTGCGGACTCCATCCTCAAAAGCACCTTTTTTCGCTTTTGGCAACCTCAGGATCAAAAAAGAAAAACGTCCAGCTTTTGCTGCCACAGCAAAGGTGCCAGCGGGGAAAAGTAATGCTGGTTCTCACTGCCTCCTGGAACCCTTTCAAATGCCCCAGACAATTTGGCCCACTCTGCTTTCCTGCGGACTCCATCCTCAAAAGCACCTTTTTTCGCTTTCGGTAACCTCCGGAGCAAAAAAGACAAACGTCCAGCTTTTGCTGCCACAGCAAAGGTGCCAGCGGGGAAAAGTAATGCTGGTTCTCACTGTCTCCTGGAACCCTTTCAAATGCCACAGACAATTTGGCCCTCTCTGCTTTCTTGCGGACTCCATCCTCAAAAGCACCTTTTTTCGATTTCGGCAACCTCCGGAGCAAAAAAGACAAACGTCCAGCTTTTGCTGCCACAGCAAAGGTGCCAGCGGGGAAAAGTAATGCTGGTTCTCACTGCCTCCTGGAACCCTTGCAAATGCCACAGACAATTTGGCCCTCTCTGCTTTCCTGCGGACTCCATCCTCAAAAGCACCTGTTTTCGCTTTCGGCAACCTCCGGAGCAAAAAAGACAAACGTCCAGCTTTTGCTGCCACAGCAAAGGTGCCAGCAGGGAAAGGTAATTCTGGTTCTCACTGTCTCCTGGAACCCCTTCAAATGCCCCAGACAATTTGGCCCTCTCTGCTTTCCTGCGGACTCCATCCTTAAAAGCACCTGTTTTCGCTTTCGGCAGCCTCCGGAGCAAAAAAGACAAACGTCCAGCTTTTGCTGCCACAGCAAAGGTGCCAGCGGGGAAAAGTGATGCTGGTCCTCACTGCCTCCTGGAACCTCTTCAAATGCCACAGACAATTTGGCCCTCTCTGCTTTCCTGTGGACTCCATCCTCAAAAGCACCTGTTTTCGCTTTCGGCAACCTCCGGAGCAAAAAAGACAAACGTCCAGCTTTTGCTGCCACAGCAAAGGTGCCAGCGGGGAAAAGTGATGCTGGTCCTCATTGCCTCCTGGAACCTCTTCAAATGCCACAGACAATTTGGCACTCTCTGCTTTCCTGCAGACTCCATCCTCAAAAGCACCTGTTTTCGCTTTCGGCAACCTCCGGAGCAAAAAAGACAAACGTCCAGCTTTTGCTGCCACAGCAAAGGTGCCAGCGGGGAATAGTAATGCTGGTTCTCACTGCCTCCTGGAACCTCTTCAAATGCCACAGACAATTTGGCCCTCTCTGCTTTCCTGCGGTTTCCATCCTCAAAAGCACCTGTTTTCGCTTTCGGCAGCCTCCGGAGCAAAAAAGAAAAACGTCCAGCTTTTGCTGCCACAGCAAAGGTGCCAGCGGGGAAAAGTAATGCTGGTTCTCACTGTCTCCTGGAACCCCTTCAAATGCCCCAGACAATTTGGCCCTCTCTGCTTTCCTGCGGACTCCATCCTCAAAAGCACCTTTTTTCGCTTTCGACAGCCTCCGGAGCAAAAAAGACAAACGTCCAGCTTTTGCTGCCACAGCAAATGTGCCAGCGGGGAAAAGTGATGCTGGTTCTCACTGCCTCCTGGAACCTCTTCAAATGCCCCAGACAATTTGGCCCTCTCTGCTTTCCTGCGGACTCCATCCTCAAAAGCACCTTTTTTCGCTTTCGGCAACCTCAGGAGCAAAAAAGACAAACGTCCAGCTTTTGCTGCCACAGCAAAGGTGCCAGCGGGGAAAAGTAATGCTGGTTCTCACTGCCTCCTGGAACTCTTTCAAATGCCCCAGACAATTTGGCCGTCTCTGCTTTCCTGCGGACTCCATCCTCAAAAGCACCTTTTTTCGCTTTCGGCAGCCTCCGGAGCAAAAAAGACAAACGTCCAGCTTTTGCTGCCACAGCAAAGGTGCCAGCGGGGAAAAGTAATGCTGGTTCTCACTGCCTCCTGGAACCCTTTCAAATGCCCCAGACAATTTGGCCCTCTCTGCTTTCCTGCGGACTCCATCCTCAAAAGCACCTTTTTTCGCTTTTGGCAACCTCCGGAGCAAAAAAGACAAACGTCCAGCTTTTGCTGCCACAGCAAATGTGCCAGCGGGGAAAAGTGATGCTGGTTCTCACTGCCTCCTGGAACCTCTTCAAATGCCCCAGACAATTTGGCCCTCTCTGCTTTCCTGCGGACTCCATCCTCAAAAGCACCTTTTTTCGCTTTCGGCAACCTCAGGAGCAAAAAAGACAAACGTCCAGCTTTTGCTGCCACAGCAAAGGTGCCAGCGGGGAAAAGTAATGCTGGTTCTCACTGCCTCCTGGAACTCTTTCAAATGCCCCAGACAATTTGGCCCTCTCTGCTTTCCTGCGGGCTCCATCCTCAAAAGCACCTGTTTTCGCTTTCGGCATCCTCCGGAGCAAAAAAGACAAACGTCCAGCTTTTGCTGCCACAGCAAAGGTGCCAGCGGGGAAAAGTAATGCTGGTTCTCACTGCCTCCTGGAACCCTTTCAAATGCCCCAGACAATTTGGCCCTCTCTGCTTTCCTGCGGACTCCATCCTCAAAAGCACCTGTTTTCGCTTTTGGCAGCCTCCGGAGCAAAAAAGACAAACGTCCAGGTTTTGCTGCCACAGCAAATGTGCCAGCGGGGAAAAGTGATGCTGGTCCTCATTGCCTCCTGGAACGTCTTCAAATGCCCCAGACAATTTGGCCGTCTCTGCTTTCCTGCGGACTCCATCCTCAAAAGCACCTGTTTTCGCTTTCGGCATCCTCCGGAGCAAAAAAGACAAACGTCCAGCTTTTGCTGCCACAGCAAAGGTGCCAGCGGGGAAAAGTGATGCTGGTCCTCATTGCCTCCTGGAACCTCTTCAAATACCACAGACAATTTGGCCCTCTCTGCTTTCCTGCGGACTCCATCCTCAAAAGCACCTGTTTTCGCTTTTGGCAGCCTCCGGAGCAAAAAAGACAAACGTCCAGGTTTTGCTGCCACAGCAAATGTGCCAGCGGGGAAAAGTGATGCTGGTCCTCACTGCCTCCTGGAACTCTTTCAAATGCCCCAGACAATTTGGCCCTCTCTGCTTTCCTGCGGACTCCATCCTCAAAAGCACCTGTTTTCGCTTTCGGCAGCCTCTGGAGCAAAAAAGACAAACGTCCAGCTTTTGCTGCCACAGCAAATGTGCCAGCGGGGAAAAGTGATGCTGGTTCTCACTGCCTCCTGGAACCTCTTCAAATGCCCCAGACAATTTGGCCCTCTCTGCTTTCCTGCGGACTCCATCCTCAAAAGCACCTGTTTTCGCTTTCGGCAACCTCCGGAGCAAAAAAGACAAACGTCCAGCTTTTGCTGCCACAGCAAAGGTGCCAGCGGGGAAAAGTAATGCTGGTTCTCACTGTCTCCTGGAACTCTTTCAAATGCCACAGACAATTTGGCCCTCTCTGCTTTCCTGCGGACTCCATCCTCAAAAGCACCTTTTTTCGCTTTCGGCAGCCTCCGAAGCAAAAAAGACAAACGTCCAGCTTTTGCTGCCACAGCAAAGGTGCCAGCGGGGAAAAGTAATGCTGGTTCTCACTGCCTCCTGGAACCCTTTCAAATGCCCCAGACAATTTGGCCCTCTCTGCTTTCCTGCGGACTCCATCCTCAAAAGCACCTTTTTTCGCTTTTGGCAACCTCCGGAGCAAAAAAGACAAACGTCCAGCTTTTGCTGCCACAGCAAATGTGCCAGCGGGGAAAAGTGATGCTGGTTCTCACTGCCTCCTGGAACCTCTTCAAATGCCCCAGACAATTTGGCCCTCTCTGCTTTCCTGCGGACTCCATCCTCAAAAGCACCTGTTTTCGCTTTCGGCAACCTCCGGAGCAAAAAAGACAAACGTCCAGCTTTTGCTGCCAAAGCAAAGGTGCCAGCGGGGAAAAGTAATGCTGGTTCTCACTGCCTCCTGGAACTCTTTCAAATGCCCCAGACAATTTGGCCCTCTCTGCTTTCCTGCGGACTCCATCCTCAAAAGCACCTGTTTTCGCTTTCGGCAGCCTCCGGAGCAAAAAAGACAAACGTCCAGCTTTTGCTGCCACAGCAAAGGTGCCAGCGGGGAAAAGTAATGCTGGTTCTCACTGCCTCCTGGAACCCTTTCAAATGCCCCAGACAATTTGGCCCTCTCTGCTTTCCTGCGGACTCCATCCTCAAAAGCACCTGTTTTCGCTTTCGGCATCCTCCGGAGCAAAAAAGACAAACGTCCAGGTTTTGCTGCCACAGCAAAGGTGCCAGCGGGGAAAAGTGATGCTGGTCCTCACTGCCTCCTGGAACCTCTTCAAATGCCCCAGACAATTTGGCCCTCTCTGCTTTCCTGCGGACTCCATCCTCAAAAGCACCTTTTTTCGCTTTCGGCAACCTCCAGAGCAAAAAAGACAAACGTCCAGCTTTTGCTGCCACAGCAAAGGTGCCAGCGGGGAAAAGTAATGCTGATTCTCACTGTCTCCTGGAACCCCTTCAAATGCCCCAGACAATTTGGCCCTCTCTGCTTTCCTGCGGACTCCATCCTCAAAAGCACCTGTTTTCGCTTTCGGCAACCTCCGGAGCAAAAAAGACAAACGTCCAGCTTTTGCTGCCACAGCAAAGGTGCCAGCGGGGAAAGGTAATGCTAGTTCTCACTGTCTCCTGGAACCCCTTCAAATGCCCCAGACAATTTGGCCCTCTCTGCTTTCCTGCGGACTCCATCCTCAAAAGCACCCGTTTTCGCTTTCGGCATCCTCCGGAGCAAAAAAGACAAACGTCCAGGTTTTGCTGCCACAGCAAAGGTGCCAGCGGGGAAAAGTGATGCTGGTCCTCACTGCCTCCTGGAACCTCTTCAAATGCCCCAGACAATTTGGCCCTCTCTGCTTTCCTGCGGACTCCATCCTCAAAAGCACCTTTTTTCGCTTTCGGCAACCTCCAGAGCAAAAAAGACAAACGTCCAGCTTTTGCTGCCACAGCAAAGGTGCCAGCGGGGAAAAGTAATGCTGATTCTCACTGTCTCCTGGAACCCCTTCAAATGCCCCAGACAATTTGGCCCTCTCTGCTTTCCTGCGGACTCCATCCTCAAAAGCACCTGTTTTCGCTTTCGGCAACCTCCGGAGCAAAAAAGACAAACGTCCAGGTTTTGCTGCCACAGCAAAAGTGCCAGCGGGGAAAGGTAATGCTAGTTCTCACTGTCTCCTGGAACCCCTTCAAATGCCCCAGACAATTTGGCCCTCTCTGCTTTCCTGCGGACTCCATCCTCAAAAGCACCTGTTTTCGCTTTCGGCAACCTCCGGAGCAAAAAAGACAAACGTCCAGCTTTTGCTGCCACAGCAAAGGTGCCAGCGGGGAAAAGTGATGCTGGTCCTCATTGCCTCCTGGAACCTCTTCAAATGCCACAGACAATTTGGCACTCTCTGCTTTCCTGCGGACTCCATCCTCAAAAGCACCTGTTTTCGCTTTCGGCAACCTCCGGAGCAAAAAAGACAAACGTCCAGCTTTTGCTGCCACAGCAAAGGTGCCAGCGGGGAATAGTAATGCTGGTTCTCACTGCCTCCTGGAACCTCTTCAAATGCCCCAGACAATTTGACCCTCTCTGCTTTCCTGCGGTTTCCATCCTCAAAAGCACCTGTTTTCGCTTTCGGCAGCCTCCGGAGCAAAAAAGAAAAACGTCCAGCTTTTGCTGCCACAGCAAAGGTGCCAGCGGGGAAAATTAATGCTGGTTCTCACTGTGTCCTGGAACCCCTTCAAATGCCCCAGACAGTTTGGCCCTCTCTGCTTTCCTGCGGACTCAATCCTCAAAAGCACCTTTTTTCGCTTTTGGCAACCTCCGGAGCAAAAAAGACAAACGTCCAGCTTTTGCTGCCACAGCAAATGTGCCAGCGGGGAAAAGTGATGCTGGTTCTCACTGCCTCCTGGAACCTCTTCAAATGCCCCAGACAATTTGGCCCTCTCTGCTTTCCTGCGGACTCCATCCTCAAAAGCACCTGTTTTCGCTTTCGGCAACCTCCGGAGCAAAAAAGACAAACGTCCAGGTTTTGCTGCCACAGCAAAGGTGCCAGCGGGGAAAGGTAATGCTAGTTCTCACTGTCTCCTGGAACCCCTTCAAATGCCCCAGACAATTTGGCCCTCTCTGCTTTCCTGCGGACTCCATCCTCAAAAGCACCTTTTTTCGCTTTCGGCAGCCTCCGGAGCAAAAAAGACAAACGTCCAGCTTTTGCTGCCACAGCAAAGGTGCCAGCGGGGAAAAGTAATGCTGGTTCTCACTGCCTCCTGGAACCCTTTCAAATGCCCCAGACAATTTGGCCCTCTCTGCTTTCCTGCGGACTCCATCCTCAAAAGCACCTTTTTTCGCTTTTGGCAACCTCCGGAGCAAAAAAGACAAACGTCCAGCTTTTGCTGCCACAGCAAATGTGCCAGCGGGGAAAAGTGATTCTGGTTCTCACTGCCTCCTGGAACCTCTTCAAATGCCACAGACAATTTGGCCCTCTCTGCTTTCCTGCGGACTCCATCCTCAAAAGCACCTTTTTTCGCTTTCGGCAACCTCAGGAGCAAAAAAGACAAACGTCCAGCTTTTGCTGCCACAGCAAAGGTGCCAGCGGGGAAAAGTAATGCTGGTTCTCACTGCCTCCTGGAACCTCTTCAAATGCCCCAGACAATTTGGCCCTTTCTGCTTTCCTGCGGACTCCATCCTCAAAAGCACCTTTTTTCGCTTTCGGCAACCTCAGGAGTAAAAAAGACAAACGTCCAGCTTTTGCTGCCACAGCAAAGGTGCCAGCGGGGAAAAGTAATGCTGGTTCTCACTGCCTCCTGGAACTCTTTCAAATGCCCCAGACAATTTGGCCCTCTCTGCTTTCCTGCGGACTCCATCCTCAAAAGCACCTGTTTTCGCTTTCGGCAGCCTCCGGAGCAAAAAAGACAAACGTCCAGCTTTTGCTGCCACAGCAAAGGTGCCAGCGGGGAAAAGTAATGCTGGTTCTCACTGCCTCCTGGAACCCTTTCAAATGCCCCAGACAATTTGGCCCTCTCTGCTTTCCTGCGGACTCCATCCTCAAAAGCACCTGTTTTCGCTTTCGGCATCCTCCGGAGCAAAAAAGACAAACGTCCAGGTTTTGCTGCCACAGCAAAGGTGCCAGCGGGGAAAAGTGATGCTGGTCCTCACTGCCTCCTGGAACCTCTTCAAATGCCCCAGACAATTTGGCCCTCTCTGCTTTCCTGCGGACTCCATCCTCAAAAGCACCTTTTTTCGCTTTCGGCAACCTCCAGAGCAAAAAAGACAAACGTCCAGCTTTTGCTGCCACAGCAAAGGTGCCAGCGGGGAAAAGTAATGCTGATTCTCACTGTCTCCTGGAACCCCTTCAAATGCCCCAGACAATTTGGCCCTCTCTGCTTTCCTGCGGACTCCATCCTCAAAAGCACCTGTTTTCGCTTTCGGCAACCTCCGGAGCAAAAAAGACAAACGTCCAGGTTTTGCTGCCACAGCAAAGGTGCCAGCGGGGAAAGGTAATGCTAGTTCTCACTGTCTCCTGGAACCCCTTCAAATGCCCCAGACAATTTGGCCCTCTCTGCTTTCCTGCGGACTCCATCCTCAAAAGCACCCGTTTTCGCGTTCGGCAGCCTCCGGAGCAAAAAAGACAAACGTCCAGCTTTTGCTGCCACAGCAAAGGTGCCAGCGGGGAAAAGTGATGCTGGTCCTCACTGTTCCTGGAACCTCTTCAAATGCCCCAGACAATTTGGCCGTCTCTGCTTTCCTGCGGACTCCATCCTCAAAAGCACCTGTTTTCGCTTTCGGCAACCTCCGGAGCAAAAAAGACAAACGTCCAGCTTTTGCTGCCACAGCAAAGGTGCCAGCGGGGAAAAGTGATGCTGGTCCTCATTGCCTCCTGGAACCTCTTCAAATGCCACAGACAATTTGGCACTCTCTGCTTTCCTGCGGACTCCATCCTCAAAAGCACCTGTTTTCGCTTTCGGCAACCTCCGGAGCAAAAAAGACAAACGTCCAGCTTTTGCTGCCACAGCAAAGGTGCCAGCGGGGAATAGTAATGCTGGTTCTCACTGCCTCCTGGAACCTCTTCAAATGCCCCAGACAATTTGACCCTCTCTGCTTTCCTGCGGTTTCCATCCTCAAAAGCACCTGTTTTCGCTTTCGGCAGCCTCCGGAGCAAAAAAGAAAAACGTCCAGCTTTTGCTGCCACAGCAAAGGTGCCAGCGGGGAAAATTAATGCTGGTTCTCACTGTCTCCTGGAACCCCTTCAAATGCCCCAGACAGTTTGGCCCTCTCTGCTTTCCTGCGGACTCCATCCTCAAAAGCACCTTTTTTCGCTTTTGGCAACCTCCGGAGCAAAAAAGACAAACGTCCAGCTTTTGCTGCCACAGCAAATGTGCCAGCGGGGAAAAGTGATGCTGGTTCTCACTGCCTCCTGGAACCTCTTCAAATGCCCCAGACAATTTGGCCCTCTCTGCTTTCCTGCGGACTCCATCCTCAAAAGCACCTGTTTTCGCTTTCGGCAACCTCAGGAGCAAAAAAGACAAACGTCCAGCTTTTGCTGCCACAGCAAAGGTGCCAGCGGGGAAAAGTAATGCTGGTTCTCACTGCCTCCTGGAACTCCTTCAAATGCCCCAGACAATTTGGCCCTCTCTGCTTTCCTGCGGACTCCATCCTCAAAAGCACCTTTTTTCGCTTTCGGCAGCCTCCGGAGCAAAAAAGACAAACGTCCAGCTTTTGCTGCCACAGCAAAGGTGCCAGCGGGGAAAAGTAATGCTGGTTCTCACTGCCTCCTGGAACCCTTTCAAATGCCCCAGACAATTTGGCCCTCTCTGCTTTCCTGCGGACTCCATCCTCAAAAGCACCTTTTTTCGCTTTTGGCAACCTCCGGAGCAAAAAAGACAAACGTCCAGCTTTTGCTGCCACAGCAAATGTGCCAGCGGGGAAAAGTGATGCTGGTTCTCACTGCCTCCTGGAACCTCTTCAAATGCCCCAGACAATTTGGCCCTCTCTGCTTTCCTGCGGACTCCATCCTCAAAAGCACCTTTTTTCGCTTTCGGCAACCTCAGGAGCAAAAAAGACAAACGTCCAGCTTTTGCTGCCACAGCAAAGGTGCCAGCGGGGAAAAGTAATGCTGGTTCTCACTGCCTCCTGGAACTCTTTCAAATGCCCCAGACAATTTGGCCCTCTCTGCTTTCCTGCGGACTCCATCCTCAAAAGCACCTGTTTTCGCTTTTGGCAGCCTCCGGAGCAAAAAAGACAAACGTCCAGCTTTTGCTGCAACAGCAAAGGTGCCAGCGGGGAAAAGTAATGCTGGTTCTCACTGCCTCCTGGAACCCTTTCAAATGCCCCAGACAATTTGGCCCTCTCTGCTTTCCTGCGGACTCCATCCTCAAAAGCACCTGTTTTCGCTTTTGGCAGCCTCCGTAGCAAAAAAGACAAACGTCCAGGTTTTGCTGCCACAGCAAAGGTGCCAGCGGGGAAAAGTGATGCTGGTCCTCATTGCCTCCTGGAACCTCTTCAAATGCCCCAGACAATTTGGCGCTCTCTGCTTTCCTGCGGACTCCATCCTCAAAAGCACCTGTTTTCGCTTTCGGCAACCTCCGGAGCAAAAAAGACAAACGTCCAGCTTTTGCTGCCACAGCAAAGGTGCCAGCGGGGAAAAGTGATGCTGGTCCTCATTGCCTCCTGGAACCTCTTCAAATGCCACAGACAATTTGGCACTCTCTGCTTTCCTGCGGACTCCATCCTCAAAAGCACCTTTTTTCGCTTTCGGCAACCTCAGGAGCAAAAAAGACAAACGTCCAGCTTTTGCTGCCACAGCAAAGGTGCCAGCGGGGAAAAGTAATGCTGGTTCTCACTGCCTCCTGGAACTCTTTCAAATGCCCCAGACAATTTGGCCCTCTCTGCTTTCCTGCGGACTCCATCCTCAAAAGCACCTGTTTTCGCTTTTGGCAGCCTCCGGAGCAAAAAAGACAAACGTCCAGCTTTTGCTGCAACAGCAAAGGTGCCAGCGGGGAAAAGTAATGCTGGTTCTCACTGCCTCCTGGAACCCTTTCAAATGCCCCAGACAATTTGGCCCTCTCTGCTTTCCTGCGGACTCCATCCTCAAAAGCACCTGTTTTCGCTTTTGGCAGCCTCCGTAGCAAAAAAGACAAACGTCCAGGTTTTGCTGCCACAGCAAAGGTGCCAGCGGGGAAAAGTGATGCTGGTCCTCATTGCCTCCTGGAACCTCTTCAAATGCCCCAGACAATTTGGCGCTCTCTGCTTTCCTGCGGACTCCATCCTCAAAAGCACCTGTTTTCGCTTTCGGCATCCTCCGGAGCAAAAAAGACAAACGTCCAGCTTTTGCTGCCACAGCAAAGGTGCCAGCGGGGAAAAGTGATGCTGGTCCTCACTGCCTCCTGGAACCTCTTCAAATGCCCCAGACAATTTGGCCCTCTCTGCTTTCCTGCGGACTCCATCCTCAAAAGCACCTGTTTTCGCTTTCGGCAACCTCAGGAGCAAAAAAGACAAACGTCCAGCTTTTGCTGCCACAGCAAAGGTGCCAGCGGGGAAAAGTAATGCTGGTTCTCACTGCCTCCTGGAACCTCTTCAAATGCAACAGACAATTTGACCCTCTCTGCTTTCCTGCGGACTCCATCCTCAAAAGCACCTGTTTTCGCTTTCGGCAGCCTCGGGAGCAAAAAAGACAAACGTCCAGCTTTTGCTGCCACAGCAAAGGTGCCAGCGGGGAAAAGTAATGCTGGTTCTCACTGTCTCTTGGAACCCCTTCAAATGCCCCAGACAATTTGGCCCTCTCTGCTTTCCTGCGGACTCCATCCTCAAAAGCACCTTTTTTCGCTTTTGGCAACCTCCGGAGCAAAAAAGACAAACGTCCAGCTTTTGCTGCCACAGCAAATGTGCCAGCGGGGAAAAGTGATGCTGGTTCTCACTGCCTCCTGGAACCTCTTCAAATGCCCAAGACAATTTGGCCCTCTCTGCTTTCCTGCGGACTCCATCCTCAAAAGCACCTGTTTTCGCTTTTGGCAACCTCCGGAGCAAAAAAGACAAACGTCCAGCTTTTGCTGCCACAGCAAATGTGCCAGCGGGGAAAAGTGATGCTGGTTTTCACTGCCTCCTGGAACCTCTTCAAATGCCCAAGACAATTTGGCCCTCTCTGCTTTCCTGCGGACTCCATCCTCAAAAGCACCTTTTTTCGCTTTCGGCAACCTCAGGAGCAAAAAAGACAAACGTCCACCTTTTGCTGCCACAGCAAAGGTGCCAGCGGGGAAAAGTAATGCTGGTTCTCACTGCCTCCTGGAACCCTTTCAAATGCCCCAGACAATTTGGCCCTCTCTGGTGTCCTGCGGACTCCATCCTCAAAAGCACCTTTTTTCGCTAACGGGAACCTCCGGAGCAAAAAATACAAACGTCCAGCTTTTGCTGCCACAGCAAAGGTGCCAGCGGGGAAAAGTAATGCTGGTCCTCATTGCCTCCTGGAACCTCTTCAAATGCCACAGACAATTTGGCCCTCTCTGCTTTCCTGCGGACTCCATCCTCAAAAGCACCTGTTTTCGCTTTTGGCATCCTCAGGAGCAAAAAAGACAAACGTCCACCTTTTGCTGCAACAGCAAAGGTGCCAGCGGGGAAAAGTGATGCTGGTCCTCACTGCCTCCTGGAACCTCTTCAAATGCCCCAGACAATTTGGCCCTCTCTGCTTTCCTGCGGACTCCATCCTCAAAAGCACCTGTTTTCGCTTTCGGCAACCTCCGGAGCAAAAAAGACAAACGTCCAGCTTTTGCTGCCACAGCAAAGGTGCCAGCGGGGAAAAGTGATGCTGGTCCTCATTGCCTCCTGGAACCTCTTCAAATGCAACAGACAATTTGGCACTCTCTGCTTTCCTGCGGACTCCATCGTCAAAAGCACCTGTTTTCGCTTTCGACAACCTCAGGAGCAAAAAAGACAAACGTCCAGCTTTTGCTGCCACAGCAAAGGTGCCAGCGGGGAAAAGTAATGCTGGTTCTCACTGCCTCCTGGAACCTCTTCAAATGCCCCAGACAATTTGACCCTCTCTGCTTTCCTGCGGACTCCATCCTCAAAAGCACCTGTTTTCGCTTTCGGCAGCCTCGGGAGCAAAAAAGACAAACGTCCAGCTTTTGCTGCCACAGCAAAGGTGCCAGCGGGGAAAAGTAATGCTGGTTCTCACTGCCTCCTGGAACCTTTTCAAATGCCCCAGACAATTTGGCCCTCTCTGCTTTCCTGCGGACTCCATCCTCAAAAGCACCTTTTTTCGCTTTTGGCAACCTCCGGAGCAAAAAAGACAAACGTCCAGCTTTTGCTGCCACAGCAAATGTGCCAGCGGGGAAAAGTGATGCTGGTTCTCACTGCCTCCTGGAACCTCTTCAAATGCCCCAGACAATTTGGCCCTCTCTGCTTTCCTGCGGACTCCATCCTCAAAAGCACCTGTTTTCGCTTTCGGCATCCTCAGGAGCAAAAAAGACAAACGTCCAGCTTTTGCTGCCACAGCAAATGTGCCAGCGGGGAAAAGTGATGCTGGTTTTCACTGCCTCCTGGAACCTCTTCAAATGCCCAAGACAATTTGGCCCTCTCTGCTTTCCTGCGGACTCCATCCTCAAAAGCACCTTTTTTCGCTTTCGGCAACCTCCGGAGCAAAAAAGACAAACGTCCAGGTTTTGCTGCCACAGCAAAGGTGCCAGCGGGGAAAAGTAATGCTGGTTCTCACTGCCTCCTGGAACCTCTTCAAATGCCACAGACAATTTGGCCCTCTCTGCTTTCCTGCGGACTCCATCCTCAAAAGCACCTGTTTTCGCTTTTGGCAGCCTCCGGAGCAAAAAAGACAAACGTCCAGGTTTTGCTGCCACAGCAAAGGTGCCAGCGGGGAAAAGTAATGCTGGTTCTCACTGCCTCCTGGAACTCTTTCAAATGCCCCAGACAATTTGGCCCTCTCTGCTTTCCTGCGGACTCCATCCTCAAAAGCACCTGTTTTCGCTTTCGGCAGCCTCCGGAGCAAAAAAGACAAACGTCCAGCTTTTGCTGCCACAGCAAAGGTGCCAGCGGGGAAAAGTAATGCTGGTTCTCACTGCCTCCTGGAACCCTTTCAAATGCCCCAGACAATTTGGCCCTCTCTGGTGTCCTGCGGACTCCATCCTCAAAAGCACCTTTTTTCGCTATCGGGAACCTCCGGAGCAAAAAATACAAACGTCCAGCTTTTGCTGCCACAGCAAAGGTGCCAGCGGGGAAAAGTGATGCTGATCCTCATTGCCTCCTGGAACCTCTTCAAATGCCCCAGACAATTTGGCCCTCTCTGCTTTCCTGCGGACTCCATCCTCAAAAGCACCTGTTTTCGCTTTCGGCATCCTCCGGAGCAAAAAAGACAAACGTCCAGCTTTTGCTGCCACAGCAAAGGTGCCAGCGGGGAAAAGTGATGCTGGTCCTCACTGCCTCCTGGAACCTCTTCAAATGCCCCAGACAATTTGGCCCTCTCTGCTTTCCTGCGGACTCCATCCTCAAAAGCACCTGTTTTCGCTTTCGGCAGCCTCCGTATCAAAAAAGACAAACGTCCAGCTTTTGCTGCCACAGCAAAGGTGCCAGCGGGGAAAAGTAATGCTGGTTCTCACTGCCTCCTGGAACCCTTTCAAATGCCCCAGACAATTTGGCCCTCTCTGCTTTCCTGTGGACTCCATCCTCAAAAGCACCTGTTTTCGCTTTCGGCAACCTCCGGAGCAAAAAAGACAAACGTCCAGCTTTTGCTGCCACAGCAAAGGTGCCAGCGGGGAAAAGTAATGCTGGTCCTCATTGCCTCCTGGAACCTCTTCAAATGCCCCAGACAATTTGGCCCTCTCTGCTTTCCTGCGGACTCCATCCTCAAAAGCACCTGTTTTCGCTTTCGGCAGCCTCCGGAGCAAAAAAGACAAACGTCCAGCTTTTGCTGCCACAGCAAAGGTGCCAGCGGGGAAAAGTAATGCTGGTTCTCACTGTCTCTTGGAACCCCTTCAAATGCCCCAGACAATTTGGCCCTCTCTGCTTTCCTGCGGACTCCATCCTCAAAAGCACCTGTTTTCGCTTTCGGCAGCCTCCGGAGCAAAAAAGACAAACGTCCAGCTTTTGCTGCCACAGCAAATGTGCCAGCGGGGAAAAGTGATGCTGGTTCTCACTGCCTCCTGGAACCTCTTCAAATGCCCAAGACAATTTGGCCCTCTCTGCTTTCCTGCGGACTCCATCCTCAAAAGCACCTGTTTTCGCTTTTGGCAACCTCCGGAGCAAAAAAGACAAACGTCCAGCTTTTGCTGCCACAGCAAATGTGCCAGCGGGGAAAAGTGATGCTGGTTTTCACTGCCTCCTGGAACCTCTTCAAATGCCCCAGACAATTTGGCCCTCTCTGCTTTCCTGCGGACTCCATCCTCAAAAGCACCTTTTTTCGCTTTCGGCAACCTCAGGAGCAAAAAAGACAAACGTCCAGCTTTTGCTGCCACAGCAAAGGTGCCAGCGGGGAAAAGTAATGCTGGTTCTCACTGCCTCCTGGAACCTCTTCAAATGCCACAGACAATTTGGCCCTCTCTGCTTTCCTGCGGACTCCATCCTCAAAAGCACCTGTTTTCGCTTTTGGCAACCTCAGGAGCAAAAAAGACAAACGTCCAGGTTTTGCTGCCACAGCAAAGGTGCCAGCGGGGAAAAGTAATGCTGGTTCTCACTGCCTCCTGGAACTCTTTCAAATGCCCCAGACAATTTGGCCCTCTCTGCTTTCCTGCGGACTCCATCCTCAAAAGCACCTGTTTTCGCTTTCGGCAGCCTCCGGAGCAAAAAAGACAAACGTCCAGCTTTTGCTGCCACAGCAAAGGTGCCAGCGGGGAAAAGTAATGCTGGTTCTCACTGCCTCCTGGAACCCTTTCAAATGCCTCAGACAATTTGGCCCTCTCTGGTGTCCTGCGGACTCCATCCTCAAAAGCACCTGTTTTCGCTATCGGCAACCTCCGGAGCAAAAAATACAAACGTCCAGCTTTTGCTGCCACAGCAAAGGTGCCAACGGGGAAAAGTAATGCTGGTCCTCATTGCCTCCTGGAACCTCTTCAAATGCCACAGACAATTTGGCCCTCTCTGCTTTCCTGCGGACTCCATCCTCAAAAGCACCTGTTTTCGCTTTTGGCATCCTCAGGAGCAAAAAAGACAAACGTCCAGGTTTTGCTGCCACAGCAAAGGTGCCAGCGGGGAAAAGTGATGCTGGTCCTCACTGCCTCCTGGAACCTCTTCAAATGCCCCAGACAATTTGGCCCTCTCTGCTTTCCTGCGGACTCCATCCTCAAAAGCACCTTTTTTCGCTTTTGGCAACCTCAGGAGCAAAAAAGACAAACGTCCAGCTTTTGCTGCCACAGCAAAGGTGCCAGCGGGGAAAAGTAATGCTGATTCTCACTGTCTGCTGGAACCCCTTCAAATGCCGCAGACAATTTGGCCCTCTCTGCTTTCCTGCGGACTCCATCCTCAAAAGCACCTGTTTTCGCTTTCGGCAACCTCAGGAGCAAAAAAGACAAACGTCCAGCTTTTGCTGCCACAGCAAAGGTGCCAGCGGGGAAAAGTGATGCTGGTCCTCATTGCCTCCTGGAACCTCTTCAAATGTCCCAGACAATTTGGCCCTCTCTGCTTTCCTGCGGACTCCATCCTCAAAAGCACCTGTTTTCGCTTTCGGCAGCCCCGGAGCAAAAAAGACAAACGTCCAGCTTTTGCTGCCACAGCAAAGGTGCCAGCGGGGAAAAGTAATGCTGGTTCTCACTGCCTCCTGGAACCCTTTCAAATGCCCCAGACAATTTGGCCCTCTCTGCTTTCCTGCGGACTCCATCCTCAAAAGCACCTTTTTTCGCTTTCGGTAACCTCAAGAGCAAAAAAGACAAACGTCCACCTTTTGCTGCCACAGCAAAGGTGCCAGCGGGGAAAAGTGATGCTGGTCCTCATTGCCTCCTGGAACCTCTTCAAATGCCCCAGACAATTTGGCCCTCTCTGCTTTCCTGCGGACTCCATCCTCAAAAGCACCTGTTTTCGCTTTCGGCATCCTCCGGAGCAAAAAATACAAACGTCCAGCTTTTGCTGCCACAGCAAAGGTGCCAGCGGGGAAAAGTAATGCTGGTCCTCATTGCCTCCTGGAACCTCTTCAAATGTCCCAGACAATTTGGCCCTCTCTGCTTTCCTGCGGACTCCATCCTCAAAAGCACCTTTTTTCGCTTTCGGCAACCTCAGGAGCAAAAAAGACAAACGTCCAGCTTTTGCTGCCACAGCAAAGGTGCCAGCGGGGAAAAGTAATGCTGGTCCTCATTGCCTCCTGGAACCTCTTCAAATGCCCCAGACAATTTGGCCCTCTCTGCTTTCCTGCGGACTCCATCCTCAAAAGCACCTTTTTTCGCTTTCGTCAACCTCAGGAGCAAAAAAGACAAACGTCCAGCTTTTGCTGCCACAGCAAAGGTGCCAGTGGGGAAAAGTAATCCTGGTTCTCACTGTCTCCTGGAACCCTTTCAAATGCCACAGACAGTTTGGCCCTCTCTTCTTTCTTGCGGACTCCATCCTCAAAAGCACCTGTTTTCGATTTCGGCAACCTCTGGAGCAAAAAAGACAAACGTCCAGCTTTTGCTGCCACAGCAAAGGTGCCAGCGGGGAAAAGTAATGCTGGTTCTCACTGCCTCCTGAAACCCTTTCAAATGCCACAGACAATTTGGCCCTCTCTGCTTTCCTGCGGACTCCATCCTTAAAAGCACCTGTTTTCGCTTTCGGCAACCTCCGGATGAAAAAAGACAAACGTCCAGCTTTTGCTGCCACAGCAAAGGTGCCAGCGGGGAAAAGTAATGCTGGTTCTCACTGTCTCCTGGAACCCCTTCAAATGCCCCAGACAATTTGGCCCTCTCTGCTTTCCTGCGGACTCCATCCTCAAAAGCACCTTTTTTCGCTTTCGGCAACCTCAGGAGCAAAAAAGACAAACGTCCAGCTTTTACTGCCACAGCAAAAGTGCCAGCGGGGAAAAGTGATGCTGGTCCTCATTGCCTCCTGGAACCTCTTCAAATGCCACAGACAATTTGGGCCTCTCTGCTTTCCTGCGGACTCCATCCTCAAAAGCACCTGTTTTCGCTTTCGGCAACCTCAAGAGCAAAAAAGACAAACATCCAGCTTTTGATGCCACAGCAAAGGTGCCAGCGGGGAAAAGTAATGCTGGTTCTCACTGCCTCCTGGAACTCTTTCAAATGCCCCAGACAATTTGGCCCTCTCTGCTTTCCTGCGGACTCCATCCTCAAAAGCACCTGTTTTCGCTTTCGGCATCCTCAGGAGCAAAAAAGACAAATGTACAGCTTTTGCTGCCACAGCAAAGGTGCCAGCGGGGAAAAGTAATGCTGGTCCTCATTGCCTCCTGGAACCTCTTCAAATGCCCCAGACAATTTGGCCCTCTCTGCTTTCCTGCGGACTCCATCCTCAAAAGCACCTGTTTTCGCTTTCGGCAGCCTCCGGAGCAAAAAAGACAAACGTCCAGCTTTTGCTGCCACAGCAAAGGTGCCAGTGGGGAAAAGTAATCCTGGTTCTCACTGTCTCCTGGAACCCTTTCAAATGCCACAGACAGTTTGGCCCTCTCTGCTTTCTTGCGGACTCCATCCTCAAAAGCACCTGTTTTCGCTTTCGGCAACCTCTGGAGCAAAAAAGACAAACGTCCAGCTTTTGCTGCCACAGCAAAGGTGCCAGCGGGGAAAAGTAATGCTGGTTCTCACTGCCTCCTGAAACCCTTTCAAATGCCACAGACAATTTGGCCCTCTCTGCTTTCCTGCGGACTCCATCCTTAAAAGCACCTGTTTTCACTTTCGGCAACCTCCGGATGAAAAAAGACAAACGTCCAGCTTTTGCTGCCACAGCAAAGGTGCCAGCGGGGAAAAGTAATGCTGGTTCTCACTGTCTCCTGGAACCCCTTCAAATGCCACAGACAATTTGGCCCTCTCTGCTTTCCTGCGGACTCCATCCTCAAAAGCACCTGTTTTCGCTTTCGGCAACCTCAGGAGCAAAAAAGACAAACGTCCAGCTTTTACTGCCACAGCAAAAGTGCCAGCGGGGAAAAGTGATGCTGGTCCTCATTGCCTCCTGGAACCTCTTCAAATGCCACAGACAATTTGGGCCTCTCTGCTTTCCTGCGGACTCCATCCTCAAAAGCACCTGTTTTCGCTTTCGGCAACCTCAAGAGCAAAAAAGACAAACATCCAGCTTTTGATGCCACAGCAAAGGTGCCAGCGGGGAAAAGTAATGCTGGTTCTCACTGCCTCCTGGAACTCTTTCAAATGCCCCAGACAATTTGGCCCTCTCTGCTTTCCTGCGGACTCCATCCTCAAAAGCACCTGTTTTCGCTTTCGGCAGCCTCCGGAGCAAAAAAGACAAACGTCCAGCTTTTGCTGCCACAGCAAAGGTGCCAGCGGGGAAAAGTAATGCTGGTTCTCACTGCCTCCTGGAACCCTTTCAAATGCCTCAGACAATTTGGCCCTCTCTGGTGTCCTGCGGACTCCATCCTCAAAAGCACCTGTTTTCGCTATCGGCAACCTCCGGAGCAAAAAATACAAACGTCCAGCTTTTGCTGCCACAGCAAAGGTGCCAACGGGGAAAAGTAATGCTGGTCCTCATTGCCTCCTGGAACCTCTTCAAATGCCACAGACAATTTGGCCCTCTCTGCTTTCCTGCGGACTCCATCCTCAAAAGCACCTGTTTTCGCTTTTGGCATCCTCAGGAGCAAAAAAGACAAACGTCCACCTTTTGCTGCCACAGCAAAGGTGCCAGCGGGGAAAAGTGATGCTGGTCCTCACTGCCTCCTGGAACCTCTTCAAATGCCCCAGACAATTTGGCCCTCTCTGCTTTCCTGCGGACTCCATCCTCAAAAGCACCTTTTTTCGCTTTTGGCAACCTCAGGAGCAAAAAAGACAAACGTCCAGCTTTTGCTGCCACAGCAAAGGTGCCAGCGGGGAAAAGTAATGCTGATTCTCACTGTCTGCTGGAACCCCTTCAAATGCCGCAGACAATTTGGCCCTCTCTGCTTTCCTGCGGACTCCATCCTCAAAAGCACCTGTTTTCGCTTTCGGCAACCTCAGGAGCAAAAAAGACAAACGTCCAGCTTTTGCTGCCACAGCAAAGGTGCCAGCGGGGAAAAGTGATGCTGGTCCTCATTGCCTCCTGGAACCTCTTCAAATGTCCCAGACAATTTGGCCCTCTCTGCTTTCCTGCGGACTCCATCCTCAAAAGCACCTGTTTTCGCTTTCGGCAGCCCCGGAGCAAAAAAGACAAACGTCCAGCTTTTGCTGCCACAGCAAAGGTGCCAGCGGGGAAAAGTAATGCTGGTTCTCACTGCCTCCTGGAACCCTTTCAAATGCCCCAGACAATTTGGCCCTCTCTGCTTTCCTGCGGACTCCATCCTCAAAAGCACCTTTTTTCGCTTTCGGTAACCTCAAGAGCAAAAAAGACAAACGTCCACCTTTTGCTGCCACAGCAAAGGTGCCAGTGGGGAAAAGTGATGCTGGTCCTCATTGCCTCCTGGAACCTCTTCAAATGCCCCAGACAATTTGGCCCTCTCTGCTTTCCTGCGGACTCCATCCTCAAAAGCACCTGTTTTCGCTTTCGGCATCCTCCGGAGCAAAAAATACAAACGTCCAGCTTTTGCTGCCACAGCAAAGGTGCCAGCGGGGAAAAGTAATGCTGGTCCTCATTGCCTCCTGGAACCTCTTCAAATGTCCCAGACAATTTGGCCCTCTCTGCTTTCCTGCGGACTCCATCCTCAAAAGCACCTTTTTTCGCTTTCGGCAACCTCAGGAGCAAAAAAGACAAACGTCCAGCTTTTGCTGCCACAGCAAAGGTGCCAGCGGGGAAAAGTAATGCTGGTCCTCATTGCCTCCTGGAACCTCTTCAAATGCCCCAGACAATTTGGCCCTCTCTGCTTTCCTGCGGACTCCATCCTCAAAAGCACCTTTTTTCGCTTTCGTCAACCTCAGGAGCAAAAAAGACAAACGTCCAGCTTTTGCTGCCACAGCAAAGGTGCCAGTGGGGAAAAGTAATCCTGGTTCTCACTGTCTCCTGGAACCCTTTCAAATGCCACAGACAGTTTGGCCCTCTCTTCTTTCTTGCGGACTCCATCCTCAAAAGCACCTGTTTTCGCTTTCGGCAACCTCTGGAGCAAAAAAGACAAACGTCCAGCTTTTGCTGCCACAGCAAAGGTGCCAGCGGGGAAAAGTAATGCTGGTTCTCACTGCCTCCTGAAACCCTTTCAAATGCCACAGACAATTTGGCCCTCTCTGCTTTCCTGCGGACTCCATCCTTAAAAGCACCTGTTTTCGCTTTCGGCAACCTCCGGATGAAAAAAGACAAACGTCCAGCTTTTGCTGCCACAGCAAAGGTGCCAGCGGGGAAAAGTAATGCTGGTTCTCACTGTCTCCTGGAACCCCTTCAAATGCCCCAGACAATTTGGCCCTCTCTGCTTTCCTGCGGACTCCATCCTCAAAAGCACCTTTTTTCGCTTTCGGCAACCTCAGGAGCAAAAAAGACAAACGTCCAGCTTTTACTGCCACAGCAAAAGTGCCAGCGGGGAAAAGTGATGCTGGTCCTCATTGCCTCCTGGAACCTCTTCAAATGCCACAGACAATTTGGGCCTCTCTGCTTTCCTGCGGACTCCATCCTCAAAAGCACCTGTTTTCGCTTTCGGCAACCTCAAGAGCAAAAAAGACAAACATCCAGCTTTTGATGCCACAGCAAAGGTGCCAGCGGGGAAAAGTAATGCTGGTTCTCACTGCCTCCTGGAACTCTTTCAAATGCCCCAGACAATTTGGCCCTCTCTGCTTTCCTGCGGACTCCATCCTCAAAAGCACCTGTTTTCGCTTTCGGCATCCTCAGGAGCAAAAAAGACAAATGTACAGCTTTTGCTGCCACAGCAAAGGTGCCAGCGGGGAAAAGTAATGCTGGTCCTCATTGCCTCCTGGAACCTCTTCAAATGCCCCAGACAATTTGGCCCTCTCTGCTTTCCTGCGGACTCCATCCTCAAAAGCACCTGTTTTCGCTTTCGGCAGCCTCCGGAGCAAAAAAGACAAACGTCCAGCTTTTGCTGCCACAGCAAAGGTGCCAGTGGGGAAAAGTAATCCTGGTTCTCACTGTCTCCTGGAACCCTTTCAAATGCCACAGACAGTTTGGCCCTCTCTGCTTTCTTGCGGACTCCATCCTCAAAAGCACCTGTTTTCGCTTTCGGCAACCTCTGGAGCAAAAAAGACAAACGTCCAGCTTTTGCTGCCACAGCAAAGGTGCCAGCGGGGAAAAGTAATGCTGGTTCTCACTGCCTCCTGAAACCCTTTCAAATGCCACAGACAATTTGGCCCTCTCTGCTTTCCTGCGGACTCCATCCTTAAAAGCACCTGTTTTCACTTTCGGCAACCTCCGGATGAAAAAAGACAAACGTCCAGCTTTTGCTGCCACAGCAAAGGTGCCAGCGGGGAAAAGTAATGCTGGTTCTCACTGTCTCCTGGAACCCCTTCAAATGCCCCAGACAATTTGGCCCTCTCTGCTTTCCTGCGGACTCCATCCTCAAAAGCACCTGTTTTCGCTTTCGGCAACCTCAGGAGCAAAAAAGACAAACGTCCAGCTTTTACTGCCACAGCAAAAGTGCCAGCGGGGAAAAGTGATGCTGGTCCTCATTGCCTCCTGGAACCTCTTCAAATGCCACAGACAATTTGGGCCTCTCTGCTTTCCTGCGGACTCCATCCTCAAAAGCACCTGTTTTCGCTTTCGGCAACCTCAAGAGCAAAAAAGACAAACATCCAGCTTTTGATGCCACAGCAAAGGTGCCAGCGGGGAAAAGTAATGCTGGTTCTCACTGCCTCCTGGAACTCTTTCAAATGCCCCAGACAATTTGGCCCTCTCTGCTTTCCTGCGGACTCCATCCTCAAAAGCACCTGTTTTCGCTTTCGGCATCCTCAGGAGCAAAAAAGACAAATGTACAGCTTTTGCTGCCACAGCAAAGGTGCCAGCGGGGAAAAGTAATGCTGGTTCTCACTGTCTCCTGGAACCCTTTCAAATGCCACAGACAGTTTGGCCCTCTCTGCTTTCTTGCGGACTCCATCCTCAAAAGCACCTGTTTTCGCTTTCGGCAACCTCCGGAGCAAAAAAGACAAACGTCCAGCTTTTGCTGCCACAGCAAAGGTGCCAGCGGGGAAAAGTAATGCTGGTTCTCACTGCCTCCTGGAACCCTTTCAAATGCCCCAGACAATTTGGCCCTCTCTGCTTTCCTGCGGACTCCATCCTCAAAAGCACCTGTTTTCGCTTTCGGCAACCTCCGGAGCAAAAAAGACAAACGTCCAGCTTTTGCTGCCACAGCAAAGGTGCCAGCGGGGAAAAGTAATGCTGGTTCTCACTGTCTACTGGAACCCCTTCAAATGCCCCAGACAATTTGGCCCTCTCTGCTTTCCTGCGGACTCCATCCTCAAAAGCACCTGTTTTCGCTTTCGGCAACCTCAGGAGCAAAAAAGACAAACGTCCAGCTTTTACTGCCACAGCAAAAGTGCCAGCGGGGAAAAGTGATGCTGGTACTCATTGCCTCCTGGAACCTCTTCAAATGCCCCAGACAATTTGGCCCTCTCTGCTTTCCTGCGGACTCCATCCTCAAAACCACCTGTTTTCGCTTTCGGCAACCTCCGGAGCAAAAAAGACAAACATCCATCTTTTGCTGCCACAGCAAAGGTGCCAGCGGGGAAAAGTAATGCTGGTTCTCACTGCCTCCTGGAACCCTTTCAAATGCCACAGACAATTTGGCCCTCTCTGCTTTCCTGCGGACTCCATCCTCAAAAGCACCTGTTTTCGCTTTCGTCAACGTCCGGAGCAAAAAAGACAAACGTCCAGCTTTTGCTGCCACAGCAAAGGTGCCAGTGGGGAAAAGTAATGCTGGTCCTCATTGCCTCCTGGAACCTCTTCAAATGCCCCAGACAATTTGGCCCTCTCTGCTTTCCTGTGGACTCCATCCTCAAAAGCACCTGTTTTCGCTTTCGGCATCCTCAGGAGCAAAAAAGACAAACGTCCAGCTTTTGCTGCCACAGCAAAGGTGCCAGCGGGGAAAAGTAATGCTGGTTCTCACTGCCTCCTGGAACCCTTTCAAATGCCCCAGACAATTTGGCCCTCTCTGCTTTCCTGCGGACTCCATCCTCAAAAGCACCTGTTTTCGCTTTCGGCAGCCTCTGCAGCAAAAAAGAAAAACGTCCAGCTTTTGCTGCCACAGCAAAGGTGCCAGCGGGGAAAAGTGATGGTGGTCCTCATTGCCTCCTGGAACCTCTTCAAATGCCCCAGACAATTTGGCCCTCTCTGCTTTCCTGCGGACTCCATCCTCAAAAGCACCTTTTTTCGCTTTCGGCAACCTCCGGAGCAAAAAAGAAAAACGTCCAGCTTTTGCTGCCACAGCAAAGGTGCCAGCGGGGAAAAGTAATGCTGGTCCTCATTGCCTCCTGGAAACTCTTCAAATGCAACAGACAATTTTGCCCTCTCTGCTTTCCTGCGGACTCCATCCTCAAAAGCACCTGTTTTCGCTTTCGGCAGCCTCCGGAGCAAAAAAGACAAACGTCCAGCATTTGCTGCCACAGCAAAGGTGCCAGCGGGGAAAAGTAATGCTGGTTCTCACTGCCTCCTTGAACCTCTTCAAATGCCACAGACAATTTGGCCGTCTCTGCTTTCCTGCGGACTCCATCCTCAAAAGCACCTGTTTTCGCTTTCGGCAGCCTCCGGAGCAAAAAAGAAAAACGTCCAGCTTTTGCTGCCACAGCAAAGTTGCCAGCGGGGAAAAGTAATGCTGGTTCTCACTGCCTCCTGGAACCCTTTCAAATGCCCCAGACAATTTGGCCCTCTCTGCTTTCCTGCGGACTACATCCTCAAAAGCACCTGTTTTCGCTTTCGGCAACCTCCGGAGCAAAAAAGACAAACGTCCAGCTTTTGCTGCCACAGCAAAGGTGCCAGCGGGAAAAGTAATGCTGGTTCTCACTGTCTCCTGGAACCCTTTCAAATGCCCCAGACAATTTGGCCCTCTCTGCTTTCCTGCGGACTCCATCCTCAAAAGCACCTGTTTTCGCTTTCGGCAACCTCCGGAGCAAAAAAGACAAACGTCCAGCTTTTGCTGCCACAGCAAAGGTGCCAGCGGGGAAAAGTAATGCTGGTTCTCACTGCCTCCTGGAACCTCTTCAAATGCCACAGACAATTTGGCCCTCTCTGCTTTCCTGCGGACTCCATCCTCAAAAGCACCTGTTTTCGCTTTCGGCAGCCTCCGGAGCAAAAAAGACAAACGTCCAGCTTTTGCTGCCACAGCAAAGGTGCCAGCGGGGAAAAGTAATGCTGGTTCTCACTGTCTCCTGGAACCCTTTCAAATGCCCCAGACAATTTGGCCCTCTCTGCTTTCCTGCGGACTCCATCCTCAAAAGCACCTGTTTTCTCTTTCGGTCATCTCCAAAGCAAAAAAGACAAACGTCCAGCTTTTGCTGCCACAGAAAAGGTGCCAGCGGGGAAAAGTAATGTTGGTTCTAACTGCCTCCTGGAACCCTTTCAAATGCCACAGACAATTTGGCCCTCTCTGCTTTCCTGCGGACTCCATCCTCAAAAGCACCTGTTTTCGCTTTCGGCAACCTCCGGAGCAAAAAAGACAAACGTCCAGCTTTTGCTGCCACAGCAAAGGTGCCAGCGGGGAAAAGTGATGCTGGTTCTCACTGCCTCCTGGAACCCCTTCAAATGCCCCAGACAATTTGGCCCTCTCTGCTTTCCTGCGGACTCCATCCTCAAAAGCACCTGTTTTCGCTTTCGGCAACCTCCGGAGCAAAAGAGACAAACGTCCAGCTTTTGCTGCCACAGCAAAGGTGCCAGCGGGGAAAAGTGATGCTGGTCCTCATTGCCTCCTGGAACCTCTTCAAATGCCCCAGACAGTTTGGCCCTCTCTGCTTTCCTGCGGACTCCATCCTCAAAAGCACCTGTTTTCACTTGCGGCAACCGCCGGAGCAAAAAAGACAAACGTCCAGCTTTTGCTGCCACAGCAAAGGTGCCAGCGGGGAAAAGTAATGCTGGTTCTCACTGCCTCCTGGAACCCTTTCAAATGCCCCAGACAATTTGGCCCTCTCTGCTTTCCTGCGGACTCCATCCTCAAAAGCACCTTTTTTCGCTTTCGGCATCCTCAGGAGCAAAAAAGGAAAAACGTCCAGCTTTTGCTACCACAGCAAAGGTGCCAGCGGGGAAAAGTAATGCTGGTTCTCACTGCCTCCTGGAACCCTTTCAAATGCCACAGACAATTTGGCCCTCTCTGCTTTCCTGCGGACTCCATCCTCAAAAGCACCTTTTTTCGCTTTCGGCAACCTCCGGAGCAAAAAAGACAAACGTCCAGCTTTTGCTGCCACAGCAAAGGTGCCAGCGGAGAAAAGTGATGCTGGTCCTCATTGCCTCCTGGAACCTCTTCAAATGCCACAGACAATTTGGCCCTCTCTGCTTTCCTGCGGACTCCATCCTCAAAAGCACCTTTTTTTGCTTTCGGCAACCTCCGGAGCAAAAAAGACAAACGTCCAGCTTTTGCTGCCACAGCAAAGGTGCTAGCGGGGAAAAGTAATGCTGGTTCTCACTGCCTCCTGGAAGCTCTTCAAATGCCCCAGACAATTTGGCCCTCTCTGCTTTCCTGCGGACTCCATCCTCAAAAGCACCTGTTTTCGCTTTCGGCAACCTCCGGAGCAAAAAAGACAAACGTCCAGCTTTTGCTGCCACAGCAAAGGTGCCAGCGGGGAAAAGTAATGCTAGTTCTCACTGCCTCCTGGAACTCTTTCAAATGCCACAGACAATTTGGCCCTCTCTGCTTTCCTGCGGACTCCATCCTCAAAAGCACCTGTTTTCGCTTTCGGCAGCCTCTGGAGCAAAAAATACAAACGTCCAGCTTTTGCTGCCACAGCAAAGGTGCCAGTGGGGAAAAGTAATGCTGGTCCTCATTGCCTCCTGGAACCTCTTCAAATGCCCCAGACAATTTGGCCCTCTCTGCTTTCCTGCGGACTCCATCCTCAAAAGCACCTGTTTTCGCTTTCGGCAGCCTCCGGAGCAAAAAAGACAAACGTCCAGCTTTTGCTGCCACAGCAAAGGTGCCAGCGGGGAAAAGTAATGCTGGTTCTCACTGCCTCCTGGAACCCTTTCAAATGCCACAGACAATTTGGCCCTCTCTGCTTTCCTGCGGACTCCATCCTCAAAAGCACCTGTTTTCGCTTTCAGCAGCCTCCGGAGCAAAAAAGACAAACGTCCAGCTTTTGCTGCCACAGCAAAGGTGCCAGCGGGGAAAAGTAATGCTGGTCCTCATTGCCTCCTGGAACCTCTTCAAATGCCCCAGACAATTTGGCCCTCTCTGCTTTCCTGCGGACTCCATCCTCAAAAGCACCTTTTTTCGCTTTCGGCATCCTCCGGAGCAAAAAAGACAAATGTCCAGCTTTTGCTGCAACAGCAAAGGTGCCAGCGGGGAAAAGTGATGCTGGTCCTTATTGCCTCCTGGAACCTCTTCAAATGCCCCAGACAATTTGGCCCTCTCTGCTTTCCTGCGGACTCCATCCTCAAAAGCACCTTTTTTCGCTTTCGGCAACCTCCGGAGCAAAAAAGACAAACGTCCAGCTTTTGCTGCCACAGCAAAGGTGCCAGCGGGGAAAAGTAATGCTGGTTCTCACTGTCTCCTCGAACCCTTTCAAATGCCCCATACAATATGGCCCTCTCTGCTTTCCTGCGGACTCCATCCTCAAAAGCACCTGTTTTCGCTTTCGGCAACCTCCGGAGCAAAAAAGACAAACGTCCAGCTTTTGCTGCCACAGCAAAGGTGCCAGCGGGGAAAAGTGATGCTGGTCCTCATTGCCTCCTGGAACCTCTTCAAATGCCCCAGACAATTTGGCCCTCTCTGCTTTTTTGCGGACTCCATCCTCAAAAGCACCTGTTTTCGCTTTCGGCAGCCTCCGGAGCAAAAAAGACAAACGTCCAGCTTTTGCTGCCACAGCAAAGGTGCCAGCGGGGAAAAGTAATGCTGGTTCTCACTGCCTCCTGGAACCCTTTCAAATGCCCCAGACAATTTGGCCCTCTCTGCTTTCCTGCGGACTCCATCCTCAAAAGCACCTGTTTTCGCTTTCGGCAGCCTCCGGAGCAAAAAAGACAAACGTCCAGCTTTTGCTGCCACAGCAAAGGTGCCAGCGGGGAAAAGTAATGCTGGTTCTCACTGCCTCCTTGAACCTCTTCAAATGCCCCAGACAATTTGGCACTCTCTGCTTTCCTGCGGACTCCATCCTCAAAAGCACCTGTTTTCGCTTTCGGCAGCCTCCGGAGCAAAAAAGACAAACGTCCAGCTTTTGCTGCCACAGCAAAGGTGCCAGCGGGGAAAAGTAATGCTGGTTCTCACTGTCTCCTGGAACCCTTTCAAATGCCCCAGACAATTTGGCCCTCTCTGCTTTCCTGCGGACTCCATCCTCAAAAGCACCTGTTTTCTCTTTCGGTCATCTCCAAAGCAAAAAAGACAAACGTCCAGCTTTTGCTGCCACAGCAAAGGTGCCAGCGGGGAAAAGTAATGTTGGTTCTAACTGCCTCCTGGAACCCTTTCAAATGCCCCAGACAATTTGGCCCTCTCTGCTTTCCTGCGGACTCCATCCTCAAAAGCACCTGTTTTCGCTTTCGGCAACCTCCGGAGCAAAAAAGACAAACGTCCAGCTTTTGCTGCCACAGCAAAGGTGCCAGCGGGGAAAAGTGATGCTGGTTCTCACTGCCTCCTGGAACCCCTTCAAATGCCCCAGACAATTTGGCCCTCTCTGCTTTCCTGCGGACTCCATCCTCAAAAGCACCTGTTTTCGCTTTCGGCAACCTCCGGAGCAAAAGAGACAAACGTCCAGCTTTTGCTGCCGCAGCAAAGGTGCCAGCGGGGAAAAGTGATGCTGGTCCTCATTGCCTCCTGGAACCTCTTCAAATGCCCCAGACAGTTTGGACCTCTCTGCTTTCCTGCGGACTCCATCCTCAAAAGCACCTGTTTTCACTTGCGGCAACCGCCGGAGCAAAAAAGACAAACGTCCAGCTTTTGCTGCCACAGCAAAGGTGCCAGCGGGGAAAAGTAATGCTGGTTCTCACTGCCTCCTGGAACCCTTTCAAATGCCCCAGATAATTTGGCCCTCTCTGCTTTCCTGCGGACTCCATCCTCA
Organism: Vanellus vanellus; assembly: GCF_965231255.1. Classification (NCBI taxonomy): domain Eukaryota; kingdom Metazoa; phylum Chordata; class Aves; order Charadriiformes; family Charadriidae; genus Vanellus; species Vanellus vanellus. Next base: position 321,731 of record NW_028128133.1, read on the forward strand.
AAAGCACCTTTTTTCGCTTTCGGCATCCTCAGGAGCAAAAAAGGAAAAACGTCCAGCTTTTGCTACCACAGCAAAGGTGCCAGCGGGGAAAAGTAATGCTGGTTCTCACTGCCTCCTGGAACCCTTTCAAATGCCACAGACAATTTGGCCCTCTCTGCTTTCCTGCGGACTCCATCCTCAAAAGCACCTTTTTTCGCTTTCGGCAACCTCCGGAGCAAAAAAGACAAACGTCCAGCTTTTGCTGCCACAGCAAAGGTGCCAGCGGAGAAAAGTGATGCTGGTCCTCATTGCCTCCTGGAACCTCTTCAAATGCCACAGACAATTTGGCCCTCTCTGCTTTCCTGCGGACTCCATCCTCAAAAGCACCTTTTTTTGCTTTCGGCAACCTCCGGAGCAAAAAAGACAAACGTCCAGCTTTTGCTGCCACAGCAAAGGTGCTAGCGGGGAAAAGTAATGCTGGTTCTCACTGCCTCCTGGAAGCTCTTCAAATGCCCCAGACAATTTGGCCCTCTCTGCTTTCCTGCGGACTCCATCGTCAAAAGCACCTGTTTTCGCTTTCGGCAACCTCCGGAGCAAAAAAGACAAACGTCCAGCTTTTGCTGCCACAGCAAAGGTGCCAGCGGTGAAAAGTAATGCTAGTTCTCACTGCCTCCTGGAACTCTTTCAAATGCCACAGACAATTTGGCCCTCTCTGCTTTCCTGCGGACTCCATCCTCAAAAGCACCTGTTTTCGCTTTCGGCAGCCTCTGGAGCAAAAAATACAAACGTCCAGCTTTTGCTGCCACAGCAAAGGTGCCAGTGGGGAAAAGTAATGCTGGTCCTCATTGCCTCCTGGAACCTCTTCAAATGCCCCAGACAATTTGGCCCTCTCTGCTTTCCTGCGGACTCCATCCTCAAAAGCACCTGTTTTCGCTTTCGGCAGCCTCCGGAGCAAAAAAGACAAACGTCCAGCTTTTGCTGCCACAGCAAAGGTGCCAGCGGGGAAAAGTAATGCTGGTTCTCACTGCCTCCTGGAACCCTTTCAAATGCCACAGACAATTTGGCCCTCTCTGCTTTCCTGCGGACTCCATCCTCAAAAGCACCTGTTTTCGCTTTCAGCAGCCTCCGGAGCAAAAAAGACAAACGTCCAGCTTTTGCTGCCACAGCAAAGGTGCCAGCGGGGAAAAGTAATGCTGGTCCTCATTGCCTCCTGGAACCTCTTCAAATGCCCCAGACAATTTGGCCCTCTCTGCTTTCCTGCGGACTCCATCCTCAAAAGCACCTTTTTTCGCTTTCGGCATCCTCCGGAGCAAAAAAGACAAATGTCCAGCTTTTGCTGCAACAGCAAAGGTGCCAGCGGGGAAAAGTGATGCTGGTCCTTATTGCCTCCTGGAACCTCTTCAAATGCCCCAGACAATTTGGCCCTCTCTGCTTTCCTGCGGACTCCATCCTCAAAAGCACCTTTTTTCGCTTTCGGCAACCTCCGGAGCAAAAAAGACAAACGTCCAGCTTTTGCTGCCACAGCAAAGGTGCCAGCGGGGAAAAGTAATGCTGGTTCTCACTGTCTCCTCGAACCCTTTCAAATGCCCCATACAATATGGCCCTCTCTGCTTTCCTGCGGACTCCATCCTCAAAAGCACCTGTTTTCGCTTTCGGCAACCTCCGGAGCAAAAAAGACAAACGTCCAGCTTTTGCTGCCACAGCAAAGGTGCCAGCGGGGAAAAGTGATGCTGGTCCTCATTGCCTTCTGGAACCTCTTCAAATGCCCCAGACAATTTGGCCCTCTCTGCTTTTTTGCGGACTCCATCCTCAAAAGCACCTGTTTTCGCTTTCGGCAGCCTCCGGAGCAAAAAAGACAAACGTCCAGCTTTTGCTGCCACAGCAAAGGTGCCAGCGGGGAAAAGTAATGCTGGTTCTCACTGCCTCCTGGAACCCTTTCAAATGCCCCAGACAATTTGGCCCTCTCTGCTTTCCTGCGGACTCCATCCTCAAAAGCACCTGTTTTCGCTTTCGGCAGCCTCCGGAGCAAAAAAGACAAACGTCCAGCTTTTGCTGCCACAGCAAAGGTGCCAGCGGGGAAAAGTAATGCTGGTTCTCACTGCCTCCTTGAACCTCTTCAAATGCCCCAGACAATTTGGCACTCTCTGCTTTCCTGCGGACTCCATCCTCAAAAGCACCTGTTTTCGCTTTCGGCAACCTCCGGAGCAAAAAAGACAAACGTCCAGCTTTTCCTGCCACACCAAAGGTGCCAGCGGAGAAAAGTGATGCTGGTCCTCATTGCCTCCTGGAACCTCTTCAAATGCCCCAGACAATTTGGCCCTCTCTGCTTTCCTGCGGACTCCATCCTCAAAAGCACCTTTTTTCGCTTTCGGCAACCTCAGGAGCAAAAAAGACAAACGTCCAGCTTTTGCTGCCACAGCAAAGGTGCTAGCGGGGAAAAGTAATGCTGGTTCTCACTGCCTCCTGGAACCTCTTCAAATGCCACAGACAATTTGGCCCTCTCTGCTTTCCTGCGGACTCCATCCTCAAAAGCACCTGTTTTCGCTTTTGGCAACCTCCGGAGCAAAAAAGACAAACGTCCAGCTTTTACTGCCACAGCAAAGGTGCCAGCGGGGAAAAGTAATGCTAGTTCTCACTGCCTCCTGGAACTCTTTCAAATGCCACAGACAATTTGGACCTCTCTGCTTTCCTGCGGACTCCATCCTCAAAAGCACCTGTTTTCGCTTTCGGCAGCCTCCGGAGCAAAAAATACAAACGTCCAGCTTTTACTGCCACAGCAAAGGTGCCAGCAGGGAAAAGTAATGCTGGTTCTCACTGCCTCCTGGAACCCTTTCAAATGCCCCAGACAATATGGCCCTCTCTGCTTTCCTGCGGACTCCATCCTCAAAAGCACCTGTTTTCGCTTTCGGCAACCTCCGGAGCAAAAAAGAAAAACGTCCAGGTTTTGCTGCCACAGCAAAGGTGCCAGCGGGGAAAAGTGATGCTGGTCCTCATTGCCTCCTGGAACCTCTTCAAATGCCCCGGACAATTTGGCCCTCTCTGCTTTCCTGCGGACTCCATCCTCAAAAGCACCTTTTTTCGCTTTCGGCAACCTCCGGAGCAAAAAAGACAAACGTCCAGCTTTTGCTGCCACAGCAAAGGTGCCAGCGGGGAAAAGTAATGCTGGTCCTCATTGCCTCCTGGAACCTCTTCAAATGCCACAGACAATTTGGCCCTCTCTGCTTTCCTGCGGACTCCATCCTCAAAAGCACCTGTTTTCGCTTTCGGCAGCCTCCGGAGCAAAAAAGACAAACGTCCAGCTTTTGCTGCCACAGCAAAGGTGCCAGCGGGGAAAAGTAATGCTGGTTCTCATTGCCTCCTGGAACCTCTTCAAATGCCCCAGACAATTTGGCCCTCTCTGCTTTCCTGCGGACTCCATCCTCAAAAGCACCTGTTTTCGCTTTCGGCAACCTCCGGAGCAAAAAAGACAAACGTCCAGCTTTTGCTGCCACAGCAAAGGTGCCAGCGGGGAAAAGTAATGCTGGTTCTCACTGCCTCCTGGAACTCTTTCAAATGCCACAGACAATTTGGCCCTCTCTGCTTTCCTGCGGACTCCATCCTCAAAAGCACCTGTTTTCGCTTTCGGCAGCCTCCGGAGCAAAAAAGACAAACGTCCAGCTTTTGCTGCCACAGCAAAGGTGCCAGCGGGGAAAAGTAATGCTGGTTCTCACTGCCTCCTTGAACCTCTTCAAATGCCCCAGACAATTTGGCACTCTCTGCTTTCCTGCGGACTCCATCCTCAAAAGCACCTGTTTTCGCTTTCGGCAACCTCCGGAGCAAAAAAGACAAACGTCCAGCTTTTCCTGCCACACCAAAGGTGCCAGCGGAGAAAAGTGATGCTGGTCCTCATTGCCTCCTGGAACCTCTTCAAATGCCCCAGACAATTTGGCCCTCTCTGCTTTCCTGCGGACTCCATCCTCAAAAGCACCTTTTTTCGCTTTCGGCAACCTCAGGAGCAAAAAAGACAAACGTCCAGCTTTTGCTGCCACAGCAAAGGTGCTAGCGGGGAAAAGTAATGCTGGTTCTCACTGCCTCCTGGAACCTCTTCAAATGCCACAGACAATTTGGCCCTCTCTGCTTTCCTGCGGACTCCATCCTCAAAAGCACCTGTTTTCGCTTTTGGCAACCTCCGGAGCAAAAAAGACAAACGTCCAGCTTTTACTGCCACAGCAAAGGTGCCAGCGGGGAAAAGTAATGCTAGTTCTCACTGCCTCCTGGAACTCTTTCAAATGCCACAGACAATTTGGACCTCTCTGCTTTCCTGCGGACTCCATCCTCAAAAGCACCTGTTTTCGCTTTCGGCAGCCTCCGGAGCAAAAAATACAAACGTCCAGCTTTTACTGCCACAGCAAAGGTGCCAGCAGGGAAAAGTAATGCTGGTTCTCACTGCCTCCTGGAACCCTTTCAAATGCCCCAGACAATATGGCCCTCTCTGCTTTCCTGCGGACTCCATCCTCAAAAGCACCTGTTTTCGCTTTCGGCAACCTCCGGAGCAAAAAAGAAAAACGTCCAGGTTTTGCTGCCACAGCAAAGGTGCCAGCGGGGAAAAGTGATGCTGGTCCTCATTGCCTCCTGGAACCTCTTCAAATGCCCCGGACAATTTGGCCCTCTCTGCTTTCCTGCGGACTCCATCCTCAAAAGCACCTTTTTTCGCTTTCGGCAACCTCCGGAGCAAAAAAGACAAACGTCCAGCTTTTGCTGCCACAGCAAAGGTGCCAGCGGGGAAAAGTAATGCTGGTCCTCATTGCCTCCTGGAACCTCTTCAAATGCCACAGACAATTTGGCCCTCTCTGCTTTCCTGCGGACTCCATCCTCAAAAGCACCTGTTTTCGCTTTCGGCAGCCTCCGGAGCAAAAAAGACAAACGTCCAGCTTTTGCTGCCACAGCAAAGGTGCCAGCGGGGAAAAGTAATGCTGGTTCTCATTGCCTCCTGGAACCTCTTCAAATGCCCCAGACAATTTGGCCCTCTCTGCTTTCCTGCGGACTCCATCCTCAAAAGCACCTGTTTTCGCTTTCGGCAACCTCCGGAGCAAAAAAGACAAACGTCCAGCTTTTGCTGCCACAGCAAAGGTGCCAGCGGGGAAAAGTAATGCTGGTTCTCACTGCCTCCTGGAACTCTTTCAAATGCCACAGACAATTTGGCCCTCTCTGCTTTCCTGCGGACTCCATCCTCAAAAGCACCTGTTTTCGCTTTCGGCAGCCTCCGGAGCAAAAAATACAAACGTCCAGCTTTTGCTGCCACAGCAAAGGTGCCAGTGGGGAAAAGTAATGCTGGTCCTCATTGCCTCCTGGAACCTCTTCAAATGCCACAGACAATTTGGCTCTCTCTGCTTTCCTGCGGACTCCATCCTCAAAAGCACCTGTTTTCGCTTTCGGCAGCCTCCGGAGCAAAAAAGACAAACGTCCAGCTTTTGCTGCCACAGCAAAGGTGCCAGCGGGGAAAAGTAATGCTGGTTCTCACTGCCTCCTGGAACCCTTTCAAATGCCACAGACAATTTGGCCCTCTCTGCTTTCCTGCGGACTCCATCGTCAAAAGCACCTGTTTTCGATTTCAGCAGCCTCCGGAGCAAAAAAGACAAACGTCCAGCTTTTGCTGCCACAGCAAAGGTGCCAGCGGGGAAAAGTAATGCTGGTCCTCATTGCCTCCTGGAACCTCTTCAAATGCCCCAGACAATTTGGCCCTCTCTGCTTTCCTGCGGACTCCATCCTCAAAAGCACCTTTTTTCGCTTTCGGCAACCTCTGGAGCAAAAAAGACAAATGTCCAGCTTTTGCTGCCACAGCAAAGGTGCCAGCGGGGAAAAGTGATGCTGGTCCTCATTGCCTCCTGGAACCTCTTCAAATGCCCCAGACAATTTGGCCCTCTCTGCTTTCCTGCGGACTCCATCCTCAAAAGCACCTTTTTTCGCTTTCGGCAACCTCCAGAGCAAAAAAGACAAACGTCCAGCTTTTGCTGCCACAGCAAAGGTGCCAGCGGGGAAAAGTGATGCTGGTCCTCATTGCCTCCTGGAACCTCTTCAAATGCCCCGGACAATTTGGCCCTCTCTGCTTTCCTGCGGACTCCATCCTCAAAAGCACCTTTTTTCGCTTTCGGCAACCTCCGGAGCAAAAAAGACAAACGTCCAGCTTTTGCTGCCACAGCAAAGGTGCCAGCGGGGAAAAGTAATGCTGGTCCTCATTGCCTCCTGGAACCTCTTCAAATGCCACAGACAATTTGGCCCTCTCTGCTTTCCTGCGGACTCCATCCTCAAAAGCACCTGTTTTCGCTTTCGGCAGCCTCCGGAGCAAAAAAGAAAAACGTCCAGCTTTTGCTGCCACAGAAAGGTGCCAGCGGGGAAAAGTAATGCTGGTTCTCATTGCCTCCTGGAACCTCTTCAAATGCCCCAGACAATTTGGCCCTCTCTGCTTTCCTGCGGACTCCATCCTCAAAAGCACCTGTTTTCGCTTTCGGCAACCTCCGGAGCAAAAAAGACAAACGTCCAGCTTTTGCTGCCACAGCAAAGGTGCCAGCGGGGAAAAGTAATGCTAGTTCTCACTGCCTCCTGGAACTCTTTCAAATGCCACAGACAATTTGGCCCTCTCTGCTTTCCTGCGGACTCCATCCTCAAAAGCACCTGTTTTCGCTTTCGGCAGCCTCCGGAGCAAAAAATACAAACGTCCAGCTTTTGCTGCCACAGGAAAGGTGCCAGTGGGGAAAAGTAATGCTGGTCCTCATTGCCTCCTGGAACCTCTTCAAATGCCCCAGACAATTTGGCCCTCTCTGCTTTCCTGCGGACTCCATCCTCAAAAGCACCTGTTTTCGCTTTCGGCAGCCTCCGGAGCAAAAAAGACAAACGTCCAGCTTTTGCTGCCACAGCAAAGGTGCCAGCGGGGAAAAGTAATGCTGGTTCTCACTGCCTCCTGGAACCCTTTCAAATGCCACAGACAATTTGGCCCTCTCTGCTTTCCTGCGGACTCCATCGTCAAAAGCACCTGTTTTCGCTTTCAGCAGCCTCCGGAGCAAAAAAGACAAAAGTCCAGGTTTTGCTGCCACAGCAAAGGTGCCAGCGGGGAAAAGTAATGCTGGTCCTCATTGCCTCCTGGAACCTCTTCAAATGCCCCAGACAATTTGGCCCTCTCTGCTTTCCTGCGGACTCCATCCTCAAAAGCACCTTTTTTCGCTTTCGGCAACCTCCAGAGCAAAAAAGACAAACGTCCAGCTTTTGCTGCCACAGCAAAGGTGCCAGCGGGGAAAAGTAATGCTGGTTCTCACTGTCTCCTCGAACCCTTTCAAATGCCCCATACAATATGGCCCTCTCTGCTTTCCTGCGGACTCCATCCTCAAAAGCACCTTTTTTCGCTTTCGGCAACCTCCGGAGCAAAAAAGACAAACGTCCAGCTTTTGCTGCCACAGCAAAGGTGCCAGCGGGGAAAAGTGATGCTGGTTCTCACTGCCTCCTGGAACCCCTTCAAATGCCCCAGACAATTTGGCCCTCTCTGCTTTCCTGCGGACTCCATCCTCAAAAGCACCTGTTTTCGCTTTCGGCAACCTCAGGAGCAAAAAAGACAAACGTCCAGCTTTTGCTGCCACAGCAAAGGTGCCAGCGGGGAAAAGTGATGCTGGTCCTCATTGCCTCCTGGAACCTCTTCAAATGCCCCAGACAATTTGGCCCTCTCTGCTTTCCTGCGGACTCCATCCTCAAAAGCACCTTTTTTCGCTTTCGGCAACCTCCGGAGCAAAAAAGACAAACGTCCAGGTTTTGCTGCCACAGCAAAGGTGCCAGCGGGGAAAAGTAATGCTGGTTCTCACTGCCTCCTGGAACCCTGTCAAATGTCACAGACAATTTGGCCCTCTCTGCTTTCCTGCGGACTCCATCCTCAAAAGCAGCTTTTTTCGCTTTCGGCAACCTCCGGAGCAAAAAAGACAAACGTCCAGCTTTTCCTGCCACAGCAAAGGTGCCAGCGGAGAAAAGTGATGCTGGTCCTCATTGCCTCCTGGAACCTCTTCAAATGCCACAGACAATTTGGCCCTCTCTGCTTTCCTGCGGACTCCATCCTCAAAAGCACCTTTTTTTGCTTTCGGCAACCTCCGGAGCAAAAAAGACAAACGTCCAGCTTTTGCTGCCACAGCAAAGGTGCTAGCGGGGAAAAGTAATGCTGGTTCTCACTGCCTCCTGGAACCTCTTCAAATGCCACAGACAATTTGGCCCTCTCTGCTTTCCTGCGGACTCCATCCTCAAAAGCACCTGTTTTCGCTTTCGGCAACCTCCGGAGCAAAAAAGACAAACGTCCAGCTTTTGCTGCCACAGCAAAGGTGCCAGCGGGGAAAAGTAATGCTAGTTCTCACTGCCTCCTGGAACTCTTTCAAATGCCACAGACAATTTGGCCCTCTCTGCTTTCCTGCGGACTCCATCCTCAAAAGCACCTGTTTTCGCTTTCGGCAGCCTCCGGAGCAAAAAATACAAACGTCCAGCTTTTGCTGCCACAGCAAATGTGCCAGCGGGGAAAAGTGATGCTGGTCCTCATTGCCTCCTGGAACCTCTTCAAATGCCCCAGACAATTTGGCCCTCTCTGCTTTCCTGCGGACTCCATCCTCAAAAGCACCTGTTTTCGCTTTCGGCAACCTCAGGAGCAAAAAAGACAAACGTCCAGCTTTTGCTGCCACAGCAAAGGTGCCAGCGGGGAAAAGTAATGCTGGTTCTCACTGCCTCCTGGAACCCTTTCAAATGCCCCAGACAATATGGCCCTCTCTGCTTTCCTGCGGACTCCATCCTCAAAAGCACCTGTTTTCGCTTTCGGCATCCTCAGGAGCAAAAAAGACAAACGTCCAGCTTTTGTTGCCACAGCAAAGGTGCCAGCGGGGAAAAGTAATGCTGGTCCTCATTGCCTCCTGGAACCTCTTCAAATGCCCCAGACAATTTGGCCCTCTCTGCTTTCCTGCGGACTCCATCCTCAAAAGCACCTGTTTTCGCTTTCGGCAGCCTCCGGAGCAAAAAAGACAAACGTCCAGCTTTTGCTGCCACAGCAAAGGTGCCAGCGGGGAAAAGTGATGCTGGTCCTCATTGCCTCCTGGAACCTCTTCAAATGCCCCAGACAATTTGGCACTCTCTGCTTTCCTGCGGACTCCATCCTCAAAAGCACCTTTTTTCGCTTTCGGCAACCTCAGGAGCAAAAAAGACAAACGTCCAGCTTTTGCTGCCACAGCAAAGGTGCTAGCGGGGAAAAGTAATGCTGGTTCTCACTGCCTCCTGGAACCTCTTCAAATGCCCCAGACAATTTGGCCCTCTCTGCTTTCCTGCGGACTCCATCCTCAAAAGCACCTGTTTTCGCTTTCGGCAACCTCCGGAGCAAAAAAGACAAACGTCCAGCTTTTGCTGCCACAGCAAAGGTGCCAGCGGGGAAAAGTAATGCTAGTTCTCACTGCCTCCTGGAACTCTTTCAAATGCCACAGACAATTTGGCCCTCTCTGCTTTCCTGCGGACTCCATCCTCAAAAGCACCTGTTTTCGCTTTCGGCAGCCTCCGGAGCAAAAAATACAAACGTCCAGCTTTTGCTGCCACAGCAAATGTGCCAGCGAGGAAAAGTGATGCTGGTCCTCATTGCCTCCTGGAACCTCTTCAAATGCCCCAGACAATTTGGCCCTCTCTGCTTTCCTGCGGACTCCATCCTCAAAAGCACCTGTTTTCGCTTTCGGCAACCTCCGGAGCAAAAAAGACAAACGTCCAGCTTTTGCTGCCACAGCAAAGGTGCCAGCGGGGAAAAGTAATGCTGGTTCTCACTGCCTCCTGGAACCCTTTCAAATGCCCCAGACAATATGGCCCTCTCTGCTTTCCTGCGGACTCCATCCTCAAAAGCACCTGTTTTCGCTTTCGGCAACCTCCGGAGCAAAAAAGACAAACGTCCAGCTTTTGCTGCCACAGCAAAGGTGCCAGCGGGGAAAAGTAATGCTGGTCCTCATTGCCTCCTGGAACCTCTTCAAATGCCCCAGACAATTTGGCCCTCTCTGCTTTCCTGCGGACTCCATCCTCAAAAGCACCTGTTTTCGCTTTCGGCAGCCTCCGGAGCAAAAAAGACAAACGTCCAGCTTTTGCTGCCACAGCAAAGGTGCCAGCGGGGAAAAGTGATGCTGGTCCTCATTGCCTCCTGGAACCTCTTCAAATGCCCCAGACAATTTGGCACTCTCTGCTTTCCTGCGGACTCCATCCTCAAAAGCACCTTTTTTCGCTTTCGGCAACCTCAGGAGCAAAAAAGACAAACGTCCAGCTTTTGCTGCCACAGCAAAGGTGCTAGCGGGGAAAAGTAATGCTGGTTCTCACTGCCTCCTGGAACCTCTTCAAATGCCACAGACAATTTGGCCCTCTCTGCTTTCCTGCGGACTCCATCCTCAAAAGCACCTGTTTTCGCTTTCGGCAGCGTCCGGAGCAAAAAAACAAATATCCAGCTTTTGCTGCCACAGCAAAGGTGCCAGCGGGGAAAAGTGATGCTGGTCCTCATTGCCTCCTGGAACCTCTTCAAATGCCCCAGACAATTTGGCCCTCTCTGCTTTCCTGCGGACTCCATCCTCAAAAGCACCTGTTTTCGCTTTTGGCAACCTCCGGAGCAAAAAAGAAAAACGTCCAGGTTTTGCTGCCACAGCAAAGGTGCCAGCGGGGAAAAGTAATGCTGGTCCTCACTGCCTCCTGGAACCCTTTCAAATGCCCCAGACAATTTATCCCTCTCTGCTTTCCTGCGGACTCCATCCTTAAAAGCACCTGTTTTCGCTTTCGGCAGCCTCCGGAGCAAAAAAGACAAATATCCAGCTTTTGCTGCCACAGCAAAGGTGCCAGCGGTGAAAAGTGATGCTGGTCCTCATTGCCTCCTGGAACCTCTTCAAATGCCCCAGACAATTTGGCCCTCTCTGCTTTCCTGCGGACTCCATCCTCAAAAGCACCTGTTTTCGCTTTTGGCAACCTCCGGAGCAAAAAAGAAAAACGTCCAGGTTTTGCTGCCACAGCAAAGGTGCCAGCGGGGAAAAGTAATGCTGGTCCTCACTGCCTCCTGGAACCCTTTCAAATGCCCCAGACAATTTGGCCCTCTCTGCTTTCCTGCGGACTCCATCCTCAAAAGCACCTGTTTTCGCTTTCGGCAGCCTCCGGAGCAAAAAAGACAAACGTCCAGCTTTTGCTTCCACAGCAAAGGTGCCAGTGGGGAAAAGTAATGCTGGTCCTCATTGCCTCCTGGAACTCTTTCAAATGCCACAGACAATTTGGCCCTCTCTGCTTTCCTGCGGACTCCATCCTCAAAAGCACCTTTTTTCGCTTTCGGCAACCTCCGGAGCAAAAAAGACAAACGTCCAGCTTTTGCTGCCACAGCAAAGGTGCCAGCGGGGAAAAGTAATGCTGGTTCTCACTGCCTCCTGGAACCCTTTCAAATGCCCCAGACAATTTGGCCCTCTCTGCTTTCCTGCGGACTCCATCCTCAAAAGCACCTGTTTTCGCTTTCGGCAACCTCCGGAGCAAAAAAGACAAACGTCCAGCTTTTGCTGCAACAGCAAAGGTGCCAGCGGAGAAAAGTAATGCTGGTTCTCACTGCCTCCTGGAACCCTTTCAAATGCCCCAGACAATTTGGCCCTCTCTGCTTTCCTGCGGACTCCATCCTCAAAAGCACCTGTTTTCGCTTTCGGCAGCCTCCGGAGCAAAAAAGACAAACGTCCATGTTTTGCTGCCACAGCAAAGGTGCCAGCAAGGAAAAGTGATGCTGGTCCTCATTGCCTCCTGGAACCTCTTCAAATGCCCCAGACAATTTGGCCCTCTCTGCTTTCCTGCGGACTCCATCCTCAAAAGCACCTATTTTCGCTTTCGGCGCCCTCCGGATCAAAAAAGACAAACGTCCAGCTTTTGCTGCCACAGCAAAGGTGCCAGCAGGGAAAAGTAATGCTGGTCCTCATTGCCTCCTGGAACCTCTTCAAATGCCCCAGACAATTTGGCCCTCTCTGCTTTCCTGCGGACTCCATCCTCAAAAGCACCTGTTTTCGCTTTCGGCATCCTCAGGAGCCAAAAAGACAAACGTCCAGCTTTTGCTGCCACAGCAAAGGTGCTAGCAGGGAAAAGTAATGCTGGTTCTCACTGCCTCCTGGAACCTCTTCAAATGCCCCAGACAATTTGGCCGTCTCTGCTTTCCTGCGGACTCCATCCTCAAAAGCACCTGTTTTCGCTTTCGGCAGCCTCCGGAGCAAAAAAGACAAATATCCAGCTTTTGCTGCCACAGCAAAGGTGCCAGCGGGGAAAAGTAATGCTGGTCCTCATTGCCTCCTGGAACCTCTTCAAATGCCACAGACAATTTGGCCCTCTCTGCTTTCCTGCGGACTCCATCCTCAAAAGCACCTGTTTTCGCTTTCGGCATCCTCCGGAGCAAAAAAGACAAACGTCCAGCTATTGCTGCCACAGCAAAGGTGCCAGCGGGGAAAAGTGATGCTGGTCCTCATTGCCTCCTGGAACCTCTTCAAATGCCCCAGACAATTTGGCCCTCTCTGCTTTCCTGCGGACTCCATCCTCAAAAGCACCTGTTTTCGCTTTCAGCAACCTCCAGAGCAAAAAAGAAAAACGTCCAGGTTTTGCTGCCACAGCACAGGTGCCAGCGGGGAAAAGTAATGCTGGTCCTCACTGCCTCCTGGAACCCTTTCAAATGCCACAGACAATTTGGCCCTCTCTGCTTTCCTGCGGACTCCATCCTCAAAAGCACCTTTTTTCGCTTTCGGCAACCTCCGGAGCAAAAAAGACAAACGTCCAGGTTTTGCTGCCACAGCAAAGGTGCCAGCGGGGAAAAGTGATGCTGGTCCTCATTGCCTCCTGGAACCTCTTCAAATGCCCCAGACAATTTGGCCCTCTCTGCTTTCCTGTGGACTCCATCCTCAAAAGCACCTGTTTTCGCTTTCGGCAACCTCAGTAGCAAAAAAGACAAACGTCCAGCTTTTGCTGCCACAGCAAAGGTGCCAGCGGGGAAAAGTAATGCTGGTTCTCACTGCCTCCTGGAACCTCTTCAAATGCCACAGACAATTTGGCCCTCTCTGCTTTCCTGCGGACTCCATCCTCAAAAGCACCTTTTTTCGCTTTCGGCAACCTCCGGAGCAAAAAAGACAAACGTCCAGCTTTTGCTGCCACAGCAAATGTGCCAGCAGGGAAAATTAATGCTAGTTCTCACTGCCTCCTGGAACTCTTTCAAATGCCACAGACAATTTGGCCCTCTCTGCTTTCCTGCGGACTCCATCCTCAAAAGCATCCGTTTTCGCTTTGGGCAACCTCAGGAGCAAAAAAGACAAACGTCCAGCTTTTGCTGCCACAGCAAAGGTGCCAGCGGGGAAAAGTAATGCTGGTCCTCATTGCCTCCTGGAACCTCTTCAAATGCCCCAGACAATTTGGCCCTCTCTGCTTTCCTGCGCACTCCATCCTCAAAAGCACCTGTTTTCGCTTTCGGCAACGTCCGGAGCAAAAAAGACAAACGTCCAGGTTTTGCTGCCACAGCAAAGGTGCCAGCGGGGAAAAGTAATGCTGGTTCTCACTGCCTCCTGGAACCCTTTCAAATGCCCCAGACAATTTGGCACTCTCTGCTTTCCTGCGGACTCCATCCTCAAAAGCACCTGTTTTCGCTTTCGGCAACCTCAGGAGCAAAAAAGACAAACGTCCAGCTTTTGCTGCCACAGCAAAGGTGCCAGCGGGGAAAAGTAATGCTGGTTCTCACTGCCTCCTGGAACCTCTTCAAATGCCCCAGACAATTTGGCCCTCTCTGCTTTCCTGCGGACTCCATCCTCAAAAGCACCTGTTTTCGCTTTCGGCAGCCTCCGGAGCAAAAAAGACAAACGTCCAGCTTTTGCTGCCACAGCAAAGGTGCCAGCGGGGAAAAGTAATGCTGGTTCTCACTGCCTCCTGGAACCCTTTCAAATGCCCCAGACAATTTGGCCCTCTCTGCTTTCCTGTGGACTCCATCCTCAAAAGCACCTGTTTTCGCTTTCGGCAACCTCCGGAGCAAAAAAGACAAACGTCCAGCTTTTGCTGCCACAGCAAAGGTGCCAGCGGGGAAAAGTAATGCTGGTCCTCATTGCCTCCTGGAACCTCTTCAAATGCCCCAGACAATTTGGCCCTCTCTGCTTTCCTGCGGACTCCATCCTCAAAAGCACCTGTTTTCGCTTTCGGCAACCTAGGAGCAAAAAAGCAAACGTCCAGCTTTTGCTGCCACAGCAAAGGTGTTAGCGGGGAAAAGTAATGCTGGTTCTCACTGCCTCCTGGAACCTCTTCAAATGCCCCAGACAATTTGGCCCTCTCTGCTTTCCTGCGGACTCCATCCTCAAAAGCACCTGTTTTCGATTTCGGCAGCCTCCGGAGCAAAAAAGACAAAAGTCCAGCTTTTGCTGCCACAGCAAAGGTGCCAGCGGGGAAAAGTAATGCTGGTTCTCACTGCCTCCTGGAACCCTTTCAAATGCCCCAGACAATTTGGCCCTCTCTGCTTTCCTGCGGACTCCATCCTTAAAAGCACCTGTTATCGCTTTCGGCAGCCTCCGGAGCAAAAAAACAAATATCCAGCTTTTGCTGCCACAGCAAAGGTGCCAGCGGGGAAAAGTGATGCTGGTCCTCATTGCCTCCTGGAACCTCTTCAAATGCCCCAGACAATTTGGCCCTCTCTGCTTTCCTGCGGACTCCATCCTCAAAAGCACCTGTTTTCGCTTTTGGCAACCTCCGGAGCAAAAAAGACAAACGTCCAGGTTTTGCTGCCACAGCAAAAGTGCCAGCGGGGAAAAGTTATGCTGGTCCTCACTGCCTCCTGGAACCCTTTCAAATGCCCCAGACAATTTGGCCCTCTCTGCTTTCCTGCGGACTCCATCCTCAAAAGCACCTGTTTTCGCTTCCGGCAAACTCCGGAGCAAAAAAGACAAACGTCCAGGTTTTGCTGCCACAGCAAAGGTGCCAGCGGGGAAAAGTGATGCTGGTCCTCATTGCCTCCTTGAACCTCTTCAAATGCCACAGACAATTTGGCCCTCTCTGCTTTCCTGCGGACTCCATCCTCAAAAGCACCTGTTTTCGATTTCGGCAACCTCCGGAGCAAAAAAGACAAACGTCCAGCTTTTGCTGCCACAGCAAAGGTGCTAGCGGGGAAAAGTTATGCTGGTCCTCACTGCCTCCTGGAACCCTTTCAAATGCCCCAGACAATTTGGCCCTCTCTGCTTTCCTGCGGACTCCATCCTCAAAAGCACCTGTTTTCGCTTTCGGCAACCTCCGGAGCAAAAAAGACAAACGTCCAGCTTTTGCTGCCACAGCAAAGGTGCCAGCGGGGAAAAGTAATGCTGGTTCTCACTGCCTCCTGGAACCTCTTCAAATGCCCCAGACAATTTGGCCCTCTCTGCTTTCCTGCAGACTCCATCCTCAAAAGCACCTGTTTTCGCTTTCGGCAGCCTCCGGAGCAAAAAAGACAAACGTCCAGCTTTTGCTGCCACAGCAAAGGTGCCAGCGGGGAAAAGTAATGCTGGTTCTCACTGCCTCCTGGAACCCTTTCAAATGCCCCAGACAATTTGGCCCTCTCTGCTTTCCTGAGGACTCCATCCTCAAAAGCACCTGTTTTCGCTTTCGGCAACCTCAGGAGCAAAAAAGACAAACGTCCAGCTTTTGCTGCCACAGCAAAGGTGCCAGTGGGGAAAAGTAATGCTGGTCCTCATTGCCTCCTGGAACCTCTTCAAATGCCCCAGACAATTTGGCCCTCTCTGCTTTCCTGCGGACTCCATCCTCAAAAGCACCTGTTTTCGCTTTCGGCAACCTCCGGAGCAAAAAAGACAAACGTCCAGCTTTTGCTGCCACAGCAAAGGTGCCAGCGGGGAAAAGTAATGCTGGTTCTCACTGTCTCCTGGAACCCTTTCAAATGCCCCAGACAATATGGCCCTCTCTGCTTTCCTGCGGACTCCATCCTCAAAAGCACCTGTTTTCGCTTTCGGCAACCTCCGGAGCAAAAAAGACAAACGTCCAGCTTTTGCTGCCACAGCAAAGGTGCCAGCGGGGAAAAGTAATGCTGGTCCTCATTGCCTCCTGGAACCTCTTCAAATGCCCCAGACAATTTGGCCCTCTCTGCTTTCCTGCGGACTCCATCCTCAAAAGCACCTGTTTTCGCTTTCGGCAACCTAGGAGCAAAAAAGCAAACGTCCAGCTTTTGCTGCCACAGCAAAGGTGTTAGCGGGGAAAAGTAATGCTGGTTCTCACTGCCTCCTGGAACCTCTTCAAATGCCCCAGACAATTTGGCCCTCTCTGCTTTCCTGCGGACTCCATCCTCAAAAGCACCTGTTTTCGATTTCGGCAGCCTCCGGAGCAAAAAAGACAAAAGTCCAGCTTTTGCTGCCACAGCAAAGGTGCCAGCGGGGAAAAGTAATGCTGGTTCTCACTGCCTCCTGGAACCCTTTCAAATGCCCCAGACAATTTGGCCCTCTCTGCTTTCCTGCGGACTCCATCCTTAAAAGCACCTGTTATCGCTTTCGGCAGCCTCCGGAGCAAAAAAACAAATATCCAGCTTTTGCTGCCACAGCAAAGGTGCCAGCGGGGAAAAGTGATGCTGGTCCTCATTGCCTCCTGGAACCTCTTCAAATGCCCCAGACAATTTGGCCCTCTCTGCTTTCCTGCGGACTCCATCCTCAAAAGCACCTGTTTTCGCTTTTGGCAACCTCCGGAGCAAAAAAGACAAACGTCCAGGTTTTGCTGCCACAGCAAAAGTGCCAGCGGGGAAAAGTTATGCTGGTCCTCACTGCCTCCTGGAACCCTTTCAAATGCCCCAGACAATTTGGCCCTCTCTGCTTTCCTGCGGACTCCATCCTCAAAAGCACCTGTTTTCGCTTCCGGCAAACTCCGGAGCAAAAAAGACAAACGTCCAGGTTTTGCTGCCACAGCAAAGGTGCCAGCGGGGAAAAGTGATGCTGGTCCTCATTGCCTCCTTGAACCTCTTCAAATGCCACAGACAATTTGGCCCTCTCTGCTTTCCTGCGGACTCCATCCTCAAAAGCACCTGTTTTCGATTTCGGCAACCTCCGGAGCAAAAAAGACAAACGTCCAGCTTTTGCTGCCACAGCAAAGGTGCTAGCGGGGAAAAGTTATGCTGGTCCTCACTGCCTCCTGGAACCCTTTCAAATGCCCCAGACAATTTGGCCCTCTCTGCTTTCCTGCGGACTCCATCCTCAAAAGCACCTGTTTTCGCTTTCGGCAACCTCCGGAGCAAAAAAGACAAACGTCCAGCTTTTGCTGCCACAGCAAAGGTGCCAGCGGGGAAAAGTAATGCTGGTTCTCACTGCCTCCTGGAACCTCTTCAAATGCCCCAGACAATTTGGCCCTCTCTGCTTTCCTGCAGACTCCATCCTCAAAAGCACCTGTTTTCGCTTTCGGCAGCCTCCGGAGCAAAAAAGACAAACGTCCAGCTTTTGCTGCCACAGCAAAGGTGCCAGCGGGGAAAAGTAATGCTGGTTCTCACTGCCTCCTGGAACCCTTTCAAATGCCCCAGACAATTTGGCCCTCTCTGCTTTCCTGAGGACTCCATCCTCAAAAGCACCTGTTTTCGCTTTCGGCAACCTCAGGAGCAAAAAAGACAAACGTCCAGCTTTTGCTGCCACAGCAAAGGTGCCAGTGGGGAAAAGTAATGCTGGTCCTCATTGCCTCCTGGAACCTCTTCAAATGCCCCAGACAATTTGGCCCTCTCTGCTTTCCTGCGGACTCCATCCTCAAAAGCACCTGTTTTCGCTTTCGGCAACCTCCGGAGCAAAAAAGACAAACGTCCAGCTTTTGCTGCCACAGCAAAGGTGCCAGCGGGGAAAAGTAATGCTGGTTCTCACTGTCTCCTGGAACCCTTTCAAATGCCCCAGACAATATGGCCCTCTCTGCTTTCCTGCGGACTCCATCCTCAAAAGCACCTGTTTTCGCTTTCGGCAACCTCCGGAGCAAAAAAGACAAACGTCCAGCTTTTGCTGCCACAGCAAAGGTGCCAGCGGGGAAAAGTAATGCTGGTCCTCATTGCCTCCTGGAACCTCTTCAGATGCCACAGACAATTTGGCCCTCTCTGCTTTCCTGCGGACTCCATCCTCAAAAGCACCTGTTTTCGCTTTCACATCCTCAGGAGCAAAAAAGACAAACGTCCAGCTTTTGCTGCCACAGCAAAGGTGTTAGCGGGGAAAAATAATGCTGGTTCTCACTGCCTCCTGGAACCTCTTCAAATGCCCCAGACAATTTGGCCCTCTCTGCTTTCCTGCGGACTCCATCCTCAAAAGCACCTGTTTTCGCTTTCGGCAGCCTCCGGAGCAAAAAAGACAAAAGTCCAGCTTTTGCTGCCACAGCAAAGGTGACAGCGGGGAAAAGTAATGCTGGTTCTCACTGCCTCCTGGAACCCTTTCAAATGCCCCAGACAATTTGGCCCTCTCTGCTTTCCTGCGGACTCCATCCTTAAAAGCACCTGTTTTCGCTTTCGGCAGCCTCCGGAGCAAAAAAACAAATATCCAGCTTTTGCTGCCACAGCAAAGGTGCCAGCGGGGAAAAGTGATGCTGGTCCTCATTGCCTCCTGGAACCTCTTCAAATGCCCCAGACAATTTGGCCCTCTCTGCTTTCCTGCGGACTCCATCCTCAAAAGCACCTGTTTTCGCTTTTGGCAACCTCCGGAGCAAAAAAGACAAACGTCCAGGTTTTGCTGCCACAGCAAAAGTGCCAGCGGGGAAAAGTTATGCTGGTCCTCACTGCCTCCTGGAACCCTTTCAAATGCCCCAGACAATTTGGCCCTCTCTGCTTTCCTGCGGACTCCATCCTCAAAAGCACCTGTTTTCGCTTTCGGCAAACTCCGGAGCAAAAAAGACAAACGTCCAGGTTTTGCTGCCACAGCAAAGGTGCCAGCGGGGAAAAGTGATGCTGGTCCTCATTGCCTCCTTGAACCTCTTCAAATGCCACAGACAATTTGGCCCTCTCTGCTTTCCTGCGGACTCCATCCTCAAAAGCACCTGTTTTCGATTTCGGCAACCTCAGGAGCAAAAAAGACAAACGTCCAGCTTTTGCTGCCACAGCAAAGGTGCTAGCGGGGAAAAGTAATGCTGGTTCTCACTGCCTCCTGGAACCTCTTCAAATGCCACAGACAATTTGGCCCTCTCTGCTTTCCTGCGGACTCCATCCTCAAAAGCACCTGTTTTCGATTTCGGCAACCTCAGGAGCAAAAAAGACAAACGTCCAGCTTTTGCTGCCACAGCAAAGGTGCCAGCGGGGAAAAGTAATGCTGGTCCTCATTGCCTCCTGGAACCTCTTCAAATGCCCCAGACAATTTGGCCCTCTCTGCTTTCCTGCGGACTCCATCCTCAAAAGCACCTGTTTTCGCTTTCGGCAACCTCCGGAGCAAAAAAGACAAACGTCCAGCTTTTGCTGCCACAGCAAAGGTGCTAGCGGGGAAAAGTTATGCTGGTCCTCACTGCCTCCTGGAACCCTTTCAAATGCCCCAGACAATTTGGCCCTCTCTGCTTTCCTGCGGACTCCATCCTCAAAAGCACCTGTTTTCGCTTTCGGCAACCTCCGGAGCAAAAAAGACAAACGTCCAGCTTTTGCTGCCACAGCAAAGGTGCCAGCGGGGAAAAGTAATGCTGGTTCTCACTGCCTCCTGGAACCTCTTCAAATGCCCCAGACAATTTGGCCCTCTCTGCTTTCCTGCAGACTCCATCCTCAAAAGCACCTGTTTTCGCTTTCGGCAGCCTCCGGAGCAAAAAAGACAAACGTCCAGCTTTTGCTGCCACAGCAAAGGTGCCAGTGGGGAAAAGTAATGCTGGTCCTCATTGCCTCCTGGAACCTCTTCAAATGCCACAGACAATTTGGCCCTCTCTGCTTTCCTGCGGACTCCATCCTCAAAAGCACCTTTTTTCGCTTTCGGCAACCTCCGGAGCAAAAAAGACAAACGTCCAGCTTTTGCTGCCACAGCAAAGGTGCCAGCGGGGAAAAGTAATGCTGGTTCTCACTGTCTCCTGGAACCCTTTCAAATGCCCCAGACAATATGGCCCTCTCTGCTTTCCTGCGGACTCTATCCTCAAAAGCACCTGTTTTCGCTTTCGGCAACCTCCGGAGCAAAAAAGACAAACGTCCAGCTTTTGCTGCCACAGCAAAGGTGCCAGCGGGGAAAAGTAATGCTGGTCCTCATTGCCTCCTGGAACCTCTTCAAATGCCCCAGACAATTTGGCCCTCTCTGCTTTCCTGCGGACTCCATCCTCAAAAGCACCTGTTTTCGCTTTCGGCATCCTCAGGAGCAAAAAAGACAAACGTCCAGCTTTTGCTGCCACAGCAAAGGTGTTAGCGGGGAAAAATAATGCTGGTTCTCACTGCCTCCTTGAACCTCTTCAAATGCCCCAGACAATTTGGCCCTCTCTGCTTTCCTGCGGACTCCATCCTCAAAAGCACCTGTTTTCGCTTTCGGCAGCCTCCGGAGAAAAAAAGACAAAAGTCCAGCTTTTGCTGCCACAGCAAAAGTGCCAGCGGGGAAAAGTAATGCTGGTTCTCACTGCCTCCTGGAACCCTTTCAAATGCCCCAGACAATTTGGCCCTCTCTGCTTTCCTGCGGACTCCATCCTTAAAAGCACCTGTTTTCGCTTTCGGCAGCCTCCGGAGCAAAAAAACAAATATCCAGCTTTTGCTGCCACAGCAAAGGTGCCAGCGGGGAAAAGTGATGCTGGTCCTCACTGCCTCCTGGAACCTCTTCAAATGCCACAGACAATTTGGCCCTCTCTGCTTTCCTGCGGACTCCATCTTCAAAAGCACCTGTTTTCGATTTCGGCAACCTCAGGAGCAAAAAAGACAAACGTCCAGCTTTTGCTGCCACAGCAAAGGTGCTAGCGGGGAAAAGTAATGCTGGTTCTCACTGCCTCCTGGAACCTCTTCAAATGCCACAGACAATTTGGCCCTCTCTGCTTTCCTGCGGACTCCATCCTCAAAAGCACCTTTTTTCGCTTTCGGCAGCCTCCGGAGCAAAAAAGACAAACGTCCATGTTTTGCTGCCACAGCAAAGGTGCCAGCGGGGAAAAGTGATGCTGGTCCTCATTGCCTCCTGGAACCTCTTCAAATGCCACAGACAATTTGGCCCTCTCTGCTTTCCTGTGGACTCCATCCTCAAAAGCACCTTTTTTCGCTTTCGGCAACCTCAGTAGCAAAAAAGACAAACGTCCAGCTTTTGCTGCCACAGCAAAGGTGCCAGCGGGGAAAAGTAATGCTGGTTCTCACTGCCTCCTGGAACCTCTTCAAATGCCACAGACAATTTGGCCCTCTCTGCTTTCCTGCGGACTCCATCCTCAAAAGCACCTTTTTTCGCTTTCGGCAACCTCCGGAGCAAAAAAGACAAACGTCCAGCTTTTGCTGCCACAGCAAAGGTGCCAGCAGGGAAAATTAATGCTAGTTCTCACTGCCTCCTGGAACTCTTTCAAATGCCACAGACAATTTGGCCCTCTCTGCTTTCCTGCGGACTCCATCCTCAAAAGCATCTGTTTTCGCTTTCGGCAACCTCAGGAGCAAAAAAGACAAACGTCCAGCTTTTGCTGCCACAGCAAAGGTGCCAGCGGGGAAAAGTAATGCTGGTCCTCATTGCCTCCTGGAACCTCTTCAAATGCCCCAGACAATTTGGCCCTCTCTGCTTTCCTGCGGACTCCATCCTCAAAAGCACCTGTTTTCGCTTTCGGCAACGTCCGGAGCAAAAAAGACAAACGTCCAGCTTTTGCTGCCACAGCAAAGGTGCCAGCGGGGAAAGGTAATGCTGGTCCTCACTGCCTCCTGGAACCCTTTCAAATGCCCCAGACAATTTGGCCCTCTCTGCTTTCCTGCGGACTCCATCCTCAAAAGCACCTGTTTTCGCTTTTGGCAACCTCAGGAGCAAAAAAGAAATACGTCCAGCTTTTGCTGCCACAGCAAAGGTGCTAGCGGGGAAAAGTAATGCTGGTTCTCACTGCCTCCTGGAACCTCTTCAAATGCCACAGACAATTTGGCCCTCTCTGCTTTCCTGCGGACTCCATCCTCAAAAGCACCTGTTTTTGCTTTCAGCAGCCTCAAGAGCAAAAAAGACAAATGTCCGGGTTTTGCTGCCACAGCAAAGGTGCCAGCGGGGAAAAGTAATGCTGGTTCTCACTGCCTCCTGGAACCCTTTCAAATGCCCCAGACAATTTGGCCCTCTCTGCTTTCCTGCGGACTCCATCCTCAAAAGCACCTGTTTTCGCTTTCGGCAACCTCCGGAGCAAAAAAGACAAACGTCCAGCTTTTGCTGCCACAGCAAAGGTGCCAGCGGGGAAAAGTAATGCTGGTTCTCACTGCCTCCTGGAACCTCTTCAAATGCCCCAGACAATTTGGCCCTCTCGGCTTTCCTGCAGACTCCATCCTCAAAAGCACCTGTTTTCGCTTTCGGCAGCCTCCGGAGCAAAAAAGACAAACGTCCAGCTTTTGCTGCCACAGCAAAGGTGCCAGCGGGGAAAAGTAATGCTGGTTCTCACTGCCTCCTGGAACCCTTTCAAATGCCCCAGACAATTTGGCCCTCTCTGCTTTCCTGTGGACTCCATCCTCAAAAGCACCTGTTTTCGCTTTCGGCAACCTCCGGAGCAAAAAAGACAAACGTCCAGCTTTTGCTGCCACAGCAAAGGTGCCAGCGGGGAAAAGTAATGCTGGTCCTCATTGCCTCCTGGAACCTCTTCAAATGCCCCAGACAATTTGGCCCTCTCTGCTTTCCTGCGGACTCCATCCTCAAAAGCACCTGTTTTCGCTTTCGGCATCCTCAGGAGCAAAAAAGACAAACGTCCAGCTTTTGCTGCCACAGCAAAGGTGTTAGCGGGGAAAAGTAATGCTGGTTCTCACTGCCTCCTGGAACCTCTTCAAATGCCACAGACAATTTGGCCCTCTCTGCTTTCCTGCGGACTCCATCCTCAAAAGCACCTGTTTTCGCTTTCGGCATTCTCCGGAGCAAAAAAGAAAAACGTCCAGCTTTTGCTGCCACAGCAAAGGTGCCAGCGGGGAAAAGTAATGCTGGTTCTCACTGCCTCCTGGAACCCTTTCAAATGCCCCAGACAATTTGGCCCTCTCTGCTTTCCTGCGGACTCCATCCTTAAAAGCACCTGTTTTCGCTTTCGGCAGCCTCCGGAGCAAAAAAACAAATATCCAGCTTTTGCTGCCACAGCAAAGGTGCCAGCGGGGAAAAGTGATGCTGGTCCTCATTGCCTCCTGGAACCTCTTCAAATGCCCCAGACAATTTGGCCCTCTCTGCTTTCCTGCGGACTCCATCCTCAAAAGCACCTGTTTTCGCTTTTGGCAACCTCCGGAGCAAAAAAGACAAACGTCCAGGTTTTGCTGCCACAGCAAAAGTGCCAGCGGGGAAAAGTTATGCTGGTCCTCACTGCCTCATGGAACCCTTTCAAATGCCCCAGACAATTTGGCCCTCTCTGCTTTCCTGCGGACTCCATCCTCAAAAGCACCTGTTTTCGCTTTCGGCAAACTCCGGAGCTAAAAAGACAAACGTCCAGGTTTTGCTGCCACAGCAAAGGTGCCAGCGGGGAAAAGTGATGCTGGTCCTCATTGCCTCCTTGAACCTCTTCAAATGCCACAGACAATTTGGCCCTCTCTGCTTTCCTGCGGACTCCATCCTCAAAAGCACCTGTTTTCGATTTCGGCAACCTCAGGAGCAAAAAAGACAAACGTCCAGCTTTTGCTGCCACAGCAAAGGTGCTAGCGGGGAAAAGTTATGCTGGTCCTCACTGCCTCCTGGAACCCTTTCAAATGCCCCAGACAATTTGGCCCTCTCTGCTTTCCTGCGGACTCCATCCTCAAAAGCACCTGTTTTCGCTTTCGGCAACCTCCGGAGCAAAAAAGACAAACGTCCAGCTTTTGCTGCCACAGCAAAGGTGCCAGCGGGGAAAAGTAATGCTGGTTCTCACTGCCTCCTGGAACCTCTTCAAATGCCACAGACAATTTGGCCCTCTCTGCTTTCCTGCAGACTCCATCCT
The DNA here is from genome assembly GCF_965231255.1 of Vanellus vanellus. Taxonomy (NCBI): domain Eukaryota; kingdom Metazoa; phylum Chordata; class Aves; order Charadriiformes; family Charadriidae; genus Vanellus; species Vanellus vanellus. The sequence continues at coordinate 345,704 of NW_028128133.1, forward strand.
CAAAAGCACCTGTTTTCGCTTTCGGCAGCCTCCGGAGCAAAAAAGACAAACGTCCAGCTTTTGCTGCCACAGCAAAGGTGCCAGCGGGGAAAAGTAATGCTGGTCCTCATTGCCTCCTGGAACCTCTTCAAATGCCCCAGACAATTTGGCCCTCTCTGCTTTCCTGCGGACTCCATCCTCAAAAGCACCTGTTTTCGCTTTCGGCATCCTCAGGAGCAAAAAAGACAAACGTCCAGCTTTTGCTGCCACAGCAAAGGTGCTAGCGGGGAAAAATAATGCTGGTTCTCACTGCCTCCTGGAACCTCTTCAAATGCCCCAGACAATTTGGCCCTCTCTGCTTTCCTGCGGACTCCATCCTCAAAAGCACCTGTTTTCGCTTTCGGCAGCCTCCGGAGCAAAAAAGACAAAAGTCCAGCTTTTGCTGCCACAGCAAAGGTGCCAGCGGGGAAAAGTAATGCTGGTTCTCACTGCCTCCTGGAACCCTTTCAAATGCCCCAGACAATTTGGCCCTCTCTGCTTTCCTGCGGACTCCATCCTTAAAAGCACCTGTTTTCGCTTTCGGCAGCCTCCGGAGCAAAAAAACAAATATCCAGCTTTTGCTGCCACAGCAAAGGTGCCAGCGGGGAAAAGTGATGCTGGTCCTCATTGCCTCCTGGAACCTCTTCAAATGCCCCAGACAATTTGGCCCTCTCTGCTTTCCTGCGGACTCCATCCTCAAAAGCACCTGTTTTCGCTTTTGGCAACCTCCGGAGCAAAAAAGACAAACGTCCAGGTTTTGCTGCCACAGCAAAAGTGCCAGCGGGGAAAAGTTATGCTGGTCCTCACTGCCTCCTGGAACCCTTTCAAATGCCCCAGACAATTTGGCCCTCTCTGCTTTCCTGCGGACTCCATCCTCAAAAGCACCTGTTTTCGCTTTCGGCAAACTCCGGAGCAAAAAAGACAAACGTCCAGGTTTTGCTGCCACAGCAAAGGTGCCAGCGGGGAAAAGTGATGCTGGTCCTCATTGCCTCCTTGAACCTCTTCAAATGCCACAGACAATTTGGCCCTCTCTGCTTTCCTGCGGACTCCATCCTCAAAAGCACCTGTTTTCGATTTCGGCAACCTCAGGAGCAAAAAAGACAAACGTCCAGCTTTTGCTGCCACAGCAAAGGTGCTAGCGGGGAAAAGTAATGCTGGTTCTCACTGCCTCCTGGAACCTCTTCAAATGCCACAGACAATTTGGCCCTCTCTGCTTTCCTGCGGACTCCATCCTCAAAAGCACCTGTTTTCGCTTTCGGCAACCTCCGGAGCAAAAAAGACAAAAGTCCAGCTTTTGCTGCCACAGCAAAGGTGCCAGCGGGGAAAAGTGATGCTGGTCCTCATTGCCTCCTGGAACCTCTTCAAATGCCACAGACAATTTGGCCCTCTCTGCTTTCCTGCGGACTCCATCCTCAAAAGCACCTGTTTTCGCTTTCGGCGCCCTCCGGAGCAAAAAAGACATACGTCCAGCTTTTGCTGCCACAGCAAAGGTGCCAGCGGGGAAAAGTAATGCTGGTCCTCATTGCCTCCTGGAACCTCTTCAAATGCCACAGACAATTTGGCCCTCTCTGCTTTCCTGCGGACTCCATCCTCAAAAGCACCTGTTTTCGCTTTCGGCAACCTACGGAGCAAAAAAGACAAACGTCCAGTTTTTGCTGCCACAGCAAAGGTGCTAGCGGGGAAAAGTAATGCTGGTTCTCACTGCCTCCTGGAACCTCTTCAAATGCCACAGACAATTTGGCCGTCTCTGCTTTCCTGCGGACTCCATCCTCAAAAACACCTGTTTTCGCTTTCGGCAGCCTCCGGAGCAAAAAAGACAAACGTCCAGCTTTTGCTGCCACAGCAAAGGTGCCAGCGGGGAAAAGTAATGCTGGTTCTCACTGCCTCCTGGAACCCTTTCAAATGCCCCAGACAATTTGGCCCTCTCTGCTTTCCTGCGGACTCCATCCTCAAAAGCACCTGTTTTCGCTTTCGGCAGCCTCCGGAGCAAAAAAGACAAACGTCCAGCTTTTGCTGCCACAGCAAAGGTGCCAGCGGGGAAAAGTTATGCTGGTCCTGATTGCCTCCTGGAACCTCTTCAAATGCCCCAGACAATTTGGCCCTCTCTGCTTTCCTGCGGACTCCATCCTCAAAAGCACCTTTTTTCGCTTTCGGCAACCTCAGGAGCAAAAAAGACAAACGTCCAGCTTTTGCTGCCACAGCAAAGGTGCCAGCGGGGAAAAGTAATGCTGGTTCTCACTGCCTCCTGGAACCTCTTCAAATGCCACAGACAATTTGGCCGTCTCTGCTTTCCTGCGGACTCCATCCTCAAAAGCACCTGTTTTCGCTTTCGGCAGCCTCCGGAGCAAAAAAGACAAACGTCCAGCTTTTGCTGCCACAGCAAAGGTGCCAGCGGGGAAAAGTAATGCTGGTTCTCACTGCCTCCTGGAACCCTTTCAAATGCCACAGACAATTTGGCCCTCTCTGCTTTCCTGCGGACTCCATCCTCAAAAGCACCTGTTTTCGCTTTCGGCAGCCTCCGGAGCAAAAAAGACAAACGTCCAGGTTTTGCTGCCACAGCAAAGGTGCCAGCGGGGAAAAGTAATGCTGGTTCTCACTGCCTCCTGGAACCCCTTAAAATGCCACAGACAATTTGGCCTTCTCTGCTTTCCTTCGGACTCCATCCTCAAAAGCACCTTTTTTCGCTTTCGGCAACCTCCGGAGCAAAAAAGACAAACGTCCAGCTTTTGCTGCCACAGCAAAGGTGCCAGCGGGGAAAAGTAATGCTGGTCCTGATTGCCTCCTGGAACCTCTTCAAATGCCACAGACAATTGGGCCCTCTCTGCTTTCCTGCGGACTCCATCCTCAAAAGCACCTTTTTTCGCTTTCGGCAACCTCAGTAGCAAAAAAGACAAACGTCCAGCTTTTGCTGCCACAGCAAAGGTGCCAGCGGGGAAAAGTAATGCTGGTTCTCACTGCATCCTGGAACCTCTTCAAATGCCCCAGACAATTTGGCCCTCTCTGCTTTCCTGCGGACTCCATCCTCAAAAGCACCTTTTTTCGCTTTCGGCAACCTCCGGAGCAAAAAAGACAAACGTCCAGTTTTTGCTGCCACAGCAAAGGTGCCAGCAGGGAAAATTAATGCTAGTTCTCACTGCCTCCTGGAACTCTTTCAAATGCCACAGACAATTTGGCCCTCTCTGCTTTCCTGCGGACTCCATCCTCAAAAGCATCTGTTTTCGCTTTCGGTAGCCTCCGGAGCAAAAAAGACAAACGTCCAGCTTTTGCTGCCACAGCAAAGGTGCCAGCGGGGAAAAGTAATGCTGGTCCTCATTGCCTCCTGGAACCTCTTCAAATGCCCCAGACAATTTGGCCCTCTCTGCTTTCCTGCGGACTCCATCCTCAAAAGCACCTGTTTTCGCTTTCGGCAACCTCCGGAGCAAAAAAGACTAACGTCCAGCTTTTGCTGCCACAGCAAGAGTGCTAGCGGGGAAAAGTAATGCTGGTTCTCACTGCCTCCTGGAACCTCTTCAAATGCCAGAGACAATTTGGCCCTCTCTGCTTTCCTGCGGACTCCATCCTGAAAAGCACCTGTTTTTGCTTTCGGCAGCCTCAAGAGCAAAAAAGACAAATGTCCAGGTTTTGCTGCCACAGCAAAGGTGCCAGCGGGGAAAAGTAATGCTGGTTCTCACTGCCTCCTGGAACCCTTTCAAATGCTCCAGACAATTTGGCCCTCTCTGCTTTCCTGCGGACTCCATCCTCAAAAGCACCTGTTTTCGCTTTCGGCAACCTCCGGAGCAAAAAAGACAAACGTCCAGGTTTTGCTGCCACAGCAAAGGTGCCAGCGGGGAAAAGTAATGCTGGTTCTCACTGCCTCCTGAATCTCTTCAAATGCCACAGACAATTTGGCCCTCTCTGCTTTCCTGCAGACTCCATCCTCAAAAGCACCTGTTTTCCCTTTCGGCAGCCTCCGGAGCAAAAAAGACAAACGTCCAGCTTTTGCTGCCACAGCAAAGGTGCCAGCGGGGAAAAGTAATGCTGGTTCTCACTGCCTCCTGGAACCCTTTCAAATGCCCCAGACAATTTGGCCCTCTCTGCTTTCCTGCGGACTCCATCCTCAAAAGCACCTGTTTTCGCTTTCGGCAACCTCCGGAGCAAAAAAGACAAACGTCCAGCTTTTGCTGCCACAGCAAAGGTGCCAGCGGGGAAAAGTAATGCTGGTCCTCATTGCCTCCTGGAACCTCTTCAAATGCCCCAGACAATTTGGCCCTCTCTGCTTTCCTGCGGACTCCATCCTCAAAAGCACCTGTTTTCGCTTTCGGCATCCTCAGGAGCAAAAAAGACAAACGTCCAGCTTTTGCTGCCACAGCAAAGGTGCTAGCGGGGAAAAGTAATGCTGGTTCTCACTGCCTCCTGGAACCTCTTCAAATGCCACAGACAATTTGGCCCTCTCTGCTTTCCTGCGGACTCCATCCTCAAAAGCACCTGTTTTCGCTTTCGGCAGCCTCAGGAGCAAAAAAGACAAACGTCCAGCTTTTGCTGCCACAGCAAAGGTGCCAGCGGGGAAAAGTAATGCTGGTTCTCACTGCCTCCTGGAACCCTTTCAAATGCCACAGACAATTTGGCCCTCTCTGCTTTCCTGCGGACTACATCCTCAAAAGCACCTTTTTTCGCTTTCGTCAACCTCAGTAGCAAAAAAGACAAACGTCCAGCTTTTGCTGCCACAGCAAAGGTGCCAGCGGGGAAAAGTAATGCTGGTTCTCACTGCCTCCTGGAACCTCTTCAAATGCCACAGACAATTTGGCCCTCTCTGCTTTCCTGCGGACTCCATCCTCAAAAGCACCTTTTTTCGCTTTCGGCAACCTCCGGAGCAAAAAAGACAAACGTCCAGCTTTTGCTGCCACAGCAAAGGTGCCAGCAGGGAAAATTAATGCTAGTTCTCACTGCCTCCTGGAACCTCTTCAAATGCCACAGACAATTTGGCCGTCTCTGCTTTCCTGCGGACTCCATCCTCAAAAGCACCTGTTTTCGCTTTCGGCAGCCTCCGGAGCAAAAAAGACAAACGTCCAGCTTTTGCTGCCACAGCAAAGGTGCCAGCGGGGAAAAGTAATGCTGGTTCTCACTGCCTCCTGGAACCCTTTCAAATGCCACAGACAATTTGGCCCTCTCTGCTTTCCCGCGGACTCCATCCTCAAAAGCACCTGTTTTCGCTTTCGGCAGCCTCCGGAGCAAAAAAGACAAACGTCCAGGTTTTGCTGCCACAGCAAAGGTGCCAGCGGGGAAATGTTATGCTGGTCCTCACTGCCTCCTGGAACCCTTTCAAATGCCCCAGACAATTTGGCCCTCTCTGCTTTCCTGCGGACTCCATCCTCAAAAGCACCTGTTTTCGCTTTTGGCAACCTCAGGAGCAAAAAAGACAAACGTCCAGCTTTTGCTGCCACAGCAAAGGTGCTAGCGGGGAAAAGTAATGCTGGTTCTCACTGCCTCCTGGAACCTCTTCAAATGCCAGAGACAATTTGGCCCTCTCTGCTTTCCTGCGGACTCCATCCTCAAAAGCACCTGTTTTTGCTTTCGGCAGCCTCAAGAGCAAAAAAGACAAATGTCCAGGTTTTGCTGCCACAGCAAAGGTGCCAGCGGGGAAAAGTAATGCTGGTTCTCACTGCCTCCTGGAACCCTTTCAAATGCCCCAGACAATTTGGCCCTCTCTGCTTTCCTGCGGACTCCATCCTCAAAAGCACCTGTTTTCGCTTTCGGCAACCTCCGGAGCAAAAAAGACAAACGTCCAGGTTTTGCTGCCACAGCAAAGGTGCCAGCGGGGAAAAGTAATGCTGGTTCTCACTGCCTCCTGGAACCTCTTCAAATGCCCCAGACAATTTGGCCCTCTCTGCTTTCCTGCAGACTCCATCCTCAAAAGCACCTGTTTTCGCTTTCGGCAGCCTCCGGAGCAAAAAAGACAAACGTCCAGCTTTTGCTGCCACAGCAAAGGTGCCAGCGGGGAAAAGTAATGCTGGTTCTCACTGCCTCCTGGAACCCTTTCAAATGCCCCAGACAATTTGGCCCTCTCTGCTTTCCTGTGGACTCCATCCTCAAAAGCACCTGTTTTCGCTTTCGGCAACCTCCGGAGCAAAAAAGACAAACGTCCAGCTTTTGCTGCCACAGCAAAGGTGCCAGCGGGGAAAAGTGATGCTGGTCCTCATTGCCTCCTGGAACCTCTTCAAATGCCACAGACAATTTGGCCCTCTCTGCTTTCCTGCGGACTCCATCCTCAAAAGCACCTGTTTTCGCTTTCGGCAACCTCAGTAGCAAAAAAGACAAACGTCCAGCTTTTGCTGCCACAGCAAAGGTGCTAGCGGGGAAAAGTAATGCTGGTTCTCACTGCCTCCTGGAACCTCTTCAAATGCCCCAGACAATTTGGCCCTCTCTGCTTTCCTGCGGACTCCATCCTCAAAAGCACCTGTTTTCGCTTTCGGCAACCTCCGGAGCAAAAAAGACAAAAGTCCAGCTTTTGCTGCCACAGCAAAGGTGCCAGCGGGGAAAAGTAATGCTAGTTCTCACTGCCTCCTGGAACTCTTTCAAATGCCACAGACAATTTGGCCCTCTCTGCTTTCCTGCGGACTCCATCCTCAAAAGCACCTGTTTTCGCTTTCGGCATCCTCCGGAGCAAAAAAGACAAACGTCCAGCTTTTGCTGCCACAGCAAAGGTGCCAGTAGGGAAAAGTAATGCTGGTCCTCATTGCCTCCTGGAACCTCTTCAAATGCCACAGACAATTTGGCCCTCTCTGCTTTCCTGCGGACTCCATCCTCAAAAGCACCTGTTTTCGCTTTCGGCAGCCTCCGGAGCAAAAAAGACAAACGTCCAGCTTTTGCTGCCACAGCAAAGGTGCCAGCGGGGAAAAGTAATGCTGGTTCTCACTGCCTCCTGGAACCCTTTCAAATGCCACAGACAATTTGGCCCTCTCTGCTTTCCTGCGGACTCCATCCTCAAAAGCACCTGTTTTCGCTTTCGGCAGCCTCCGGAGCAAAAAAGACAAACGTCCAGCTTTTGCTGCCACAGCAAAGGTGCCAGCGGGGAAAAGTGATGCTGGTCCTCATTGCCTCCTGGAACCTCTTCAAATGCCCCAGACAATTTGGCCCTCTCTGCTTTCCTGCGGACTCCATCCTCAAAAGCACCTTTTTTCGCTTTCGGCAACCTCCGGAGCAAAAAAGACAAACGTCCAGCTTTTGCTGCCACAGCAAAGGTGCCAGCGGGGAAAAGTAATGCTGGTTCTCACTGTCTCCTGGAACCCTTTCAAATGCCCCAGACAATTTGGCCCTCTCTGCTTTCCTGCGGACTCCATCCTCAAAAGCACCTGTTTTCGCTTTTGGCAACCTCCGGAGCAAAAAAGACAAACGTCCAGCTTTTGCTGCCACAGCAAAGGTGCCAGCGGGGAAAAGTAATGCTGGTCCTCATTGCCTCCTGGAACCTCTTCAAATGCCCCAGACAATTTGGCCCTCTCTGCTTTCCTGCGGACTCCATCCTCAAAAGCACCTGTTTTCGCTTTCGGCATCCTCAGGAGCAAAAAAGACAAACGTCCAGCTTTTGCTGCCACAGCAAAGGTGCTAGCGGGGAAAAGTAATGCTGGTTCTCACTGCCTCCTGGAACCTCTTCAAATGCCCCAGACAATTTGGCCCTCTCTGCTTTCCTGCGGACTCCATCCTTAAAAGCACCTGTTTTCGCTTTCGGCAGCGTCCGGAGCAAAAAAACAAATATCCAGCTTTTGCTGCCACAGCAAAGTTGCCAGCGGGGAAAAGTGATGCTGGTCCTCATTGCCTCCTGGAACCTCTTCAAATGCCCCAGACAATTTGGCCCTCTCTGCTTTCCTGCGGACTCCATCCTCAAAAGCACCTTTTTTCGCTTTTGGCAACCTCCGGAGCAAAAAAGACAAACGTCCAGCTTTTGCTGCCACAGCAAAGGTGCCAGCGGGGAAAAGTAATGCTGGTCCTCACTGCCTCCTGGAACCCTTTCAAATGCCCCAGACAATTTGGCCCTCTCTGCTTTCCTGCGGACTCCATCCTTAAAACCACCTGTTTTCGCTTTCGGCAGCCTCCGGAGCAAAAAAGACAAATATCCAGCTTTTGCTGCCACAGCAAAGGTGCCAGCGGGGAAAAGTGATGCTGGTCCTCATTGCCTCCTGGAACCTCTTCAAATGCCCCAGACAATTTGGCCCTCTCTGCTTTCCTGCGGACTCCATCCTCAAAAGCACCTGTTTTCGCTTTCGGCAACCTCCGAGCAAAAAAGACAAACGTCCAGGTTTTGCTGCCACAGCAAAGGTGCCAGCGGGGAAAAGTAATGCTGGTCCTCACTGCCTCCTGGAGCCCTTTCAAATGCCACAGACAATTTGGCCCTCTCTGCTTTCCTGCGGACTCCATCCTCAAAAGCACCTGTTTTCGCTTTCGGCAACCTCCGGAGCAAAAAAGACAAACGTCCAGCTTTTGCTGCCACAGCAAAGGTGCCAGCGGGGAAAAGTGATGCTGGTCCTCATTGCCTCCTGGAACCTCTTCAAATGCCCCAGACAATTTGGCCCTCTCTGCTTTCCTGCGGACTCCATCCTCAAAAGCACCTGTTTTCGCTTTCGGCAACCTCAGGAGCAAAAAAGACAAACGTCCAGCTTTTGCTGCCACAGCAAAGGTGCTAGCGGGGAAAAGTAATGCTGGTTCTCACTGCCTCCTGGAACCTCTTCAAATGCCCCAGACAATTTGGCCCTCTCTGCTTTCCTGCGGACTCCATCCTCAAAAGCACCTGTTTTCGCTTTCGGCAACCTCCGGAGCAAAAAAGACAAAAGTCCAGCTTTTGCTGCCACAGCAAAGGTGCCAGCGGGGAAAAGTAATGCTAGTTCTCACTGCCTCCTGGAACTCTTTCAAATGCCACAGACAATTTGGCCCTCTCTGCTTTCCTGCGGACTCCATCCTCAAAAGCACCTGTTTTCGCTTTCGGCATCCTCCGGAGCAAAAAAGACAAACGTCCAGCTTTTGCTGCCACAGCAAAGGTGCCAGTGGGGAAAAGTAACGCTGGTCCTCATTGCCTCCTGGAACCTCTTCAAATGCCACAGACAATTTGGCCCTCTCTGCTTTCCTGCGGACTCCATCCTCAAAAGCACCTGTTTTCGCTTTCGGCAGCCTCCGGAGCAAAAAAGACAAACGTCCAGCTTTTGCTGCCACAGCAAAGGTGCCAGCGGGGAAAAGTAATGCTGGTTCTCACTGCCTCCTGGAACCCTTTCAAATGCCACAGACAATTTGGCCCTCTCTGCTTTCCTGCGGACTCCATCCTCAAAAGCACCTGTTTTCGCTTTCGGCAGCCTCCGGAGCAAAAAAGACAAACGTCCAGCTTTTGCTGCCACAGCAAAGGTGCCAGCGGGGAAAAGTGATGCTGGTCCTCATTGCCTCCTGGAACCTCTTCAAATGCCCCAGACAATTTGGCCCTCTCTGCTTTCCTGCGGACTCCATCCTCAAAAGCACCTTTTTTCGCTTTCGGCAACCTCCGGAGCAAAAAAGACAAACGTCCAGCTTTTGCTGCCACAGCAAAGGTGCCAGCGGGGAAAAGTAATGCTGGTTCTCACTGTCTCCTGGAACCCTTTCAAATGCCCCAGACAATTTGGCCCTCTCTGCTTTCCTGCGGACTCCATCCTCAAAAGCACCTGTTTTCGCTTTCGGCAACCTCAGGAGCAAAAAAGACAAACGTCCAGCTTTTGCTGCCACAGCAAAGGTGCCAGCGGGGAAAAGTAATGCTGGTCCTCATTGCCTCCTGGAACCTCTTCAAATGCCCCAGACAATTTGGCCCTCTCTGCTTTCCTGCGGACTCCATCCTCAAAAGCACCTGTTTTCGCTTTCGGCATCCTCAGGAGCAAAAAAGACAAACGTCCAGCTTTTGCTGCCACAGCAAAGGTGCTAGCGGGGAAAAGTAATGCTGGTTCTCACTGCCTCCTGGAACCTCTTCAAATGCCACAGACAATTTGGCCCTCTCTGCTTTCCTGCGGACTCCCTCCTCAAAAGCACCTGTTTTCGCTTTCGGCAGCCTCCGGAGCAAAAAAGACAAACGTCCAGCTTTTGCTGCCACAGCAAAGGTGCCAGCGGGGAAAAGTAATGCTGGTTCTCACTGCCTCCTGGAACCCTTTCAAATGCCCCAGACAATTTGGCCCTCTCTGCTTTCCTGCGGACTCCATCCTTAAAAGCACCTGTTTTCGCTTTCGGCAGCGTCCGGAGCAAAAAAACAAATATCCAGCTTTTGCCTCCACAGCAAAGTTGCCAGCGGGGAAAAGTGATGCTGGTCCTCATTGCCTCCTGGAACCTCTTCAAATGCCCCAGACAATTTGGCCCTCTCTGCTTTCCTGCGGACTCCATCCTCAAAAGCACCTGTTTTCGCTTTTGGCAACCTCCGGAGCAAAAAAGACAAACGTCCAGCTTTTGCTGCCACAGCAAAGGTGCCAGCGGGGAAAAGTAATGCTGGTCCTCACTGCCTCCTGGAACCCTTTCAAATGCCACAGACAATTTGGCCCTCTCTGCTTTCCTGCGGACTCCATCCTCAAAAGAACCTGTTTTCGCTTTCGGCAACCTCCGGAGCAAAAAAGACAAACGTCCAGCTTTTGCTGCCACAGCAAAGGTGCCAGCGGGGAAAAGTGATGCTGGTCCTCATTGCCTCCTGGAACCTCTTCAAATGCCCCAGACAATTTGGCCCTCTCTGCTTTCCTGCGGACTCCATCCTCAAAAGCACCTGTTTTCGCTTTCGGCATCCTCAGGAGCAAAAAAGACAAACGTCCAGCTTTTGCTGCCACAGCAAAGGTGCTAGCGGGGAAAAGTAATGCTGGTTCTCACTGCCTCCTGGAACCTCTTCAAATGCCACAGACAATTTGGCCCTCTCTGCTTTCCTGCGGACTCCATCCTCAAAAGCACCTGTTTTCGCTTTCGGCAGCCTCCGGAGCAAAAAAGACAAAAGTCCAGCTATTGCTGCCACAGCAAAGGTGCCAGCGGGGAAATATAATGCTGGTCCTCACTGCCTCCTGGAACCCTTTCAAATGCCACAGACAATTTGGCCCTCTCTGCTTTCCTGCGGACTCCATCCTCAAAAGAACCTGTTTTCGCTTTCGGCAACCTCCGGAGCAAAAAAGACAAACGTCCAGCTTTTGCTGCCACAGCAAAGGTGCTAGCGGGGAAAAGTAATGCTGGTTCTCACTGCCTCCTGGAACCTCTTCAAATGCCACAGACAATTTGGCCCTCTCTGCTTTCCTGCGGACTCCATCCTCAAAAGCACCTGTTTTCGCTTTCGGCAGCCTCCGGAGCAAAAAAGACAAAAGTCCAGCTATTGCTGCCACAGCAAAGGTGCCAGCGGGGAAAAGTAATGCTGGTCCTCACTGCCTCCTGGAACCCTTTCAAATGCCACAGACAATTTGGCCCTCTCTGCTTTCCTGCGGACTCCATCCTCAAAAGAACCTGTTTTCGCTTTCGGCAACCTCCGGAGCAAAAAAGACAAACGTCCAGCTTTTGCTGCCACAGCAAAGGTGCTAGCGGGGAAAAGTAATGCTGGTTCTCACTGCCTCCTGGAACCTCTTCAAATGCCACAGACAATTTGGCCCTCTCTGCTTTCCTGCGGACTCCATCCTCAAAAGCACCTGTTTTCGCTTTCGGCAGCCTCCGGAGCAAAAAAGACAAAAGTCCAGCTATTGCTGCCACAGCAAAGGTGCCAGCGGGGAAAAGTGATGCTGGTCCTCATTGCCTCCTGGAACCTCTTCAAATGCCCCAGACAATTTGGCCCTCTCTGCTTTCCTGCGGACTCCATCCTCAAAAGCACCTTTTTTCGCTTTCGGCAACCTCCGGAGCAAAAAAGACAAACGTCCAGCTTTTGCTGCAACAGCAAAGGTGCCAGCGGGGAAAAGTAATGCTGGTTCTCACTGCCTCCTGGAACCCTTTCAAATGCCCCAGACAATTTGGCCCTCTCTGCTTTCCTGCGGACTCCATCCTCAAAAGCACCTGTTTTCGCTTTCGGCAGCCTCCGGAGCAAAAAAGACAAACGTCCAGCTTTTGCTGCCACAGCAAAGGTGCCAGCGGGGAAAAGTAATGCTGGTTCTCACTGCCTCCTGGAACTCTTTCAAATGCCACAGACAATTTGGCCCTCTCTGCTTTCCTGCGGACTCCATCCTCAAAAGCACCTGTTTTCGCTTTCGGCAGCCTCCGGAGCAAAAAATACAAACGTCCAGCTTTTGCTGCCACAGCAAAGGTGCCAGCGGGGAAAAGTAATGCTGGTTCTCACTGCCTCCTGGAACCCTTTCAAATGCCACAGACAATTTGGCCCTCTCTGCTTTCCTGCGGACTCCATCCTCAAAAGCACCTGTTTTCGCTTTCGGCAACCTCAGAAGCAAAGAAGACAAACGTCCAGCTTTTGCTGCAACAGCAAAGGTGCCAGCGGGGAAAAGTAATGCTGGTTCTCACTGCCTCCTGGAACCCTTTCAAATGCCCCAGACAATTTGGCCCTCTCTGCTTTCCTGCGGACTCCATCCTCAAAATCACCTGTTTTCGCTTTCAGCAACCTCCGGAGCAAAAAAGACAAACGTCCAGCTTTTGCTGCCACAGCAAAGGTGCCAGCGGGGAAAAGTAATGCTGGTCCTCATTGCCTCCTGGAACGTCTTCAAATGCCCCAGACAATTTGGCCCTCTCTGCTTTCCTGCGGACTCCATCCTCAAAAGCACCTGTTTTCGCTTTCGGCAGCCTCCGGAGCAAAAAAGACAAACGTCCAGCTTTTGCTGCCACAGCAAAGGTGCCAGCGGGGAAAAGTAATGCTGGTCCTCATTGCCTCCTGGAACCTCTTCAAATGCCCCAGACAATTTGGCCCTCTCTGCTTTCCTGCGGACTCCATCCTCAAAAGCACCTGTTTTCGCTTTTGGCATCCTCCGGAGCAAAAAAGACAAACGTCCAGCTATTGCTGCCACAGCAAAGGTGCCAGCGGGGAAATATAATGCTGGTTCTCACTGCCTCCTGGAACCCTTTCAAATGCCACAGACAATTTGGCCCTCTCTGCTTTCCTGCGGACTCCATCCTCAAAAGCACCTGTTTTCGCTTTCGGCAACCTCAGGAGCAAAAAAGACAAACGTCCAGCTTTTGCTGCCACAGCAAAGGTGCCAGCGGGGAAAAGTGATGCTGGTCCTCATTGCCTCCTGGAACCTCTTCAAATGCCCCAGACAATTTGGCCCTCTCTGCTTTCCTGCGGACTCCATCCTCAAAAGCACCTTTTTTCGCTTTCGGCAACCTCCGGAGCAAAAAAGACAAACGTCCAGCTTTTGCTGCAACAGCAAAGGTGCCAGTGGGGAAAAGTAATGCTGGTCCTCATTGCCTCCTGGAACCTCTTCAAATGCCCCAGACAATTTGGCCCTCTCTGCTTTCCTGCGGACTCCATCCTCAAAAGCACCTGTTTTCGCTTTCGGCAACCTCCGGAGCAAAAAAGACAAACGTCCAGCTTTTGCTGCCACAGCAAAGGTGCCAGCGGGGAAAAGTAATGCTGGTTCTCACTGCCTCCTGGAACCCTTTCAAATGCCACAGACAATTTGGCCCTCTCTGCTTTCCTGCGGACTCCATCCTCAAAAGCACCTGTTTTCGCTTTCGGCAACCTCCGGAGCAAAAAAGACAAACGTCCAGCTTTTGCTGCAACAGCAAAGGTGCCAGCGGGGAAAAGTAATGCTAGTTCTCACTGCCTCCTGGAACCCTTTCAAATGCCCCAGACAATTTGGCCTTCTCTGCTTTCCTGCGGACTCCATCCTCAAAAGCACCTGTTTTCGCTTTCGGCATCCTCAGGAGCAAAAAATACAAACGTCCAGCTTTTGCTGCCACAGCAAAGGTGCTAGCGGGGAAAAGTAATGCTGGTTCTCACTGCCTCCTGGAACCTCTTCAAATGCCCCAGACAATTTGGCCCTCTCTGCTTTCCTGCGGACTCCCTCCTCAAAAGCACCTGTTTTCGCTTTTGGCAACCTCCGGAGCAAAAAAGACAAACGTCCAGCTTTTGCTGCCACAGCAAAGGTGCCAGCGGGGAAAAGTAATGCTGGTCCTCACTGCCTCCTGGAACCCTTTCAAATGCCCCAGACAATTTGGCCCTCTCTGCTTTCCTGCGGACTCCATCCTTAAAACCACCTGTTTTCGCTTTCGGCAGCCTCCGGAGCAAAAAAGACAAATATCCAGCTTTTGCTGCCACAGCAAAGGTGCCAGCGGGGAAAAGTGATGCTGGTCCTCATTGCCTCCTGGAACCTCTTCAAATGCCCCAGACAATTTGGCCCTCTCTGCTTTCCTGCGGACTCCATCCTCAAAAGCACCTGTTTTCGCTTTCGGCAACCTCCGAGCAAAAAAGACAAACGTCCAGGTTTTGCTGCCACAGCAAAGGTGCCAGCGGGGAAAAGTAATGCTGGTCCTCACTGCCTCCTGGAGCCCTTTCAAATGCCACAGACAATTTGGCCCTCTCTGCTTTCCTGCGGACTCCATCCTCAAAAGCACCTGTTTTCGCTTTCGGCAACCTCCGGAGCAAAAAAGACAAACGTCCAGCTTTTGCTGCCACAGCAAAGGTGCCAGCGGGGAAAAGTGATGCTGGTCCTCATTGCCTCCTGGAACCTCTTCAAATGCCCCAGACAATTTGGCCCTCTCTGCTTTCCTGCGGACTCCATCCTCAAAAGCACCTTTTTTCGCTTTCGGCAACCTCAGGAGCAAAAAAGACAAACGTCCAGCTTTTGCTGCCACAGCAAAGGTGCTAGCGGGGAAAAGTAATGCTGGTTCTCACTGCCTCCTGGAACCTCTTCAAATGCCACAGACAATTTGGCCCTCTCTGCTTTCCTGCGGACTCCATCCTCAAAAGCACCTGTTTTCGCTTTCGGCAGCCTCCGGAGCAAAAAAGACAAACGTCCAGCTTTTGCTGCCACAGCAAAGGTGCCAGCGGGGAAATATAATGCTGGTTCTCACTGCCTCCTGGAACCCTTTCAAATGCCACAGACAATTTGGCCCTCTCTGCTTTCCTGCGGACTCCATCCTCAAAAGCACCTGTTTTCGCTTTCGGCAACCTCCGGAGCAAAAAAGACAAACGTCCAGCTTTTGCTTCCACAGCAAAGGTGCCAGTGGGGAAAAGTAATGCTGGTCCTCATTGCCTCCTGGAACCTCTTCAAATGCCCCAGACAATTTGGCCCTCTCTGCTTTCCTGCGGACTCCATCCTCAAAAGCACCTGTTTTCGCTTTCGGCAACCTCCGGAGCAAAAAAGACAAACGTCCAGCTTTTGCTGCCACAGCAAAGGTGCCAGCGGGGAAAAGTAATGCTGGTTCTCACTGCCTCCTGGAACCCTTTCAAATGCCACAGACAATTTGGCCCTCTCTGCTTTCCTGCGGACTCCATCCTCAAAAGCACCTGTTTTCGCTTTCGGCAACCTCCGGAGCAAAAAAGACAAACGTCCAGCTTTTGCTGCAACAGCAAAGGTGCCAGCGGGGAAAAGTAATGCTGGTTCTCAGTGCCTCCTGGAACCCTTTCAAATGCCCCAGACAATTTGGCCTTCTCTGCTTTCCTGCGGACTCCATCCTCAAAAGCACCTGTTTTCGCTTTCGGCATCCTCAGGAGCAAAAAAGACAAACGTCCAGCTTTTGCTGCCACAGCAAAGGTGCTAGCGGGGAAAAGTAATGCTGGTTCTCACTGCCTCCTGGAACCTCTTCAAATGCCCCAGACAATTTGGCCCTCTCTGCTTTCCTGCGGACTCCCTCCTCAAAAGCACCTGTTTTTGCTTTCGGCAGCCTCAAGAGCAAAAAAGACAAACGTCCAGCTTTTGCTGCCACAGCAAAGGTGCCAGCGGGGAAAAGTAATGCTGGTCCTCACTGCCTCCTGGAACCCTTTCAAATGCCCCAGACAATTTGGCCCTCTCTGCTTTCCTGCGGACTCCATCCTTAAAACCACCTGTTTTCGCTTTCGGCAGCCTCCGGAGCAAAAAAGACAAATATCCAGCTTTTGCTGCCACAGCAAAGGTGCCAGCGGGGAAAAGTGATGCTGGTCCTCATTGCCTCCTGGAACCTCTTCAAATGCCACAGACAATTTGGCCCTCTCTGCTTTCCTGCGGACTCCATCCTCAAAAGCACCTGTTTTCGCTTTCGGCAACCTCCGAGCAAAAAAGACAAACGTCCAGCTTTTGCTGCCACAGCAAAGGTGCCAGCGGGGAAAAGTAATGCTGGTCCTCACTGCCTCCTGGAGCCCTTTCAAATGCCACAGACAATTTGGCCCTCTCTGCTTTCCTGCGGACTCCATCCTCAAAAGCACCTGTTTTCGCTTTCGGCAACCTCCGGAGCAAAAAAGACAAACGTCCAGCTTTTGCTGCCACAGCAAAGGTGCCAGCGGGGAAAAGTGATGCTGGTCCTCATTGCCTCCTGGAACCTCTTCAAATGCCACAGACAATTTGGCCCTCTCTGCTTTCCTGCGGACTCCATCCTCAAAAGCACCTTTTTTCGCTTTCGGCAACCTCAGGAGCAAAAAAGACAAACGTCCAGCTTTTGCTGCCACAGAAAAGGTGCTAGCGGGGAAAAGTAATGCTGGTTCTCACTGCCTCCTGGAACCTCTTCAAATGCCCCAGACAATTTGGCCCTCTCTGCTTTCCTGCGGACTCCATCCTCAAAAGCACCTGTTTTCGCTTTCGGCAGCCTCCGGAGCAAAAAAGACAAAAGTCCAGCTATTGCTGCCACAGCAAAGGTGCCAGCGGGGAAATATAATGCTGGTTCTCACTGCCTCCTGGAACCCTTTCAAATGCCACAGACAATTTGGCCCTCTCTGCTTTCCTGCGGACTCCATCCTCAAAAGCACCTGTTTTCGCTTTCGGCAACCTCCGGAGCAAAAAAGACAAACGTCCAGCTTTTGCTGCCACAGCAAAGGTGCCAGCGGGGAAAAGTGATGCTGGTCCTCATTGCCTCCTGGAACCTCTTCAAATGCCCCAGACAATTTGGCCCTCTCTGCTTTCCTGCGGACTCCATCCTCAAAAGCACCTTTTTTCGCTTTCGGCAACCTCCGGAGCAAAAAAGACAAACGTCCAGCTTTTGCTGCAACAGCAAAGGTGCCAGCGGGGAAAAGTAATGCTGGTTCTCACTGCCTCCTGGAACCCTTTCAAATGCCCCAGACAATTTGGCCCTCTCTGCTTTCCTGCGGACTCCATCCTCAAAAGCACCTGTTTTCTCTTTCGGCAACCTCCGGAGCAAAAAAGACAAACGTCCAGCTTTTGCTGCCACAGCAAAGGTGCCAGCGGGGAAAAGTAATGCTGGTTCTCACTGCCTCCTGGAACCTCTTCAAATGCCACAGACAATTTGGCCCTCTCTGCTTTCCTGCGGACTCCATCCTCAAAAGCACCTGTTTTCGCTTTCGGCAGCCTCCGGAGCAAAAAAGACAAACGTCCAGCTTTTGCTGCCACAGCAAAGGTGCCAGCGGGGAAAAGTAATGCTGGTCCTCATTGCCTCCTGGAACCTCTTCAAATGCCCCAGACAATTTGGCCCTCTCTGCTTTCCTGCGGACTCCATCCTCAAAAGCACCTGTTTTCGCTTTCGGCAGCCTCCGGAGCAAAAAAGACAAACGTCCAGCTTTTGCTGCCACAGCAAAGGTGCCAGCGGGGAAAAGTAATGCTGGTTCTCACTGCCTCCTGGAACCCTTTCAAATGCCCCAGACAATTTGGCCCTCTCTGCTTTCCTGCGGACTCCATCCTTAAAAGCACCTGTTTTCGCTTTCGGCAGCCTCCGGAGCAAAAAAGACAAACGTCCAGCTTTTGCTGCCACAGCAAAGGTGCCAGCGGGGAAAAGTGATGCTGGTCCTCATTGCCTCCTGGAACCTCTTCAAATGCCCCAGACAATTTGGCCCTCTCTGCTTTCCTGCGGACTCCATCCTCAAAAGCACCTGTTTTCGCTTATGGCATCCTCTGGAGCAAAAAAGACAAACGTCCAGCTATTGCTGCCACAGCAAAGGTGCCAGCGGGGAAATATAATGCTGGTTCTCACTGCCTCCTGGAACCCTTTCAAATGCCACAGACAATTTGGCCCTCTCTGCTTTCCTGCGGACTCCATCCTCAAAAGCACCTGTTTTCGCTTTCGGCAACCTCAGGAGCAAAAAAGACAAACGTCCAGCTTTTGCTGCCACAGCAAAGGTGCCAGCGGGGAAAAGTGATGCTGGTCCTCATTGCCTCCTGGAACCTCTTCAAATGCCCCAGACAATTTGGCCCTCTCTGCTTTCCTGCGGACTCCATCCTCAAAAGCACCTTTTTTCGCTTTCGGCAACCTCCGGAGCAAAAAAGACAAACGTCCAGCTTTTGCTTCCACAGCAAAGGTGCCAGTGGGGAAAAGTAATGCTGGTCCTCATTGCCTCCTGGAACCTCTTCAAATGCCCCAGACAATTTGGCCCTCTCTGCTTTCCTGCGGACTCCATCCTCAAAAGCACCTGTTTTCGCTTTCGGCAACCTCCGGAGCAAAAAAGACAAACGTCCAGCTTTTGCTGCCACAGCAAAGGTGCCAGCGGGGAAAAGTAATGCTGGTTCTCACTGCCTCCTGGAACCCTTTCAAATGCCACAGACAATTTGGCCCTCTCTGCTTTCCTGCGGACTCCATCCTCAAAAGCACCTGTTTTCGCTTTCGGCAACCTCCGGAGCAAAAAAGACAAACGTCCAGCTTTTGCTGCAACAGCAAAGGTGCCAGCGGGGAAAAGTAATGCTGGTTCTCACTGCCTCCTGGAACCCTTTCAAATGCCCCAGACAATTTGGCCCTCTCTGCTTTCCTGCGGACTCCATCCTCAAAAGCACCTGTTTTCGCTTTCGGCATCCTCAGGAGCAAAAAAGACAAACGTCCAGCTTTTGCTGCCACAGCAAAGGTGCTAGCGGGGAAAAGTAATGCTGGTTCTCACTGCCTCCTGGAACCCTTTCAAATGCCCCAGACAATTTGGCCCTCTCTGCTTTCCTGCGGACTCCATCCTCAAAAGCACCTGTTTTCGCTTTCGGCAACCTCCGAGCAAAAAAGACAAATGTCCAGGTTTTGCTGCCACAGCAAAGGTGCCAGCGGGGAAAAGTAATGCTGGTCCTCACTGCCTCCTGGAACCCTTTCAAATGCCCCAGACAATTTGGCCCTCTCTGCTTTCCTGCGGACTCCATCCTTAAAAGCACCTGTTTTCGCTTTCGGCAGCCTCCGGAGCAAAAAAGACAAACGTCCAGCTTTTGCTGCCACAGCAAAGGTGCCAGCGGGGAAAAGTAATGCTGGTCCTCATTGCCTCCTGGAACCTCTTCAAATGCCCCAGACAATTTGGCCCTCTCTGCTTTCCTGCGGACTCCATCCTCAAAAGCACCTGTTTTCGCTTTCGGCAGCCTCCGGAGCAAAAAAGACAAACGTCCAGCTTTTGCTGCCACAGCAAAGGTGCCAGCGGGGAAAAGTAATGCTGGTTCTCACTGCCTCCTGGAACCCTTTCAAATGCCACAGACAATTTGGCCCTCTCTGCTTTCCTGCGGACTCCATCCTCAAAAGCACCTGTTTTCGCTTTCGGCAACCTCAGGAGCAAAAAAGACAAACGTCCAGCTTTTGCTGCCACAGCAAAGGTGCCAGCGGGGAAAAGTGATGCTGGTCCTCATTGCCTCCTGGAACCTCTTCAAATGCCCCAGACAATTTGGCCCTCTCTGCTTTCCTGCGGACTCCATCCTCAAAAGCACCTTTTTTCGCTTTCGGCAACCTCCGGAGCAAAAAAGACAAACGTCCAGCTTTTGCTTCCACAGCAAAGGTGCCAGTGGGGAAAAGTAATGCTGGTCCTCATTGCCTCCTGGAACCTCTTCAAATGCCCCAGACAATTTGGCCCTCTCTGCTTTCCTGCGGACTCCATCCTCAAAAGCACCTGTTTTCGCTTTCGGCAACCTCCGGAGCAAAAAAGACAAACGTCCAGCTTTTGCTGCCACAGCAAAGGTGCCAGCGGGGAAAAGTAATGCTGGTTCTCACTGCCTCCTGGAACCCTTTCAAATGCCACAGACAATTTGGCCCTCTCTGCTTTCCTGCGGACTCCATCCTCAAAAGCACCTGTTTTCGCTTTCGGCAACCTCCGGAGCAAAAAAGACAAACGTCCAGCTTTTGCTGCAACAGCAAAGGTGCCAGCGGGGAAAAGTAATGCTGGTTCTCACTGCCTCCTGGAACCCTTTCAAATGCCCCAGACAATTTGGCCCTCTCTGCTTTCCTGCGGACTCCATCCTCAAAAGCACCTGTTTTCGCTTTCGGCAACCTCCGGAGCAAAAAAGACAAACGTCCAGCTTTTGCTGCCACAGCAAAGGTGCCAGCGGGGAAAAGTGATGCTGGTCCTCATTGCCTCCTGGAACCTCTTCAAATGCCCCAGACAATTTGGCCCTCTCTGCTTTCCTGCGGACTCCATCCTCAAAAGCACCTGTTTTCTCTTTCGGCGCCCTCCGGAGCAAAAAAGACAAACGTCCAGCTTTTGCTGCCACGGCAAAGGTGCCAGCGGGGAAAAGTAATGCTGGTCCTCATTGCCTCCTGGAACCTCTTCAAATGCCACAGACAATTTGGCCGTCTCTGCTTTCCTGCGGACTCCATCCTCAAAAGCACCTGTTTTCGCTTTCGGCAGCCTCCGGAGCAAAAAAGACAAACGTCCAGCTTTTGCTGCCACAGCAAAGGTGCCAGCGGGGAAAAGTAATGCTGGTTCTCACTGCCTCCTGGAACCCTTTCAAATGCCCCAGACAATTTGGCCCTCTCTGCTTTCCTGCGGACTCCATCCTTAAAAGCACCTGTTTTCGCTTTCGGCAGCCTCCGGAGCAAAAAAGACAAACGTCCAGGTTTTGCTGCCACAGCAAAGGTGCCAGCGGGGAAAAGTAATGCTGGTCCTCATTGCCTCCTGGAACCTCTTCAAATGCCCCAGACAATTTGGCAGTCTCTGCTTTCCTGCGGACTCCATCCTCAAAAGCACCTGTTTTCGCTTTCGGCAGCCTCCGGAGCAAAAAAGACAAACGTCCAGCTATTGCTGCCACAGCAAAGGTGCCAGCGGGGAAAAGTAATGCTGGTTCTCACTGCCTCCTGGAACCCTTTCAAATGCCCCAGACAATTTGGCCCTCTCTGCTTTCCTGCGGACTCCATCCTCAAAAGCACCTGTTTTCGCTTTCGGCAACCTCAGGAGCAAAAAAGACAAACGTCCAGCTTTTGCTGCCACAGCAAAGGTGCCAGCAGGGAAAAGTAATGCTGGTCCTCACTGCCTCCTGGAACTTCTTCAAATGCCCCAGACAATTTGGCCCTCTCTGCTTTCCTGCGGACTCCATCCTCAAAAGCACCTTTTTTCGCTTTCGGCAACCTCCGGAGCAAAAAAGACAAACGTCCAGCTTTTGCTTCCACAGCAAAGGTGCCAGTGGGGAAAAGTAATGCTGGTCCTCATTGCCTCCTGGAACCTCTTCAAATGCCCCAGACAATTTGGCCCTCTCTGCTTTCCTGCGGACTCCATCCTCAAAAGCACCTGTTTTCGCTTTCGGCAACCTCCGGAGCAAAAAAGACAAACGTCCAGCTTTTGCTGCCACAGCAAAGGTGCCAGCAGGGAAAAGTAATGCTGGTTCTCACTGCCTCCTGGAACCCTTTCAAATGCCACAGACAATTTGGCCCTCTCTGCTTTCCTGCGGACTCCATCCTCAAAAGCACCTGTTTTCGCTTTCGGCAACCTCCGGAGCAAAAAAGACAAACGTCCAGCTTTTGCTGCAACAGCAAAGGTGCCAGCGGGGAAAAGTAATGCTGGTTCTCACTGCCTCCTGGAACCCTTTCAAATGCCCCAGACAATTTGGCCCTCTCTGCTTTCCTGCGGACTCCATCCTCAAAAGCACCTGTTTTCGCTTTCGGCAACCTCCGGAGCAAAAAAGACAAACGTCCAGCTTTTGCTGCCACAGCAAAGGTGCCAGCGGGGAAAAGTGATGCTGGTCCTCATTGCCTCCTGGAACCTCTTCAAATGCCCCAGACAATTTGGCCCTCTCTGCTTTCCTGCGGACTCCATCCTCAAAAGCACCTGTTTTCTCTTTCGGCACCCTCCGGAGCAAAAAAGACAAACGTCCAGCTTTTGCTGCCACAGCAAAGGTGCCAGCGGGGAAAAGTAATGCTGGTCCTCATTGCCTCCTGGAACCTCTTCAAATGCCACAGACAATTTGGCCGTCTCTGCTTTCCTGCGGACTCCATCCTCAAAAGCACCTGTTTTCGCTTTCGGCAGCCTCCGGAGCAAAAAAGACAAACGTCCAGCTTTTGCTGCCACAGCAAAGGTGCCAGCGGGGAAAAGTAATGCTGGTTCTCACTGCCTCCTGGAACCCTTTCAAATGCCACAGACAATTTGGCCCTCTCTGCTTTCCTGCGGACTCCATCCTTAAAAGCACCTGTTTTCGCTTTCGGCAGCCTCCGGAGCAAAAAAGACAAACGTCCAGGTTTTGCTGCCACAGCAAAGGTGCCAGCGGGGAAAAGTAATGCTGGTCCTCATTGCCTCCTGGAACCTCTTCAAATGCCCCAGACAATTTGGCCCTCTCTGCTTTCCTGCGGACTCCATCCTCAAAAGCACCTGTTTTCGCTTTCGGCAGCCTCCGGAGCAAAAAAGACAAACGTCCAGCTTTTGCTGCCACAGCAAAGGTGCCAGCGGGGAAAAGTAATGCTGGTTCTCACTGCCTCCTGGAACCCTTTCAAATGCCCCAGACAATTTGGCCCTCTCTGCTTTCCTGCGGACTCCATCCTTAAAAGCACCTGTTTTCGCTTTCGGCAGCCTCCGGAGCAAAAAAGACAAACGTCCAGGTTTTGCTGCCACAGCAAAGGTGCCAGCGGGGAAAAGTAATGCTGGTCCTCATTGCCTCCTGGAACCTCTTCAAATGCCCCAGACAATTTGGCAGTCTCTGCTTTCCTGCGGACTCCATCCTCAAAAGCACCTGTTTTCGCTTTCGGCAGCCTCCGGAGCAAAAAAGACAAACGTCCAGCTATTGCTGCCACAGCAAAGGTGCCAGCGGGGAAAAGTAATGCTGGTTCTCAATGCCTCCTGGAACCCTTTCAAATGCCCCAGACAATTTGGCCCTCTCTGCTTTCCTGCGGACTCCATCCTCAAAAGCACCTGTTTTCGCTTTCGGCAACCTCAGGAGCAAAAAAGACAAACGTCCAGCTTTTGCTGCCACAGCAAAGGTGCCAGCAGGGAAAAGTAATGCTGGTCCTCACTGCCTCCTGGAACTTCTTCAAATGCCCCAGACAATTTGGCCCTCTCTGCTTTCCTGCGGACTCCATCCTCAAAAGCACCTTTTTTCGCTTTCGGCAACCTCCGGAGCAAAAAAGACAAACGTCCAGCTTTTGCTTCCACAGCAAAGGTGCCAGTGGGGAAAAGTAATGCTGGTCCTCATTGCCTCCTGGAACCTCTTCAAATGCCCCAGACAATTTGGCCCTCTCTGCTTTCCTGCGGACTCCATCCTCAAAAGCACCTGTTTTCGCTTTCGGCAACCTCCGGAGCAAAAAAGACAAACGTCCAGCTTTTGCTGCCACAGCAAAGGTGCCAGCAGGGAAAAGTAATGCTGGTTCTCACTGCCTCCTGGAACCCTTTCAAATGCCACAGACAATTTGGCCCTCTCTGCTTTCCTGCGGACTCCATCCTCAAAAGCACCTGTTTTCGCTTTCGGCAACCTCCGGAGCAAAAAAGACAAACGTCCAGCTTTTGCTGCAACAGCAAAGGTGCCAGCGGGGAAAAGTAATGCTGGTTCTCACTGCCTCCTGGAACCCTTTCAAATGCCCCAGACAATTTGGCCCTCTCTGCTTTCCTGCGGACTCCATCCTCAAAAGCACCTGTTTTCGCTTTCGGCAACCTCCGGAGCAAAAAAGACAAACGTCCAGCTTTTGCTGCCACAGCAAAGGTGCCAGCGGGGAAAAGTGATGCTGGTCCTCATTGCCTCCTGGAACCTCTTCAAATGCCCCAGACAATTTGGCCCTCTCTGCTTTCCTGCGGACTCCATCCTCAAAAGCACCTGTTTTCTCTTTCGGCGCCCTCCGGAGCAAAAAAGACAAACGTCCAGGTTTTGCTGCCACAGCAAAGGTGCCAGCGGGGAAAAGTAATGCTGGTCCTCATTGCCTCCTGGAACCTCTTCAAATGCCACAGACAATTTGGCCGTCTCTGCTTTCCTGCGGACTCCATCCTCAAAAGCACCTGTTTTCGCTTTCGGCAGCCTCCGGAGCAAAAAAGACAAACGTCCAGCTTTTGCTGCCACAGCAAAGGTGCCAGCGGGGAAAAGTAATGCTGGTTCTCACTGCCTCCTGGAACCCTTTCAAATGCCACAGACAATTTGGCCCTCTCTGCTTTCCTGCGGACTCCATCCTTAAAAGCACCTGTCTTCGCTTTCGGCAGCCTCCGGAGCAAAAAAGACAAACGTCCAGGTTTTGCTGCCACAGCAAAGGTGCCAGCGGGGAAAAGTAATGCTGGTCCTCATTGCCTCCTGGAACCTCTTCAAATGCCCCAGACAATTTGGCCCTCTCTGCTTTCCTGCGGACTCCATCCTCAAAAGCACCTGTTTTCGCTTTCGGCAGCCTCCGGAGCAAAAAAGACAAACGTCCAGCTATTGCTGCCACAGCAAAGGTGCCAGCGGGGAAAAGTAATGCTGGTTCTCACTGCCTCCTGGAACCCTTTCAAATGCCCCAGACAATTTGGCCCTCTCTGCTTTCCTGCGGACTCCATCCTCAAAAGCACCTGTTTTCGCTTTCGGCAACCTCAGGAGCAAAAAAGACAAACGTCCAGCTTTTGCTGCCACAGCAAAGGTGCCAGCAGGGAAAAGTAATGCTGGTCCTCACTGCCTCCTGGAACTTCTTCAAATGCCCCAGACAATTTGGCCCTCTCTGCTTTCCTGCGGACTCCATCCTCAAAAGCACCTGTTTTCGCTTTCGGCAACCTCCGGAGCAAAAAAGACAAACGTCCAGCTTTTGCTGCCACAGCAAAGGTGCCAGCGGGGAAAAGTAATGCTGGTCCTCATTGCCTCCTGGAACCTCTTCAAATGCCACAGACAATTTGGCCGTCTCTGCTTTCCTGCGGACTCCATCCTCAAAAGCACCTGTTTTCGCTTTCGGCAGCCTCCGGAGCAAAAAAGACAAACGTCCAGCTTTTGCTGCCACAGCAAAGGTGCCAGCGGGGAAAAGTAATGCTGGTTCTCACTGCCTCCTGGAACCCTTTCAAATGCCACAGACAATTTGGCCCTCTCTGCTTTCCTGCGGACTCCATCCTTAAAAGCACCTGTTTTCGCTTTCGGCAGCCTCCGGAGCAAAAAAGACAAACGTCCAGGTTTTGCTGCCACAGCAAAGGTGCCAGCGGGGAAAAGTAATGCTGGTCCTCATTGCCTCCTGGAACCTCTTCAAATGCCCCAGACAATTTGGCCCTCTCTGCTTTCCTGCGGACTCCATCCTCAAAAGCACCTGTTTTCGCTTTCGGCAACCTCAGGAGCAAAAAAGACAAACGTCCAGCTTTTGCTGCCACAGCAAAGGTGCCAGCAGGGAAAAGTAATGCTGGTCCTCACTGCCTCCTGGAACTTCTTCAAATGCCCCAGACAATTTGGCCCTCTCTGCTTTCCTGCGGACTCCATCCTCAAAAGCACCTGTTTTCGCTTTCGGCAACCTCCGGAGCAAAAAAGACAAACGTCCAGCTTTTGCTGCAACAGCAAAGGTGCCAGCGGGGAAAAGTAATGCTGGTTCTCACTGCCTCCTGGAACCCTTTCAAATGCCCCAGACAATTTGGCCCTCTCTGCTTTCCTGCGGACTCCATCCTCAAAAGCACCTGTTTTCGCTTTCGGCAACCTCCGGAGCAAAAAAGACAAACGTCCAGCTTTTGCTGCCACAGCAAAGGTGCCAGCGGGGAAAAGTAATGCTGGTCCTCATTGCCTCCTGGAACCTCTTCAAATGCCCCAGATAATTTGGCCCTCTCTGCTTTCCTGCGGACTCCATCCTCAAAAGCACCTGTTTTCGCTTTCGGCAGCCTCCGGAGCAAAAAAGACAAACGTCCAGCTTTTGCTGCCACAGCAAAGGTGCCAGCGGGGAAAAGTAATGCTGGTTCTCACTGCCTCCTGGAACCCTTTCAAATGCCCCAGACAATTTGGCCCTCTCTGCTTTCCTGCGGACTCCATCCTTAAAAGCACCTGTTTTCGCTTTCGGCAGCCTCCGGAGCAAAAAAGACAAACGTCCAGCTTTTGCTGCCACAGCAAAGGTGCCAGCGGGGAAAAGTAATGCTGGTCCTCATTGCCTCCTGGAACCTCTTCAAATGCCCCAGACAATTTGGCCCTCTCTGATTTCCTGCGGACTCCATCCTCAAAAGCACCTGTTTTCGCTTTCGGCATCCTCCGGAGCAAAAAAGACAAACGTCCAGCTATTGCTGCCACAGCAAAGGTGCCAGCGGGGAAATATAATGCTGGTTCTCACTGCCTCCTGGAACCCTTTCAAATGCCACAGACAATTTGGCCCTCTCTGCTTTCCTGCGGACTCCATCCTCAAAAGCACCTGTTTTCGCTTTCGGCAACCTCAGGAGCAAAAAAGACAAACGTCCAGCTTTTGCTGCCACAGCAAAGGTGCCAGCGGGGAAAAGTGATGCTGGTCCTCATTGCCTCCTGGAACCTCTTCAAATGCCCCAGACAATTTGGCCCTCTCTGCTTTCCTGCGGACTCCATCCTCAAAAGCACCTTTTTTCGCTTTCGGCAACCTCCGGAGCAAAAAAGACAAACGTCCAGCTTTTGCTTCCACAGCAAAGGTGCCAGTGGGGAAAAGTAATGCTGGTCCTCATTGCCTCCTGGAACCTCTTCAAATGCCCCAGACAATTTGGCCCTCTCTGCTTTCCTGCGGACTCCATCCTCAAAAGCACCTGTTTTCGCTTTCGGCAACCTCCGGAGCAAAAAAGACAAACGTCCAGCTTTTGCTGCCACAGCAAAGGTGCCAGCGGGGAAAAGTAATGCTGGTTCTCACTGCCTCCTGGAACCCTTTCAAATGCCACAGACAATTTGGCCCTCTCTGCTTTCCTGCGGACTCCATCCTCAAAAGCACCTGTTTTCGCTTTCGGCAACCTCCGGAGCAAAAAAGACAAACGTCCAGCTTTTGCTGCAACAGCAAAGGTGCCAGCGGGGAAAAGTAATGCTGGTTCTCACTGCCTCCTGGAACCCTTTCAAATGCCACAGACAATTTGGCCCTCTCTGCTTTCCTGCGGACTCCATCCTCAAAAGCACCTGTTTTCGCTTTCGGCATCCTCAGGAGCAAAAAAGACAAACGTCCAGCTTTTGCTGCCACAGCAAAGGTGCTAGCGGGGAAAAGTAATGCTGGTTCTCACTGCCTCCTGGAACCTCTTCAAATGCCCCAGACAATTTGGCCCTCTCTGCTTTCCTGCGGACTCCCTCCTCAAAAGCACCTGTTTTCGCTTTCGGCAGCCTCCGGAGCAAAAAAGACAAACGTCCAGCTTTTGCTGCCACAGCAAAGGTGCCAGCGGGGAAAAGTAATGCTGGTTCTCACTGCCTCCTGGAACCCTTTCAAATGCCCCAGACAATTTGGCCCTCTCTGCTTTCCTGCGGACTCCATCCTTAAAAGCACCTGTTTTCGCTTTCGGCAGCGTCCGGAGCAAAAAAACAAATATCCAGCTTTTGCTGCCACAGCAAAGGTGCCAGCGGGGAAAAGTGATGCTGGTCCTCATTGCCTCCTGGAACCTCTTCAAATGCCCCAGACAATTTGGCCCTCTCTGCTTTCCTGCGGACTCCATCCTCAAAAGCACCTGTTTTCGCTTTTGGCAACCTCCGGAGCAAAAAAGACAAACGTCCAGCTTTTGCTGCCACAGCAAAGGTGCCAGCGGGGAAAAGTAATGCTGGTCCTCACTGCCTCCTGGAACCCTTTCAAATGCCACAGACAATTTTGCCCTCTCTGCTTTCCTGCGGACTCCATCCTTAAAACCACCTGTTTTCACTTTCGGCAGCCTCCGGAGCAAAAAAGACAAATATCCAGCTTTTGCTGCCACAGCAAAGGTGCCAGCGGGGAAAAGTGATGCTGGTCCTCATTGCCTCCTCGAACCTCTTCAAATGCCCCAGACAATTTGGCCCTCTCTGCTTTCCTGCGGACTCCATCCTCAAAAGCACCTGTTTTCGCTTTCGGTAACCTCCGAGCAAAAAAGACAAACGTCCAGGTTTTGCTGCCACAGCAAAGGTGCCAGCGGGGAAAAGTAATGCTGGTCCTCACTGCCTCCTGGAGCCCTTTCAAATGCCACAGACAATTTGGCCCTCTCTGCTTTCCTGCGGACTCCATCCTCAAAAGCACCTGTTTTCGCTTTCGGCAACCTCCGGAGCAAAAAAGACAAACGTCCAGCTTTTGCTGCCACAGCAAAGGTGCCAGCGGGGAAAAGTGATGCTGGTCCTCATTGCCTCCTGGAACCTCTTCAAATGCCACAGACAATTTGGCCCTCTCTGCTTTCCTGCGGACTCCATCCTCAAAAGCACCTTTTTTCGCTTTCGGCAACCTCAGGAGCAAAAAAGACAAACGTCCAGCTTTTGCTGCCACAGCAAAGGTGCTACCAAGGAAAAGTAATGCTGGTTCTCACTGCCTCCTGGAACCTCTTCAAATGCCACAGACAATTTGGCCCTCTCTGCTTTCCTGCGGACTCCATCCTCAAAAGCACCTGTTTTCGCTTTCGGCAGCCTCCGGAGCAAAAAAGACAAAAGTCCAGCTTTTGCTGCCACAGCAAAGGTGCCAGCGGGGAAAAGTAATGCTAGTTCTCACTGCCTCCTGGAACTCTTTCAAATGCCACAGACAATTTGGCCCTCTCTGCTTTCCTGCGGACTCCATCCTCAAAAGCACCTGTTTTCGCTTTCGGCATCCTCAGGAGCAAAAAAGACAAACGTCCAGCTTTTGCTGCCACAGCAAAGGTGCTAGCGGGGAAAAGTAATGCTGGTTCTCACTGCCTCCTGGAACCTCTTCAAATGCCACAGACAATTTGGCCCTCTCTGCTTTCCTGCGGACTCCCTCCTCAAAAGCACCTGTTTTCGCTTTCGGCAGCCTCCGGAGCAAAAAAGACAAACGTCCAGCTTTTGCTGCCACAGCAAAGGTGCCAGCGGGGAAAAGTAATGCTGGTTCTCACTGCCTCCTGGAACCCTTTCAAATGCCCCAGACAATTTGGCCCTCTCTGCTTTCCTGCGGACTCCATCCTCAAAAGCACCTGTTTTCGCTTTCGGCAGCGTCCGGAGCAAAAAAACAAATATCCAGCTTTTGCTGCCACAGCAAAGTTGCCAGCGGGGAAAAGTGATGCTGGTCCTCATTGCCTCCTGGAACCTCTTCAAATGCCCCAGACAATTTGGCCCTCTCTGCTTTCCTGCGGACTCCATCCTCAAAAGCACCTGTTTTCGCTTTTGGCAACCTCCGGAGCAAAAAAGACAAACGTCCAGCTTTTGCTGCCACAGCAAAGGTGCCAGCGGGGAAAAGTAATGCTGGTTCTCACTGCCTCCTGGAACCCTTTCAAATGCCCCAGACAATTTGGCCCTCTCTGCTTTCCTGCGGACTCCATCCTCAAAAGCACCTGTTTTCGCTTTCGGCAACCTCCGGAGCAAAAAAGACAAAAGTCCAGCTTTTGCTGCCACAGCAAAGGTGCCAGCGGGGAAAAGTGATGCTGGTCCTCATTGCCTCCTGGAACCTCTTCAAATGCCCCAGACAATTTGGCCCTCTCTGCTTTCCTGCGGACTCCATCCTCAAAAGCACCTGTTTTCGCTTTCGGCAACCTCCGAGCAAAAAAGACAATCGTCCAGGTTTTGCTGCCACAGCAAAGGTGCCAGCGGGGAAAAGTAATGCTGGTCCTCACTGCCTCCTGGAGCCCTTTCAAATGCCACAGACAATTTGGCCCTCTCTGCTTTCCTGCGGACTCCATCCTCAAAAGCACCTGTTTTCGCTTTCGGCAACCTCCGGAGCAAAAAAGACAAATGTCCAGCTTTTGCTGCCACAGCAAAGGTGCCAGCGGGGAAAAGTGATGCTGGTCCTCATTGCCTCCTGGAACCTCTTCAAATGCCACAGACAATTTGGCCCTCTCTGCTTTCCTGCGGACTCCATCCTCAAAAGCACCTTTTTTCGCTTTCGTCAACCTCCGGAGCAAAAAAGACAAACGTCCAGCTTTTGCTGCCACAGCAAAGGTGCTAGCGGGGAAAAGTAATGCTGGTTCTCACTGCCTCCTGGAACCTCTTCAAATGCCACAGACAATTTGGCCCTCTCTGCTTTCCTGCGGACTCCATCCTCAAAAGCACCTGTTTTCGCTTTCGGCAGCCTCCGGAGCAAAAAAGACAAACGTCCAGCTTTTGCTGCCACAGCAAAGGTGCCAGCGGGGAAAAGTAATGCTAGTTCTCACTGCCTCCTGGAACTCTTTCAAATGCCACAGACAATTTGGCCCTCTCTGCTTTCCTGCGGACTCCATCCTCAAAAGCACCTGTTTTCGCTTTCGGCAACCTCCGGAGCAAAAAAGACAAACGTCCAGCTTTTGCTGCCACAGCAAAGGTGCCAGCGGGGAAAAGTAATGCTGGTTCTCACTGCCTCCTGGAACCCTTTCAAATGCCACAGACAATTTGGCCCTCTCTGCTTTCCTGCGGACTCCATCCTCAAAAGCACCTGTTTTCGCTTTCGGCAACCTCCGGAGCAAAAAAGACAAATGTCCAGGTTTTGCTGCAACAGCAAAGGTGCCAGCGGGGAAAAGTAATGCTGGTTCTCACTGCCTCCTGAAACCCTTTCAAATGCCCCAGACAATTTGGCCCTCTCTGCTTTCCTGCGGACTCCATCCTCAAAAGCACCTGTTTTCGCTTTCGGCAACCTCCGGAGCAAAAAAGACAAACGTCCAGCTTTTGCTGCCACAGCAAAGGTGCCAGCGGGGAAAAGTAATGCTGGTTCTCACTGCCTCCTGGAACCCTTTCAAATGCCCCAGACAATTTGGCCCTCTCTGCTTTCCTGCGGACTCCATCCTTAAAAGCACCTGTTTTCGCTTTCGGCAGCCTCCGGAGCAAAAAAGACAAACGTCCAGCTTTTGCTGCCACAGCAAAGGTGCCAGCGGGGAAAAGTAATGCTGGTTCTCACTGCCTCCTGGAACCCTTTCAAAGTCCCCAGACAATTTGGCCCTCTCTGCTTTCCTGCGGACTCCATCCTTAAAAGCACCTGTTTTCGCTTTCGGCAGCCTCCGGAGCAAAAAAGACAAACGTCCAGCTTTTGCTGCCACAGCAAAGGTGCCAGCGGGGAAAAGTAATGCTGGTCCTCATTGCCTCCTGGAACCTCTTCAAATGCCACAGACAATTTGGCCCTCTCTGCTTTCCTGCGGACTCCATCCTCAAAAGCACCTGTTTTCGCTTTCGGCAACCTCCGGAGCAAAAAAGACAAACGTCCAGCTATTGCTGCCACAGCAAAGGTGCCAGCGGGGAAAAGTAATGCTGGTTCTCACTGCCTCCTGGAACCCTTTCAAATGCCCCAGACAATTTGGCCCTCTCTGCTTTCCTGCGGACTCCATCCTCAAAAGCACCTGTTTTCGCTTTCGGCAACCTCAGGAGCAAAAAAGACAAACGTCCAGCTTTTGCTGCCACAGCAAAGGTGCCAGCGGGGAAAAGTGATGCTGGTCCTCATTGCCTCCTGGAACCTCTTCAAATGCCCCAGACAATTTGGCCCTCTCTGCTTTCCTGCGGACTCCATCCTCAAAAGCACCTGTTTTCGCTTTCGGCAACCTCCGGAGCAAAAAAGACAAACGTCCAGCTTTTGCTGCCACAGCAAAGGTGCCAGCGGGGAAAAGTAATGCTGGTTCTCACTGCCTCCTGGAACCCTTTCAAATGCCACAGACAATTTGGCCCTCTCTGCTTTCCTGCGGACTCCATCCTCAAAAGCACCTGTTTTCGCTTTCGGCAACCTCCGGAGCAAAAAAGACAAACGTCCAGCTTTTGCTGCAACAGCAAAGGTGCCAGCGGGGAAAAGTGATGCTGGTCCTCATTGCCTCCTGGAACCTCTTCAAATGCCCCAGACAATTTGGCCCTCTCTGCTTTCCTGCGGACTCCATCCTCAAAAGCACCTGTTTTCTCTTTCGGCGCCCTCCGGAGCAAAAAAGACAAACGTCCAGCTTTTGCTGCCACAGCAAAGGTGCCAGCGGGGAAAAGTAATGCTGGTCCTCATTGCCTCCTGGAACCTCTTCAAATGCCACAGACAATTTGGCCGTCTCTGCTTTCCTGCGGACTCCATCCTCAAAAGCACCTGTTTTCGCTTTCGGCAG
Organism: Vanellus vanellus; assembly: GCF_965231255.1. NCBI lineage: Eukaryota > Metazoa > Chordata > Aves > Charadriiformes > Charadriidae > Vanellus > Vanellus vanellus. The sequence goes on from NW_028128133.1 coordinate 377,940, forward strand.
CCTCCGGAGCAAAAAAGACAAACGTCCAGCTTTTGCTTCCACAGCAAAGGTGCCAGCGGGGAAAAGTAATGCTGGTTCTCACTGCCTCCTGGAACCCTTTCAAATGCCCCAGACAATTTGGCCCTCTCTGCTTTCCTGCGGACTCCATCCTTAAAAGCACCTGTTTTCGCTTTCGGCAGCCTCCGGAGCAAAAAAGACAAACGTCCAGCTTTTGCTGCCACAGCAAAGGTGCCAGCGGGGAAAAGTAATGCTGGTCCTCATTGCCTCCTGGAACCTCTTCAAATGCCCCAGACAATTTGGCCCTCTCTGCTTTCCTGCGGACTCCATCCTCAAAAGCACCTGTTTTCGCTTTCGGCAGCCTCCGGAGCAAAAAAGACAAACGTCCAGCTATTGCTGCCACAGCAAAGGTGCCAGCGGGGAAAAGTAATGCTGGTTCTCACTGCCTCCTGGAACCCTTTCAAATGCCACAGACAATTTGGCCCTCTCTGCTTTCCTGCGGACTCCATCCTCAAAAGCACCTGTTTTCGCTTTCGGCAACCTCAGGAGCAAAAAAGACAAACGTCCAGCTTTTGCTGCCACAGCAAAGGTGCCAGCAGGGAAAAGTAATGCTGGTCCTCACTGCCTCCTGGAACCTCTTCAAATGCCCCAGACAATTTGGCCCTCTCTGCTTTCCTGCGGACTCCATCCTCAAAAGCACCTGTTTTCGCTTTCGGCAGCCTCCGGAGCAAAAAAGACAAACGTCCAGGTTTTGCTGCCACAGCAAAGGTGCCAGCGGGGAAAAGTAATGCTGGTTCTCACTGCCTCCTGGAACCCTTTCAAATGCCACAGACAATTTGGCCCTCTCTGCTTTCCTGCGGACTCCATCCTCAAAAGCACCTTTTTTCGCTTTCGGCAGCCTCCGTAGCAAAAAAGACAAACGTCCAGGTTTTGCTGCCACAGCAAAGGTGCCAGCCTGGAAAAGTAATGCTGGTTCTCACTGCCTCCTGGAACCCTTTCAAATGCCACAGACAATTTGGCCCTCTCTGCTTTCCTGCGGACTCCATCCTCAAAAGCACCTGTTTTCGCTTTCGGCCACCTCCGGACCAAAAAAGACAAACGTCCAGGTTTTGATGCCACAGCAAAGGTGCCAGCGGGGAAAAGTGATGCTGGTCCTCATTGCCTCCTGGAACCTCTTCAAATGCCCCAGACAATTTGGCCCTCTCTGCTTTCCTGCGGACTCCATCCTCAAAAGCACCTGTTTTCGCTTTCGGCAACCTCCAGAGCAAAAAAGAAAAACGTCCAGCTTTTGCTGCCACAGCAAAGGAGCCAGCGGGGAAAAGTAATGCTGGTCCTCACTGCCTCCTGGAACCCTTTCAAATGCCCCAGACAATTTGGCCCTCTCTTCTTTCCTGCGGACTCCATCCTCAAAAGCACCTGTTTTCGCTTTCGGCAACCTCCGGAGCAAAAAAGACAAACGTCCAGGTTTTGCTGCCACAGCAAAGGTGCCAGCGGGGAAAAGTGATGCTGGTCCTCATTGCCTCCTGGAACCTCTTCAAATGCCCCAGACAATTTGGCCCTCTCTGCTTTCCTGTGGACTCCATCCTCAAAAGCACCTTTTTTCGCTTTCGGCAACCTCAGTAGCAAAAAAGACAAACGTCCAGCTTTTGCTGCCACATCAAAGGTGCCAGCGGGGAAAAGTAATGCTGGTTCTCACTGCCTCCTGTAACCTCTTCAAATGCCACAGACAATTTGGCCCTCTCTGCTTTCCTGCGGACTCCATCCTCAAAAGCACCTCTTTTCGCTTTCGGCATTCTCCGGAGCAAAAAAGACAAACGTCCAGCTTTTGCTGCCACAGCAAAGGTGCCAGCGGGGAAAAGTAATGCTAGTTCTCACTGCCTCCTGGAACTCTTTCAAATGCCACAGACAATTTGGCCCTCTCTGTTTTCCTGCGGACTCCATCCTCAAAAGCATCTGTTTTCGCTTTCGGTAGCCTCCGGAGCAAAAAAGACAAACGTCCAGCTTTTGCTGCCACAGCAAAGGTGCCAGCGGGGAAAAGTAATGCTGGTCCTCATTGCCTCCTGGAACCTCTTCAAATGCCCCAGACAATTTGGCCCTCTCTGCTTTCCTGTGGACTCCATCCTCAAAAGCACCTGTTTTCGCTTTCGGCAACGTCCGGAGCAAAATGACAAACGTCCAGGTTTTGCTGCCACAGCAAAGGTGCCAGCGGGGAAAGGTAATGCTGGTCCTCACTGCCTCCTGGAACCCTTTCAAATGCCCCAGACAATTTGGCCCTCTCTGCTTTCCTGCGGACTCCATCCTCAAAAGCACCTGTTTTCGCTTTTGGCAAACTCAGGAGCAAAAAAGACAAACGTCCAGCTTTTGCTGCCACAGCAAAGGTGCCAGCGGGGAAAAGTAATGCTGGTTCTCACTGCCTCCTGGAACCTCTTCAAATGCCACAGACAATTTGGCCCTCTCTGCTTTCCTGCGGACTCCATCCTCAAAAGCACCTGTTTTTGCTTTCGGCAGCCTCAAGAGCAAAAAAGACAAATGTCCAGGTTTTGCTGCCACAGCAAAGGTGCCAGCGGGGAAAAGTAATGCTGGTTCTCACTGCCTCCTGGAACCCTTTCCAATGACACAGACAATTTGGCCCTCTCTGCTTTCCTGCGGACTCCATCCTCAAAAGCACCTGTTTTCGCTTTCGGCAACCTCCGGAGCAAAAAAGACAAACGTCCAGCTTTTGCTGCCACAGCAAAGGTGCTAGCGGGGAAAAGTGATGCTGGTCCTCATTGCCTCCTGGAACCTCTTCAAATGCCCCAGACAATTTGGACCTCTCTGCTTTCCTGCGGACTCCATCCTCAAAAGCACCTGTTTTCGCTTTCGGCAACCTCCGGAGCAAAAAAGACAAACGTCCAGCTTTTGCTGCCACAGCAAAGGTGCTAGCGGGGAAAAGTAATGCTGGTTCTCACTGCCTCCTGGAACCTCTTCAAATGCCCCAGACAATTTGGCCCTCTCTGCTTTCCTGCGGACTCCATCCTCAAAAGCACCTGTTTTCGCTTTCGGGAACCTCCGGAGCAAAAAAGACAAACGTCCAGCTTTTGCTGCCACAGCAAAGGTGCCAGCGGGGAAAAGTAATGCTGGTTCTCACTGCCTCCTGGAACCTCTTCAAATGCCCCAGACAATTTGGCCCTCTCTGCTTTCCTGCAGACTCCATCCTCAAAAGCACCTGTTTTCGCTTTCGGCAGCCTCCGGAGCAAAAAAGACAAACGTCCAGCTTTTGCTGCCACAGCAAAGGTGCCAGCGGGGAAAAGTAATGCTGGTTCTCACTGCCTCTTGGAACCCTCTCAAATGCCCCAGACAATGTGGCCCTCTCTGCTTTCCTGCGGACTCCATCCTCAAAAGCACCTGTTTTCGCTTTCGGCAACCTCCGGACCAAAAAAGACAAACGTCCAGCTTTTGCTGCCACAGCAAAGGTGCCAGCGGGGAAAAGTGATGCTGGTCCTCATTGCCTCCTGGAACCTCTTCAAATGCCCAGACATTTTGGCCCTCTCTGCTTTCCTGCGGACTCCATCCTCAAAAGCACCTTTTTTCGCTTTCGGCAACCTCAGGAGCAAAAAAGACAAATGTCCAGCTTTTGCTGCCACAGCAAAGGTGCTAGCGGGGAAAAGTAATGCTGGTTCTCACTGCCTCCTGGAACCTCTTCAAATGCCCCAGACAATTTGGCCCTCTCTGCTTTCCTGCGGACTCCATCCTCAAAAGCACCTTTTTTCGCTTTCGGCAACCTCCGGAGCAAAAAAGACAAACGTCCAGCTTTTGCTGCCACAGCAAAGGTGCCAGCGGGGAAAAGTAATGCTGGTTCTCACTGCCTCCTGGAACCTCTTCAAATGCCCCAGACAATTTGGCCCTCTCTGCTTTCCTGCGGACTCCATCCTCAAAAGCACCTGTTTTCGCTTTCGGCAGCCTCCGGAGCAAAAAAGACAAACGTCCAGCTTTTGCTGCCACAGCAAAGGTGCCAGCGGGGAAAAGTAATGCTGGTTCTCACTGCCTCCTGGAACCCTTTCAAATGCCCCAGACAATTTGGCCCTCTCTGCTTTCCTGCGGACTCCATCCTCAAAAGCACGTGTTTTCGCTTTCGGCAACCTCCGGAGCAAAAAAGACAAACGTCCAGCTTTTGCTGCCACAGCAAAGGTGCCAGCGGGGAAAAGTAATGCTGGTTCTCACTGCCTCCTGGAACCTCTTCAAATGCCCCAGACAATTTGGCCCTCTCTGCTTTCCTGCGTACTCCATCCTCAAAAGCACCTTTTTTCGCTTTCGGCAACCTCCGGAGCAAAAAAGACAAACGTCCAGGTTTTGCTGCCACAGAAAAGGTGCCAGCAGGGAAAAGTGATGCTGGTCCTCATTGCCTCCTGGAACCTCTTCAAATGCCCCAGACAATTTGGCCCTCTCTGCTTTCCTGCGGACTCCATCCTCAAAAGCACCTTTTTTCGCTTTCGGCAACCTCCGGACCAAAAAAGACAAACGTCCAGCTTTTGCTGCCACAGCAAAGGTGCTAGCGGGGAAAAGTAATGCTGGTTCTCACTGCCTCCTGGAACCTCTTCAAATGCCACAGACAAGTTGGCCCTCTCTGCTTTCCTGCGGACTCCATCCTCAAAAGCACCTGTTTTCTCTTTCGGCGCCCTCCGGAGCAAAAAAGACAAACGTCCAGCTTTTGCTGCCACAGCAAAGGTGCCAGCGGGGAAAAGTAATGCTGGTTCTCACTGCCTCCTGGAACCTCTTCAAATGCCACAGACAATTTGGCCCTCTCTGCTTTCCTGCGGACTCCATCCTCAAAAGCACCTGTTTTTGCTTTCGGCAGCCTCAAGAGCAAAAAAGACAAATGTCCAGGTTTTGCTGCCACAGCAAAGGTGCCAGCGGGGAAAAGTAATGCTGGTTCTCACTGCCTCCTGGAACCCTTTCCAATGACACAGACAATTTGGCCCTCTCTGCTTTCCTGCGGACTCCATCCTCAAAAGCACCTGTTTTCGCTTTCGGCAACCTCCGGAGCAAAAAAGACAAACGTCCAGCTTTTGCTGCCACAGCAAAGGTGCCAGCGGGGAAAAGTGATGCTGGTCCTCATTGCCTCCTGGAACCTCTTCAAATGCCCCAGACAATTTGGACCTCTCTGCTTTCCTGCGGACTCCATCCTCAAAAGCACCTGTTTTCGCTTTCGGCAACCTCCGGAGCAAAAAAGACAAACGTCCAGCTTTTGCTGCCACAGCAAAGGTGCTAGCGGGGAAAAGTAATGCTGGTTCTCACTGCCTCCTGGAACCTCTTCAAATGCCCCAGACAATTTGGCCCTCTCTGCTTTCCTGCGGACTCCATCCTCAAAAGCACCTGTTTTCGCTTTCGGGAACCTCCGGAGCAAAAAAGACAAACGTCCAGCTTTTGCTGCCACAGCAAAGGTGCCAGCGGGGAAAAGTAATGCTGGTTCTCACTGCCTCCTGGAACCTCTTCAAATGCCCCAGACAATTTGGCCCTCTCTGCTTTCCTGCAGACTCCATCCTCAAAAGCACCTGTTTTCGCTTTCGGCAGCCTCCGGAGCAAAAAAGACAAACGTCCAGCTTTTGCTGCCACAGCAAAGGTGCCAGCGGGGAAAAGTAATGCTGGTTCTCACTGCCTCTTGGAACCCTCTCAAATGCCCCAGACAATGTGGCCCTCTCTGCTTTCCTGCGGACTCCATCCTCAAAAGCACCTGTTTTCGCTTTCGGCAACCTCCGGACCAAAAAAGACAAACGTCCAGGTTTTGCTTCCACAGCAAAGGTGCCAGCGGGGAAAAGTGATGCTGGTCCTCATTGCCTCCTGGAACCTCTTCAAATGCCCAGACATTTTGGCCCTCTCTGCTTTCCTGCGGACTCCATCCTCAAAAGCACCTTTTTTCGCTTTCGGCAACCTCAGGAGCAAAAAAGACAAATGTCCAGCTTTTGCTGCCACAGCAAAGGTGCTAGCGGGGAAAAGTAATGCTGGTTCTCACTGCCTCCTGGAACCTCTTCAAATGCCCCAGACAATTTGGCCCTCTCTGCTTTCCTGCGGACTCCATCCTCAAAAGCACCTGTTTTCGCTTTCGGCAACCTCCGGAGCAAAAAAGACAAACGTCCAGCTTTTGCTGCCACAGCAAAGGTGCCAGCGGGGAAAAGTAATGCTGGTTCTCACTGCCTCCTGGAACCTCCTCAAATGCCACAGACAATTTGGCCCTCTCTGCTTTCCTGCGGACTCCATCCTCAAAAGCACCTGTTTTCGCTTTCGGCAGCCTCCGGAGCAAAAAAGACAAACGTCCAGCTTTTGCTGCCACAGCAAAGGTGCCAGCGGGGAAAAGTAATGCTGGTTCTCACTGCCTCCTGGAACCCTTTCAAATGCCCCAGACAATTTGGCCCTCTCTGCTTTCCTGCGGACTCCATCCTCAAAAGCACGTGTTTTCGCTTTCGGCAACCTCCGGAGCAAAAAAGACAAACGTCCAGCTTTTGCTGCCACAGCAAAGGTGCCAGCGGGGAAAAGTAATGCTGGTTCTCACTGCCTCCTGGAACCTCTTCAAATGCCCCAGACAATTTGGCCCTCTCTGCTTTCCTGCGTACTCCATCCTCAAAAGCACCTTTTTTCGCTTTCGGCAACCTCCGGAGCAAAAAAGACAAACGTCCAGGTTTTGCTGCCACAGAAAAGGTGCCAGCAGGGAAAAGTGATGCTGGTCCTCATTGCCTCCTGGAACCTCTTCAAATGCCACAGACAATTTGGCCCTCTCTGCTTTCCTGCGGACTCCATCCTCAAAAGCACCTTTTTTCGCTTTCGGCAACCTCCGGAGCAAAAAAGACAAACGTCCAGCTTTTGCTGCCACAGCAAAGGTGCTAGCGGGGAAAAGTAATGCTGGTTCTCACTGCCTCCTGGAACCTCTTCAAATGCCACAGACAATTTGGCCCTCTCTGCTTTCCTGCGGACTCCATCCTCAAAAGCACCTGTTTTCTCTTTCGGCGCCCTCCGGAGCAAAAAAGACAAACGTCCAGCTTTTGCTGCCACAGCAAAGGTGCCAGCGGGGAAAAGTAATGCTGGTCCTCATTGCCTCCTGGAACCTCTTCAAATGCCACAGACAATTTGGCCGTCTCTGCTTTCCTGCGGACTCCATCCTCAAAAGCACCTGTTTTCGCTTTCGGCAGCCTCCGGAGCAAAAAAGACAAACGTCCAGCTTTTGCTGCCACAGCAAAGGTGCCAGCGGGGAAAAGTAATGCTGGTTCTCACTGTCTCCTGGAACCCTTTCAAATTCCACAGACAATTTTGCCCTCTCTGCTTTCCTGCGGACTCCATCCTTAAAAGCACCTGTTTTCGCTTTCGGCAGCCTCCGGAGCAAAAAAGACAAACGTCCAGGTTTTGCTGCCACAGCAAAGGTGCCAGCGGGGAAAAGTAATGCTGGTCCTCATTGCCTCCTGGAACCTCTTCAAATGCCACAGACAATTTGGCCCTCTCTGCTTTCCTGCGGACTCCATCCTCAAAAGCACCTGTTTTCGCTTTCGGCATCCTCCGGAGCAAAAAAGACAAACGTCCAGCTATTGCTGCCACAGCAAAGGTGCCAGCGGGGAAAAGTAATGCTGGTTCTCACTGCCTCCTGGAACCCTTTCAAATGCCCCAGACAATTTGGCCCTCTCTGCTTTCCTGCGGACTCCATCCTCAAAAGCACCTGTTTTCGCTTTCGGCAACCTCAGGAGCAAAAAAGACAAACGTCCAGCTTTTGCTGCCACAGCAAAGGTGCCAGCGGGGAAAAGTGATGCTGGTCCTCATTGCCTCCTGGAACCTCTTCAAATGCCCCAGACAATTTGGCCCTCTCTGCTTTCCTGCGGACTCCATCCTCAAAAGCACCTTTTTTCGCTTTCGGCAACCTCCGGAGCAAAAAAGACAAACGTCCAGCTTTTGCTGCCACAGCAAAAGTGCCAGCAGGGAAAAGTAATGCTGGTCCTCACTGCCTCCTGGAACCCTTTCAAATGCCACAGACAATTTGGCCCTCTCTGCTTTCCTGCGGACTCCATCCTCAAAAGCACCTGTTTTCGCTTTCGGCAGCCTCCGGAGCAAAAAAGACAAACGTCCACCTTTTGCTGCCACAGCAAAGGTGCCAGCGGGGAAAAGTGATGCTGGTCCTCATTGCCTCCTGGAACCTCTTCAAATGCCCCAGACAATTTGGCCCTCTCTGCTTTCCTGCGGACTCCATCCTCAAAAGCACCTGTTTTCGCTTTCGGCAACCTCCAGAGCAAAAAAGAAAAACGTCCAGCTTTTGCTGCCACAGCAAAGGTGCCAGCGGGGAAAAGTAATGCTGGTCCTCACTGCCTCCTGGAACCCTTTCAAATGCCCCAGACAATTTGGCCCTCTCTGCTTTCCTGCGGACTCCATCCTCAAAAGCACCTTTTTTCGCTTTCGGCAACCTCCGGAGCAAAAAAGACAAACGTCCAGCTTTTGCTGCCACAGCAAAGGTGCCAGCGGGGAAAAGTAATGCTGGTCCTCATTGCCTCCTGGAACCTCTTCAAATGCCCCAGACAATTTGGCCCTCTCTGCTTTCCTGTGGACTCCATCCTCAAAAGCACCTTTTTTCGCTTTCGGCAACCTCAGTAGCAAAAAAGACAAACGTCCAGCTTTTGCTGCCACAGCAAAGGTGCCAGCGGGGAAAAGTAATGCTGGTTCTCACTGCCTCCTGGAACCTCTTCAAATGCCACAGACAATTTGGCCCTCTCTGCTTTCCTGCGGACTCCATCCTCAAAAGCACCTCTTTTCGCTTTCGGCAACCTCCGGAGCAAAAAAGACAAACGTCCAGCTTTTGCTGCCACAGCAAAGGTGCCAGCGGGGAAAAGTAATGCTAGTTCTCACTGCCTCCTGGAACTCTTTCAAATGCCACAGACAATTTGGCCCTCTCTGCTTTCCTGCGGACTCCATCCTCAAAAGAATCCTGTTTTCGCTTTCGGCAACGTCCGGAGCAAAAAAGACAAACGTCCAGGTTTTGCTGCCACAGCAAAGGTGCCAGCGGGGAAAGGTAATGCTGGTCCTCACTGCCTCCTGGAACCCTTTCAAATGCCCCAGACAATTTGGCCCTCTCTGCTTTCCTGCGGACTCCATCCTCAAAAGCACCTGTTTTCGCTTTTGGCAAACTCAGGAGCAAAAAAGACAAACGTCCAGCTTTTGCTGCCACAGCAAAGGTGCTAGCGGGGAAAAGTAATGCTGGTTCTCACTGCCTCCTGGAACCTCTTCAAATGCCACAGACAATTTGGCCCTCTCTGCTTTCCTGCGGACTCCATCCTCAAAAGCACCTGTTTTTGCTTTCGGCAGCCTCAAGAGCAAAAAAGACAAATGTCCAGGTTTTGCTGCCACAGCAAAGGTGCCAGCGGGGAAAAGTAATGCTGGTTCTCACTGCCTCCTGGAACCCTTTCAAATGCCACAGACAATTTGGCCCTCTCTGCTTTCCTGCGGACTCCATCCTCAAAAGCACCTGTTTTCGCTTTCGGCAACCTCCGGAGCAAAAAAGACAAACGTCCAGCTTTTGCTGCCACAGCAAAGGTGCCAGCGGGGAAAAGTAATGCTGGTTCTCACTGCCTCCTGGAACCTCTTTAAATGCCCCAGACAATTTGGCCCTCTCTGCTTTCCTGCAGACTCCATCCTCAAAAGCACCTGTTTTCGCTTTCGGCAGCCTCCGGAGCAAAAAAGACAAACGTCCAGCTTTTGCTGCCACAGCAAAGGTGCCAGCGGGGAAAAGTAATGCTGGTTCTCACTGCCTCCTGGAACCCTTTCAAATGCCCCAGACAATTTGGCCCTCTCTGCTTTCCTGCGGACTCCATCCTCAAAAGCACCTGTTTTCGCTTTCGGCAACCTCCGGAGCAAAAAAGACAAACGTCCAGCTTTTGCTGCCACAGCAAAGGTGCCAGCGGGGAAAAGTGATGCTGGTCCTCATTGCCTCCTGGAACCTCTTCAAATGCCCCAGACAATTTGGACCTCTCTGCTTTCCTGCGGACTCCATCCTCAAAAGCACCTTTTTTCGCTTTCGGCAACCTCAGGAGCAAAAAAGACCAACGTCCAGGTTTTGCTGCCACAGCAAAGGTGCCAGCGGGGAAAAGTAATGCTGGTTCTCACTGCCTCCTGGAAGCCTTTCAAATGCCCCAGACAATTTGGCCCTCTCTGCTTTCCTGCGGACTCCATCCTCAAAAGCACCTGTTTTCGCTTTTGGCAAACTCAGGAGCAAAAAAGACAAACGTCCAGCTTTTGCTGCCACAGCAAAGGTGCTAGCGGGGAAAAGTAATGCTGGTTCTCACTGCCTCCTTGAACCTCTTCAAATGCCACAGACAATTTGGCCCTCTCTGCTTTCCTGCGGACTCCATCCTCAAAAGCACCTGTTTTTGCTTTCGGCAGCCTCAAGAGCAAAAAAGACAAATGTCCAGGTTTTGCTGCCACAGCAAAGGTGCCAGCGGGGAAAAGTAATGCTGTTTCTCACTGCCTCCTGGAACCCTTTCAAATGCCACAGACAATTTGGCCCTCTCTGCTTTCCTGCGGACTCCATCCTCAAAAGCACCTGTTTTCGATTTCGGCAACCTCCGGAGCAAAAAAGACAAACGTCCAGATTTTGCTGCCACAGCAAAGGTGCCAGCGGGGAAAAGTAATGCTGGTTCTCACTGCCTCCTGGAACCTCTTCAAATGCCCCAGACAATTTGGCCCTCTCTGCTTTCCTGCAGACTCCATCCTCAAAAGCACCTGTTTTCGCTTTCGGCAGCATCCGGAGCAAAAAAGACAAACGTCCAGCTTTTGCTGCCACAGCAAGGGTGCCAGCGGGGAAAAGTAATGCTGGTTCTCACTGCCTCCTGGAACCCTTTCAAATGCCCCAGACAATTTGGCCCTCTCTGCTTTCCTGCGGACTCCATCCTCAAAAGCACCTGTTTTCGCTTTCGGCAACCTCCGGAGCAAAAAAGACAAACGTCCAGCTTTTGCTGCGACAGCAAAGGTGCCAGCGGGGAAAAGTGATGCTGGTCCTCATTGCCTCCTGGAACCTCTTCAAATGCCCCAGACAATTTGGACCTCTCTGCTTTCCTGCGGACTCCATCCTCAAAAGCACCTTTTTTCGCTTTCGGCAACCTCCGGAGCAAAAAAGACAAACGTCCAGCTTTTGCTGCCACAGCAAAGGTGCAAGCGGGGAAAAGTAATGCTGGTTCTCACTGCCTCCTGGAACCTCTTCAAATGCCCCAGACAATTTGGCCCTCTCTGCTTTCCTGCGGACTCCATCCTCAAAAGCACCTGTTTTAGCTTTCGGCAACCTCCGGAGCAAAAAAGACAAACGTCCAGCTTTTGCTGCCACAGCAAAGGTGCCAGCGGGGAAAAGTAATGCTGGTTCTCACTGCCTCCTGGAACCTCTTCAAATGCCCCAGACAATTTGGCCCTCTCTGCTTTCCTGCAGACTCCATCCTCAAAAGCACCTGTTTTCGCTTTCGACAGCCTCCGGAGCAAAAAAGACAAACGTCCAGCTTTTGCTGCCACAGCAAAGGTGCCAGCGGGGAAAAGTAATGCTGGTTCTCACTGCCTCTTGGAACCCTCTCAAATGCCCCAGACAATTTGGCCCTCTCTGCTTTCCTGCGGACTCCATCCTCAAAAGCACCTGTTTTCGCTTTCGGCAACCTCCGGACCAAAAAAGACAAACGTCCAGGTTTTGCTGCCACAGCAAAGGTGCCAGCGGGGAAAAGTGATGCTGGTCCTCATTGCCTCCTGGAACCTCTTCAAATGCCCCAGACAATTTGGCCCTCTCTGCTTTCCTGCGGACTCCATCCTCAAAAGCACCTTTTTTCGCTTTCGGCAACCTCAGGAGCAAAAAAGACAAATGTCCAGCTTTTGCTGCCACAGCAAAGGTGCTAGCGGGGAAAAGTAATGCTGGTTCTCACTGCCTCCTGGAACCTCTTCAAATGCCCCAGACAATTTGGCCCTCTCTGCTTTCCTGCGGACTCCATCCTCAAAAGCACCTGTTTTCGCTTTTGGCAAACTCAGGAGCAAAAAAGACAAACGTCCAGCTTTTGCTGCCACAGCAAAGGTGCTAGCGTAGAAAAATAATGCTGGTTCTCACTGCCTCCTGGAACCTCTTCAAATGCCACAGACAATTTGGCCCTCTCTGCTTTCCTGCGGACTCCATCCTCAAAAGCACCTGTTTTTGCTTTCGGCAGCCTCAAGAGCAAAAAAGACAAATGTCCAGGTTTTGCTGCCACAGCAAAGGTGCCAGCGGGGAAAAGTAATGCTGGTTCTCACTGCCTCCTGGAACCCTTTCAAATGCCACAGACAATTTGGCCCTCTCTGCTTTCCTGCGGACTCCATCCTCAAAAGCACCTGTTTTCGCTTTCGGCAACCTCCGGAGCAAAAAAGACAAACGTCCAGCTTTTGCTGCCACAGCAAAGGTGCCAGCGGGGAAAAGTAATGCTGGTTCTCACTGCCTCCTGGAACCTCTTCAAATGCCCCAGACAATTTGGCCCTCTCTGCTTTCCTGCAGACTCCATCCTCAAAAGCACCTGTTTTCGCTTTCGGCAGCCTCCGGAGCAAAAAAGACAAACGTCCAGCTTTTGCTGCCACAGCAAAGGTGCCAGCGGGGAAAAGTAATGCTGGTTCTCACTGCCTCCTGGAACCCTTTCAAATGCCCCAGACAATTTGGCCCTCTCTGCTTTCCTGCGGACTCCATCCTCAAAAGCACCTGTTTTCGCTTTCGGCAACCTCCGGAGCAAAAAAGACAAACGTCCAGCTTTTGCTGCCACAGCAAAGGTGCCAGCGGGGAAAAGTAATGCTGGTTCTCACTGCCTCCTGGAACCTCTTCAAATGCCACAGACAATTTTGCCCTCTCTGCTTTCCTGCAGACTCCATCCTCAAAAGCACCTGTTTTCGCTTTCGGCAGCCTCCGGAGCAAAAAAGACAAACGTCCAGCTTTTGCTGCCACAGCAAAGGTGCCAGCAAGGAAAAGTAATGCTGGTTCTCACTGCCTCCTTGAACCTCTTCAAATGCCACAGACAATTTTGCCCTCTCTGCTTTCCTGCAGACTCCATCCTCAAAAGCACCTGTTTTCGCTTTCGGCAGCCTCCGGAGCAAAAAAGACAAACGTCCAGCTTTTGCTGCAACAGCAAAGGTGCCAGCGGGGAAAAGTAATGCTGGTTCTCACTGCCTCCTGGAACCCTTTCAAATGCCACAGACAATTTGGCCCTCTCTGCTTTCCTGCGGACTCCATCCTCAAAAGCACCTGTTTTCGCTTTCGGCAACCTCCGGAGCAAAAAAGACAAACGTCCAGCTTTTGCTGCCACAGCAAAGGTGCTAGCGGGGAAAAGTAATGCTGGTTCTCACTGCCTCCTGGAACCTCTTCAAATGCCCCAGACAATTTGGCCCTCTCTGCTTTCCTGCGGACTCCATCCTCAAAAGCACCTGTTTTCGCTTTCGGCAACCTCCGGAGCAAAAAAGACAAACGTCCAGGTTTTGCTGCCACAGCAAAGGTGCCAGCGGGGAAAAGTAATGCTGGTTCTCACTGCCTCCTGGAACCCTTTCAAATGCCCCACACAATTTGGCCCTCTCTGCTTTCCTGCGGACTCCATCCTTAAAAGCACCTGTTTTCGCTTTCGGCATCCCCAGGAGCAAAAAAGACAAACGTCCAGCTTTTGCTGCCACAGCAAAGGTGCCAGCGGGGAAAAGTAATGCTGGTTCTCACTGCCTCCTGGAACCTCTTCAAATGCCCCAGACAATTTGGCCCTCTCTGCTTTCCTGCAGACTCCATCCTCAAAAGCACCTGTTTTCGCTTTCGGCAGCCTCCGGAGCAAAAAAGACAAATGTCCAGCTTTTGCTGCCACAGCAAAGGTGCCAGCGGGGAAAAGTAATGCTGGTTCTCACTGCCTCCTGGAACCCTCTCAAATGCCCCAGACAATTTGGCCCTCTCTGCTTTCCTGCGGACTCCATCCTCAAAAGCACCTGTTTTCGCTTTCGGCAACCTCAGGAGCAAAAAAGACAAACGTCCAGCTTTTGCTGCCACAGCAAAGGTGCCAGCGGGGAAAAGTGATGCTGGTCCTCATTGCCTCCTGGAACCTCTTCAAATGCCCCAGACAATTTGGCCCTCTCTGCTTTCCTGCGGACTCCATCCTCAAAAGCACCTTTTTTAGCTTTCGGCAACCTCAGGAGCAAAAAAGACAAATGTCCAGCTTTTGCTGCCACAGCAAAGGTGCTAGCGGGGAAAAGTAATGCTGGTTCTCACTGCCTCCTGGAACCTCTTCAAATGCCCCAGACAATTTGGCCCTCTCTGCTTTCCTGCGGACTCCATCCTCAAAAGCAACTGTTTTCACTTTCGGCAACCTCCGGAGCAAAAAAGACAAACGTCCAGCTTTTGCTGCCACAGCAAAGGTGCCAGCGGGGAAAAGTAATGCTGGTCCTCATTGCCTCCTGGAACCTTTTCAAATGCCCCAGACAATTTGGCCCTCTCTGCTTTCCTGCGGACTCCATCCTCAAAAGCACCTGTTTTCGCTTTCGGCAACCTCCGGAGCAAAAAAGACAAACGTCCAGCTTTTGCTGCAACAGCAAAGGTGCCAGCGGGGAAAAGTAATGCTGGTTCTCACTGCCTCCTGGAACCCTTTCAAATGCCCCAGACAATTTGGCCCTCTCTGCTTTCCTGCGTACTCCATCCACAAAAGCACCTTTTTTCGCTTTCGGCAACCTCCGGAGCAAAAAAGACAAACGTCCAGGTTTTGCTGCCACAGCAAAGGTGCCAGCAGGGAAAAGTGATGCTGGTCCTCATTGCCTCCTGGAACCTCTTCAAATGCCCCAGACAATTTGGCCCTCTCTGCTTTCCTGCGGACTCCATCCTCAAAAGCACCTTTTTTCGCTTTCGGCAACCTCAGGAGCAAAAAAGACAAACGTCCAGCTTTTGCTGCCACAGCAAAGGTGCTAGCGGGGAAAAGTAATGCTGGTTCTCACTGCCTCCTGGAACCTCTTCAAATGCCACAGACAATTTGGCCCTCTCTGCTTTCCTGCGGACTCCATCCTCAAAAGCACCTTTTTTCGCTTTCGGCAACCTCCGGAGCAAAAAAGACAAACGTCCAGCTTTTGCTGCCACAGCAAAGGTGCCAGCGGGGAAAAGTAAGGCTGGTTCTCATTGCCTCCTGGAACCTCTTCAAATGCCCCAGAATATTTGGCCCTCTCTGCTTTCCTGCGGACTATATCCTCAAAAGCACCTTTTTTCGCTTTCGGCAACCTCAGGAGCAAAAAAGACAAACGTCCAGCTTTTGCTGCCACAGCAAAGGTGCCAGCGGGGAAAAGTAATGCTGGTTCTCACTGTCTCCTGGAACCCTTTCAAATGCCCCAGACAATATGGCCCTCTCTGCTTTCCTGCGGACTCCATCCTCAAAAGCACCTGTTTTCGCTTTCGGCGCCCTCCGCAGCAAAAAACAAAAACGTCCAGCTTTTGCTGCCACAGCAAAGGTGCCAGCGGGGAAAAGTAATGCTGGTTCTCATTGCCTCCTGGAACCTCTTCAAATGCCCCAGACAATTTGGCCCTCTCTGCTTCCCTGCGGACTCCATCCTCAAAAGCTCCTGTTTTCGCTTTCGGCAACCTCCGGAGCAAAAAACAAAAACGTCCAGCTTTTGCTGCCACAGCAAAGGTGCCAGCGGGGAAAAGTAATGCTGGTCCTCATTGCCTCCTGGAACCTCTTCAAATGCCCCAGACAATTTGGCCCTCTCTGCTTTCCTGCGGACTCCATCCTCAAAAGCACCTGTTTTCGCTTTCGGCAACCTCAGGAGCAAAAAAGACAAACGTCCAGCTTTTGCTGCCACAGCAAAGGTGCCAGCGGGGAAAAGTAATGCTGGTTCTCACTGTCTCCTGGAACCCTTTCAAATGCCCCAGACAATATGGCCCTCTCTGCTTTCCTGCGGACTCCATCCTCAAAAGCACCTGTTTTCGCTTTCGGCGCCCTCCGGAGCAAAAAACAAAAACGTCCAGCTTTTGCTGCCACAGCAAAGGTGCCAGCGGGGAAAAGTAATGCTGGTCCTCATTGCCTCCTGGAACCTCTTCAAATGCCCCAGACAATTTGGCCCTCTCTGCTTTCCTGCGGACTCCATCCTCAAAAGCACCTGTTTTCGCTTTCGGCAACCTCCGGAGCAAAAAAGACAAACGTCCAGCTTTTGCTGCCACAGCAAAGGTGCCAGCGGGGAAAAGTGATGCTGGTCCTCATTGCCTCCTGGAACCTCTTCAAATGCCCCAGACAATTTGGCCCTCTCTGCTTTCCTGCGGACTCCATCCTCAAAAGCACCTTTTTTATCTTTCGGCAACCTCAGGAGCAAAAAAGACAAATGTCCAGCTTTTGCTGCCACAGCAAAGGTGCTAGCGGGGAAAAGTAATGCTGGTTCTCACTGCCTCCTGGAACCTCTTCAAATGCCCCAGACAATTTGGCCCTCTCTGCTTTCCTGCGGACTCCATCCTCAAAGCACCTGTTTTCGCTTTCGGCAACCTCCGGAGCAAAAAAGACAAACGTCCAGCTTTTGCTGCCACAGCAAAGGTGCCAGCGGGGAAAAGATAATGCTGGTTCTCACTGCCTCCTGGAATCTCTTCAAATGCCCCAGACAATTTGGCCCTCTCTGCTTTCCTGCGGACTCCATCCTCAAAAGCACCTGTTTTCGCTTTCGGCAACCTCCGGAGCAAAAAAGACAAACGTCCAGCTTTTGCTGCCACAGCAAAGGTGCCAGCGGGGAAAAGTAATGCTGGTTCTCACTGCCTCCTGGAACCCTTTCAAATGCCCCAGACAATTTGGCCCTCTCTGCTTTCCTGCGGACTCCATCCTCAAAAGCACCTTTTTTCGCTTTCGGCAACCTCCGGAGCAAAAAAGACAAACGTCCAGCTTTTGCTGCCACAGCAAAGGTGCCAGCGGGGAAAAGTAATGCTGGTCCTCATTGCCTCCTGGAACCTTTTCAAATGCCCCAGACAATTTGGCCCTCTCTGCTTTCCTGCGGACTCCATCCTCAAAAGCACCTGTTTTCGCTTTCGGCAACCTCCGGAGCAAAAAAGACAAACGTCCAGGTTTTGCTGCCACAGCAAAGGTGCCAGCGGGGAAAAGTAATGCTGGTTCTCACTGCCTCCTTGAACCTCTTCAAATGCCACAGACAATTTTGCCCTCTCTGCTTTCCTGCAGACTCCATCCTCAAAAGCACCTGTTTTCGCTTTCGGCAGCCTCCGGAGCAAAAAAGACAAACGTCCAGCTTTTGCTGCAACAGCAAAGGTGCCAGCGGGGAAAAGTAATGCTGGTTCTCACTGCCTCCTGGAACCCTTTCAAATGCCCCAGACAATTTTGCCCTCTCTGCTTTCCTGCGTACTCCATCCTCAAAAGCACCTTTTTTCGCTTTCGGCAACCTCCGGAGCAAAAAAGACAAACGTCCAGCTTTTGCTGCCACAGCAAAGGTGCCAGCAGGGAAAAGTGATGCTGGTCCTCATTGCCTCCTGGAACCTCTTCAAATGCCCCAGACAATTTGGCCCTCTCTGCTTTCCTGCGGACTCCATCCTCAAAAGCACCTTTTTTCGCTTTCGGCAACCTCAGGAGCAAAAAAGACAAACGTCCAGCTTTTGCTGCCACAGCAAAGGTGCTAGCGGGGAAAAGCAATGCTGGTTCTCACTGCCTCCTGGAACCTCTTCAAATGCCACAGACAATTTGGCCCTCTCTGCTTTCCTGCGGACTCCATCCTCAAAAGCACCTGTTTTCGCTTTCGGCAACCTCCGGAGCAAAAAAGACAAACGTCCAGCTTTTGCTGCCACAGCAAAGGTGCCAGCGGGGAAAAGTAATGCTGGTTCTCACTGCCTCCTGGAACCCTTTCAAATGCCCCAGACAATTTGGCCCTCTCTGCTTTCCTGCGGACTCCATCCTCAAAAGCACCTGTTTTCGCTTTCGGCATCCTCAGGAGCAAAAAAGACAAACGTCCAGCTTTTGCTGCCACAGCAAAGGTGCCAGCGGGGAAAAGTGATGCTGGTCCTCATTGCCTCCTGGAACCTCTTCAAATGCCCCAGACAATTTGGCCCTCTCTGCTTTCCTGCGGACTCCATCCTCAAAAGCACCTTTTTTATCTTTCGGCAACCTCAGGAGCAAAAAAGACAAATGTCCAGCTTTTGCTGCCACAGCAAAGGTGCCAGCGGGGAAAAGTAATGCTGGTCCTCATTGCCTCCTGGAACCTTTTCAAATGCCCCAGACAATTTGGCCCTCTCTGCTTTCCTGCGGACTCCATCCTCAAAAGCACCTGTTTTCGCTTTCGGCAACCTCCGGAGCAAAAAAGACAAACGTCCAGGTTTTGCTGCCACAGCAAAGGTGCCAGCGGGGAAAAGTAATGCTGGTTCTCACTGCCTCCTTGAACCTCTTCAAATGCCACAGACAATTTTGCCCTCTCTGCTTTCCTGCAGACTCCATCCTCAAAAGCACCTGTTTTCGCTTTCGGCAGCCTCCGGAGCAAAAAAGACAAACGTCCAGCTTTTGCTGCAACAGCAAAGGTGCCAGCGGGGAAAAGTAATGCTGGTTCTCACTGCCTCCTGGAACCCTTTCAAATGCCCCAGACAATTTTGCCCTCTCTGCTTTCCTGCGTACTCCATCCTCAAAAGCACCTTTTTTCGCTTTCGGCAACCTCCGGAGCAAAAAAGACAAACGTCCAGGTTTTGCTGCCACAGCAAAGGTGCCAGCAGGGAAAAGTGATGCTGGTCCTCATTGCCTCCTGGAACCTCTTCAAATGCCCCAGACAATTTGGCCCTCTCTGCTTTCCTGCGGACTCCATCCTCAAAAGCACCTTTTTTCGCTTTCGGCAACCTCAGGAGCAAAAAAGACAAACGTCCAGCTTTTGCTGCCACAGCAAAGGTGCTAGCGGGGAAAAGCAATACTGGTTCTCACTGCCTCCTGGAACCTCTTCAAATGCCACAGACAATTTGGCCCTCTCTGCTTTCCTGCGGACTCCATCCTCAAAAGCACCTGTTTTCGCTTTCGGCAACCTCCGGAGCAAAAAAGACAAACGTCCAGCTTTTGCTGCCACAGCAAAGGTGCCAGCGGGGAAAAGTAATGCTGGTTCTCACTGCCTCCTGGAACCCTTTCAAATGCCCCAGACAATTTGGCCCTCTCTGCTTTCCTGCGGACTCCATCCTCAAAAGCACCTGTTTTCGCTTTCGGCATCCTCAGGAGCAAAAAAGACAAACGTCCAGCTTTTGCTGCCACAGCAAAGGTGCCAGCGGGGAAAAGTGATGCTGGTCCTCATTGCCTCCTGGAACCTCTTCAAATGCCCCAGACAATTTGGCCCTCTCTGCTTTCCTGCGGACTCCATCCTCAAAAGCACCTTTTTTATCTTTCGGCAACCTCAGGAGCAAAAAAGACAAATGTCCAGCTTTTGCTGCCACAGCAAAGGTGCTAGCGGGGAAAAGTAATGCTGGTTCTCACTGCCTCCTGGAACCTCTTCAAATGCCCCAGACAATTTGGCCCTCTCTGCTTTCCTGCGGACTCCATCCTCAAAGCACCTGTTTTCGCTTTCGGCAACCTCCGGAGCAAAAAAGACAAACGTCCAGCTTTTGCTGCCACAGCAAAGGTGCCAGCGGGGAAAAGTAATGCTGGTTCTCACTGCCTCCTGGAATCTCTTCAAATGCCCCAGACAATTTGGCCCTCTCTGCTTTCCTGCGGACTCCATCCTCAAAAGCACCTGTTTTCGCTTTCGGCAACCTCCGGAGCAAAAAAGACAAACGTCCAGCTTTTGCTGCCACAGCAAAGGTGCCAGCGGGGAAAAGTAATGCTGGTTCTCACTGCCTCCTGGAACCCTTTCAAATGCCCCAGACAATTTGGCCCTCTCTGGTTTCCTGCGGACTCCATCCTCAAAAGCACCTTTTTTCGCTTTCGGCCACCTCTGGAGCAAAAAAGACAAACGTCCAGCTTTTGCTGCCACAGCAAAGGTGCCAGCGGGGAAAAGTAATGCTGGTTCTCACTGCCTCCTGGAACCCTTTCAAATGCCCCAGACAATTTGGCCCTCTCTGCTTTCCTGCGGACTCCATCCTCAAAAGCACCTGTTTTCGCTTTTGGCAACCTCCGGAGCAAAAAAGACAAACGTCCAGCTTTTGCTGCAACAGCAAAGGTGCCAGCGGGGAAAAGTAATGCTGGTTCTCACTGCCTCCTGGAACCCTTTCAAATGCCCCAGACAATTTTGCCCTCTCTGCTTTCCTGCGTACTCCATCCTCAAAAGCACCTTTTTTCGCTTTCGGCAACCTCCGGAGCAAAAAAGACAAACGTCCAGGTTTTGCTGCCACAGCAAAGGTGCCAGCAGGGAAAAGTGATGCTGGTCCTCATTGCCTCCTGGAACCTCTTCAAATGCCCCAGACAATTTGGCCCTCTCTGCTTTCCTGCGGACTCCATCCTCAAAAGCACCTTTTTTCGCTTTCGGCAACCTCCGGAGCAAAAAAGACAAACGTCCAGCTTTTGCTGCCACAGCAAAGGTGCTAGCGGGGAAAAG
Source organism: Vanellus vanellus (assembly GCF_965231255.1). NCBI lineage: Eukaryota > Metazoa > Chordata > Aves > Charadriiformes > Charadriidae > Vanellus > Vanellus vanellus. The sequence continues at coordinate 398,409 of NW_028128133.1, forward strand.
TAATGCTGGTTCTCACTGCCTCCTGGAACCTCTTCAAATGCCACAGACAATTTGGCCCTCTCTGCTTTCCTGCGGACTCCATCCTCAAAAGCACCTGTTTTCGCTTTCGGCCACCTCTGGAGCAAAAAAGACAAACGTCCAGCTTTTGCTGCCACAGCAAAGGTGCCAGCGGGGAAAAGTAATGCTGGTTCTCACTGCCTCCTGGAACCCTTTCAAATGCCCCAGACAATTTGGCCCTCTCTGCTTTCCTGCGGACTCCATCCTCAAAAGCACCTGTTTTCGCTTTCGGCAACCTCCGGAGCAAAAAAGACAAACGTCCAGCTTTTGCTGCCACAGCAAAGGTGCCAGCGGGGAAAAGTAATGCTGGTTCTCATTGCCTCCTGGAACCTCTTCAAATGCCCCAGACAATTTGGCCCTCTCTGCTTTCCTGCGGACTCCATCCTCAAAAGCACCTTTTTTAGCTTTCGGCAACCTCAGGAGCAAAAAAGACAAACGTCCAGCTTTTGCTGCCACAGCAAAGGTGCCAGCGGGAAAAAGTAATGCTGGTTCTCACTGTCTCCTGGAACCCTTTCAAATGCCCCAGACAATATGGCCCTCTCTGCTTTCCTGCGGACTCCATCCTCAAAAGCACCTGTTTTCGCTTTCGGCAACCTCCGGAGCAAAAAACAAAAACGTCCAGCTTTTGCTGCCACAGCAAAGGTGCCAGCGGGGAAAAGTAATGCTGGTTCTCATTGCCTCCTGGAACCTCTTCAAATGCCCCAGACAATTTGGCCCTCTCTGCTTCCCTGCGGACTCCATCCTCAAAAGCACCTTTTTTCGCTTTCGGCAACCTCAGGAGCAAAAAAGACAAACGTCCAGCTTTTGCTGCCACAGCAAAGGTGCCAGCGGGGAAAAGTAATGCTGGTTCTCACTGTCTCCTGGAACCCTTTCAAATGCCCCAGACAATATGGCCCTCTCTGCTTTCCTGCGGACTCCATCCTCAAAAGCACCTGTTTTCGCTTTCGGCGCCCTCCGGAGCAAAAAACAAAAACGTCCAGCTTTTGCTGCCACAGCAAAGGTGCCAGCGGGGAAAAGTAATGCTGGTCCTCATTGCCTCCTGGAACCTCTTCAAATGCCCCAGACAATTTGGCCCTCTCTGCTTTCCTGCGGACTCCATCCTCAAAAGCACCTGTTTTCGCTTTCGGCAGCCTCTGGAGCAAAAAAGACAAACGTCCAGCTTTTGCTGCCACAGCAAAGGTGCCAGCGGGGAAAAGTAATGCTGGTCCTCATTGCCTCCTTGAACCTCTTCAAATGCCCCAGACAATTTGGCCCTCTCTGCTTTCCTGCGGACTCCATCCTCAAAAGCACCTGTTTTCGCTTTCGGCAGCCTCCGGAGCAAAAAAGACAAACGTCCAGCTTTTGCTGCCACAGCAGAGGTGCCAGCGGGGAAAAGTAATGCTGGTTCTCACTGCCTCCTGGAACCTCTTCAAATGCCACAGA